>NW_025336087.1:34751728-34943901 GCF_004798865.1 Varanus komodoensis | reverse complement strand
GGAGGGAGGGAGGGAGGGAGGGAGGGAGGGATGGGGACTTTCAGGTAAGTGTATATAGGATTGCAGTGGTATAGTGAGCCATGATCCACAGGAATGCAGCACCAATACTAGTTTATTAGAATGGAAAATGAAGCAATTTGCCCAGCACTCCTTTGTTGCCTCTGGGCTTAGCTGCAGTTTTTGCAGTAGCTGTGGAAATTAATTCTCCCATCAACAATATATTATTCCCTATTTTAATGAAAAGTATCTGTGGGTGTCCTGGTCTTAAGACCCATTAACTCTACAAACCCCATTTAAACTGGTTTGCTGGTATGGATCATTCTGTTTGTCTGAATACTTAGACTCTCCTTAAGGGATGCCTCTGGAGATGGCTATGACGAGCACATGCTGTAGGCAACCTGCCTTCAAGTCCCCAGTCAGCCATGGAGACAACAGACTCTCAGCCCAACCTACCTCACAGGGTTGCTATTGTGGGGTAACATGAAAGCAGAAGGAGGAGATTGGTGTAAGCCACTTTACATTCATAAGAAATAAGTGTCATATAAATCTAATAAATACATATGCTATGATGCCACTCAGTCCAAAATATCTATTTTGGTCCTGCAATGAATTTATTTATTTGGTATTCTATGTTACTTATTTATTATTTTTATGTCCTGTCTTCTTTTCCTGCAAAATCTCTAGTGCACAATCTACCAGAAGCTTCTCTTCTGTAAGCTACGAAATGTAGGAAAACTACACAAGAGCCTAATAAAGACAAAGAACACACATAATGACAAGAGTTCTCGAGAATTTTTGGTTGATCTCCCTATGCCAATATCAAAATTTAGCAGGAGAATAAATCAGCACAAAGAAGAGGGCTGCTAGCATCTCCAAGTGTCTGTGGACTTGATCTTGGCTCTGCTCACTTCCTATGCCAGGGCTGATCACAGGAAAGAACAGCAAGTTCAAGAGAGATAGATTCTGGACATTTCTTTGCATCACTGATATCACTTAAACATATGCTTCAGCAATATTATTATTATTATTATTATTATTATTATTATTATTATTATTATAACATTTCTATGCCGCCCCTTGCCGAAACCTCGGGGCGGCTTACAACATGACCTATATAGAAGTGGTATTAAACATATGCTTCAGCAATAAACATTATGCTTCAGCAATAAACATATGCTTCAGCAATACCTATACATTCAGAAGTGGATTCTCTATGTCATCCATTCAAATGATGAAAATATTGTTAGGTCTTTAGTCCAGTTCATTACAGGAAGTGAGTATGTATCCTTCCAGTGCTATAAATTAGTCTTTAGATGTTGAAAGGGCATGGAAAATCCATGCAATAACTTCCAGGAAACAGGCAGATAATTTAAAAGAGTGTGTGGATCTCAAGTGCATTAAAATATTAAAGAGTGTCCAGTTCAAGTTTATCTGTATTATAACTTCCTTCCAAAAACAGCAAACTACAAAACTGCCAAAACATGTGAATAAAGGAAGAATCAATTAACCTTCACCAGTAAACAACTTAGACAAACCCATATTTAAATGATATGGCATCCAGTAGACACAAAAGACAAGTTTTTGCTGACTAAGATATGACTTGAGATACAATGACACTTCATATATAGATGCTAAAATGTCAATGAAATAATTAGAACACGACAGGACAGTCAAATTCTCTATTCAATTCCTGTTTAACACTTGTATTAAAACTGCCCCTTCCTGTATATCATATTTATTTACTGACAAATATTTATATACATGGATTATGAATCAATATGACTAATCATAATTAATTAGTATTTCCAATAATTATTGGAAAACCTGTAGAAACAGCAAAACAAAACCTAGATTATAACTAATATTTCAGTTGCAATTATTGCCATCCATCATAGCAGGTGAATCATCTTTGGCATAGAAATAACAAGAACTCATTATTGACTGCTAGTAATTATTTCAAAGTAAAAATCAATTTATCCATCACAACAAAAACATTTTCTCGCCAATATTTATCTCTGGATTTCACCCTGATGTCAATGTAGCATGCAATCAAAATATAAATATGAATCAAAGTATAATTGATGCAATATTTCCACCTCATTCTCTAATAGCTGCGATTCTGTAAGGAACCCTGTTTAAAACCTGATATCATTAATTTGGAAAGAGGATTCAAGCTAGATGAAGTGGCCATGCTGGGAAATATAATATAAGTAGGAAAATATCAAAGTTCAGTACAAGTCAACAAATAGGCCTGATGATACAAAACAAGATTTGGATAGCCAACTCAACTTCCTTGATGGAAAATTGTATCCTTTTCAATGATACATGTTACAAGAAGAAATTCCCCAAAATTTATAAAACAGAGAATCAGATTTTTGAAAATATTTGCCAGATATGACTAATGTATCAAATGTATCATGAACAATCTGAGGTATAATATTCATCCTAATTGCATTTACCTTACCTCACAAATTCTAGCAATGCCTAGCCATCTATAACCTGTAAGATCTTGTTCATAAATTTGTTCAAGCTTAGCTGTATCACTTGAGTTGTATCTCTGGAGATAAGTATTCTCAAATAAGTAATTATATCCATGCACAGTCAGAATTGCTTAGCTAATACACTAAGTAATATATTGTCCTTCTGGATCAATTCAGAGTTTGACCAGTAGATGCCTGAACCTGTGAAATAAATAATACGATAATTTTGTAAAGTATAATATTAAATTCTAAATCCATGAAAGTTATTATTTTGTCTAATGGCACATGCCAGGCTTCTGAACATAATCAGCTATCAATGAAGAAAGTGGACAACCCTGTTTAATAGTCCTCCAACTTCTTATTTTGTTTTCTAAAAAGTTGAAAAGGGGCTGAATATGATATTTTAAGCCTTTTCTATAACTCTAGGGGCTGCATATGATATTTTAAGCCTTTTCAAAAAATCATACTGGAAGTCAACATTATTTGATGCAGCAAAAATGAGATTCTGTCAAACTTAGTAGACATTCTCTTAAGTTCCACTGAATTTCAGAAAGGTGTTCAAACAGAGGGACCCGGCTAGTTATGTCACGTTGGCCACAGTAACTGCCCAACATTTAAAAAAAGTATTTCCTTTGGTTAAACTGAGACTATGAGAGCAACAGAGATGAACCTCTGCCCCCATCCGTTGTTTCAAGCAGCAAGGAAGGGGTGAACTCATTCCGACAGTCTTTTCCAGCTCAGCCATAAACCAGCCACTTTATGCCACTTGTCACTGTCATGGGCAATATGGGGGCAATAATTGCAGCCTGTTTTAGAGCAGCGATATCATGGTACGTTTCAAAGTGCAGGAGCTCATCAAGGCTGTGTATGTGATTTTATATATATATAGAGAGAGAGAGAGTGAGAGACCAGCACACATTTTAATATTCAGTTGATTAGGATTAGCACGACCACAATCCTATGCATAGTTCTCAGCTCCCATGATCTCAATGGTCCTTACTTCTGACTGCATAAGATTAACTTGTAAAATGCATTGGATTGCATTTGCTACTATTTGAGTGGGCCTTCCTTTGCTTACCCACCCTTGCAGGCTTCCAGTTCTGCTCTGGAAAGTGCACTAACCATCCAGAGCAGTTGCAGAGGCACACAGGGGAAAAACATGTTCGCAGTGCTTTTTCATTCACTAGCTTGATTGTCAGTGTTACATAGCAATCCTTCTTTCCCGTGTTGTTGATGGAGAAGCAGACCCAACTGAGAAACTGGGATTTAAACTATATAAGAGCTTTGAGATCTTTTCTAGGTTGATGGCTCTTACTGAACTCTTTACTCCGGCTATTTTGTTCCAGCTGCGTGCTCAGGACAGTAACACATGAGGAATGCCACTGGAAATCTGGGATATTTTAGCCACAGGCTAAAGACAATCTCCTAGAATATCTTTAATATTTATATATTTGAAGCAAATCATATTGCTAGAAGAAGAAAGCAGATGAAAAACTTGAAATCTGATATAGCAAATACACATGCTATCTATTTCCATTTGTCTTGTGCTTTGTTTGCTATATATTATGGTTGATTGACTAATAAATCCTGATGGATGGATGGATGGATTGATTGAGCAGAAATCCCTAAGTATCAGCATACCTATTACTTGGATGTCTCCAGCAGTATCCCTATAGAGAATAGAAGTAAATCTCACTCACTTTGTGGATAAGTAAATGTAACTTTGTAATATAAATGTGGTGGATTTTTTAACTAGTGAAATTGAGAATTTATCTATGATATATACAGGATATTTCCTTAAAACAATTAGCAATTGTTAATGTTAATACTAGAATACAGTGTAATCTCTTGCATGTCTTCTGTGATGTAACTCATGAGCATTTACTGGAACTAAGTCTGCCCACTTAACTCATACCCACTTACCTATGAGTAAGTCTTATTGAAATCAGTGGGTGTAGTCACACTTCATGTTTACCCATCTTGGCAGTAAATCATGGAGGGAAGGCTAATTCATGTGAACAAGCCTCAGTGAGTCCCAAAAGATGATGGGGCTCACTCATTGTGGTTTGTTGCTCTCCTCCTCCCCATCCTTTCCTACCCAGGGTCATCACAGGATCAACAGAATGTCCCCCTTTTATCTCACCACCCTTTTTGATGTTGTGAAAGCTGAGTAGCCCTTCATGATCCTCATTTTAACAATTATGGTCAGTCCCTTCAAAATGCCTTTGGGGAGGCTACCTGTGGTTGCCAAAAGTCAATTTTTTTCATGCTGTGGGAAAACAAGCATGCATTAAAAATAATTACCTATAGTTGTACAATTGTGACCTTTCCCAGGTGTGCTATTGCAGGGATTTGAAGCCTTGACTGGGCAATGTCCAGAAGAGGACCTGCTGCCAGGAACAAGCAGGTACCAAGCCCAGACCTTACAAGAAGGATCTTTAAAATGTGCATTTTTAGTGGGAAATGGGGATTTGTACTGGGACAGACACAGACATGGGATAAAGTACATAATGTGCAACCTAAAGGGAGGGAACTAAGGGGAGAAGGATGTGGATCTTGCTGTAAAGGAGCTTTAAACCCTCCAAGTTCTTTTCACAGCTTAAGATCACTCAAATGTTTGCTTTTTCTTGACAGCTCACTTTCTGACAACTGTCACAAAAATCCAAAGGTAAGAAAATGTATTTTCTGGTACTATAGCTGGTACCTGCTGCGCTTGACAGAAAGCTGTCTCAGCTATGGCTTCATAGCCCCAGAGCAACACAACTGTGGAAGTTCATAGTTACACAACTAGGGTAAATGATTTTTGGGGCACTTTTTTGGCACAGGCAACATCTCCAACATGCTGCTGGGGCACTTTGAAGGGTTTGTTCTTAGCTGGTGAAATGCGATTGCAAAGGCCAGCTTGACAGACAGTTTTCACAACCCCAAAAAGGGAAGGGGAAAAGGGAAGAAAGCTGGACAAGTCTGAAACAGCTTATGGGGAGGGTGTCAACATGGCACTCAACAAAGATGATGTGTTCCTGCTGGCCAGTCAGCACCAGAAAGAGGAAGCAGTGCTGCCATGCAGGCTGCTGTAGAGAATGTGGAAGAGTGAAATCACCAGGAGAAAATGCAGCTGAACTCTGGGAAACGCAAAACCACCTTCCTCTCCAATGACTCTCCAAGGCCTCTGGTCCCTCACCATCTCTCTTCACTCTTCCACCCTCCATCAGCAGCCTCCACCGGTGACCCAGCCAACCCTGGGCTCTTCTACCACTAACATTCCCACAGGGTGACTGTCACTTCTTCCTACAAGAAGGAGAAGATAGCCTTGATGCTGACCCTGCACCAGACAGAGGAATCACATCCTAAAATGGCAACCACAATGTACTTTGACAGCCAAGCCCTCCTATCAGCTATTACATATTGTAACACATTACAAACATATTTGTATTATGTTTTATTTTATTTTTCTTATTTATGTAAGCCATCCTGAGGCTATGCAAAAGGACGGCATATAAATACTCTAAATAAATAAATAAATAAATAAATAAATAAATAAGAAAGTAATTAAGTAAGTAAGTAAGTAAGTAAATACATGGCTGAAATAGCAGTAGCTCAGTTGATAGCCAACATAAACCTTCCTCCTATGGATGTCCAACCACTGAGACATTCCCAGCTGACAAGCTCACCAAGGAAGGGGCTCAATATTTGTCTTCCCTGCCTGCTCCTATCCCCTATCCTATGCCCAAAGCTGCTATCCAACAGCTCATCTGTGACCCACCCCCAGCTCTAACATCCACAGTCTACAAACTACTCCTGGCTGTAGGAATGTCCAGTCTTGGTGAGATGGGCCCTTACGGACCCAGCTGCAGGCTGCACACTTAATGGCACTGAGGGAGTAACCCCTCCATTAACCCCACCCACCCAAGATGCTAGGAGGAAGAGCACCTGATAGAGCACTGGTTTCTCCCATGTCCTGGCCTTACAGTGCCCTGGCTTTAACTCTTCAGTGATGACATGGGCCTTAACTCCCTGGTTAGGAAAACAGCCAAGGTGCTGGCACCAATCAGCTTTCTTCGAAGAGGCTGCCTGGTCACCCTGCCTCAACTACAGCAACCCACAAGACACCTTGGAGAATTCAGTCAAGAGTGACATGACATGACATCCTAACATGGATAGCAACAAACAATAGGTTGTTGTCCTGCACAACCAGCTTTATAAGACAGGGCAATTCATTGCAGATAACAAGCCAGAGTGAGTTGACATGCAGTGTGAACTTGAACCAATGGGTTGTTAGTGGGCACCAAGCCACTAAAACAACCAATAAGTATTGTTGGGCTTACAGTGGGTTATCAAGTTATCCGAACCCAGGCAACTGACCCAGTCATGGGTTGCATGAAGTATCTAGTAAATTGCTTAATAAGAGTGGCAAAAAATCTCTTCCCACTGTGACTAAGCTAGCCTGGGCCACTGCCAGTAGCAGCTGCCTCAGCAAGACCCAAGTCAGTAATTATCACTGACTCAGTGCTCTCTGCTACAGTTGCAATTCTGTGTGTTTACCATGGCAAGATTTTCCCTGCCCCCCGCCAGTTCTTGTTTTGGTGATTCCTTCTTGCACTCCCTGAGCTGACAGCTCATGACAACCCCTGCTAAGTGTCCAAATGGCACATTGGAAGGGCTGCAAGTTCATCAACACTTTTCAATTATTTTTAAATCACAAGACATTTGCTTATTTTTGTACATTTTATTAATTATTATTTCTTTAGTTGGACTTGGTCAGGTCTGAAGCGGCAAGCCTCAAATGGGCAATGTGTTGGGAAGTTTCTGCAGTCAAAGTGCAGCAAACATCCACCATGGCATTAAAAGGTACTTTTCACTTTGGTTTCTCTTGACAGCTGTCAAAAGCTGACCTGCCAAGAGAAACCAGAGCTACAAGTAATCTTTGCTCACAAAAGGAGATAGCCAGCAGATCACCCCCTTCATGGCAAGGTTTTATTTTGAAATTGACTCTTGTCAGTTTCTTCACCCTTTCCTACCCTTTCCCACCCTTTCCCAAGATTCTAGTTGCTCAAAAAAGTGGAATAGCACAAACCACTCCTTTTATGAAAACATGTTTGACAGCTACATCTCACAATTCAGGTTCTTTTTTTAAAGGAGGTTTTGGCAAGTATACTCAGGCCTGTGTTTGTTTGTTTGTTTGTTGTTTTGACTGGGACATATGCATGAACAGGGCTTGCACTCCCAGGGAAGGCAAACAAGATTGATTCTGCTGCAGAGTATGTTGGGATGCCTGTGGGAACACTGAAAGGAATGGAGACATATTACTGTGAATTCAGTTATCCATTGTGTGCATCTTGGATTATTTCATGAAGGGCCCAACCCATGTAGCTTATTTGCAAGGAGGGTAGTCATGACACATGAACATCCCCCATCCCACCCATGACTTTCATCTGAACAGACATGTGTAGGATAGTGTTGCATAAGATTTCTTTAGAAACCATATATCAATCAAATCAGTTTGTTCTCATCAATGAATTGTTAAAGCAGATTCTAAATTGTAATAAGTTCTTTATATGTGCAATGGTTTTAATATCCTCCTCCTTCTATTTAAGCATTATATTATTTATTTGTCTATTTATAGAAATTATCTTTAAAAGGGGGGTTAATATTGTAATTATCTGTTTGTGCTGTTTTTACATGGTTTAAGTTGCCTTGAAAATTTGATTCAATTGTAAGATATAATGGACAGTTTTAAATAAATAAAGCAATGCGTATTTACTGGCCACCTTCAGGATCAGATCAGACTGCAAACCTAAGTAAAACAAATTACTATAAACATTGGTTAGAGGTAGTTTCACAGATATAAGACACAGTCTACCGAAGCTGTCAATTGCAGCCTATTTCTGAGATAACATGGGGAGAGTTGGCATGTGCTGAGAAATAACATGAATTTACTCAGGGGCAAATGCACCAAAATGAGAACGAACCCATAAGCCTTTGTTTATGTAGCATCACCTGAACATAAAGGGAGAAAAGCACCATATATTTTAAAAGCCCAGAATGGCCAACATATAGAAATGATCCAGAAGGTATAAAAAGGGGTAATAGGTGTAGATAAGCATTACTGTGTTAAGCAGCAAACATTTCATAATAAATACAACACTGAAAATATACTTCATTGGTGTACAGCATCTATTATACATTTTTACCAATAAATAAAATTTTCAGAAACTTCCTATTTTTGGGAATGTTTGTTTCAGCCTTTCCCCTGCATTGACTCCCTTCCCATGAGATGCAGCTGAGCAGCTATGTGAGCTCATCTGTGCTTTGGACCCCATGCAGATTCACCCTGGAATACTTCTGTCTTTGGTTTCACACAGACAAAGAGGCAAGGCGCTTTTGAAGTAGTCTTTGTGGCAGCAGCAAACCACAGCTGTAGAGTGTAGTTGTCCCCCACACACATTTGTCCTGGCCTCTGAGCCCAGGTCAACATCTCTGACTCAGGACATGTATTGTCTGATTCGTCCTCATTCCCCTTTCATCCCACAGGAAGTGGTGTCTTATTATGTCACAGCGACAGACACGGGTGCTTAATGCTCCCCTTGTCCATGAGCAATTTTTAGCTGGGAGGCAGAAGCAAATAGGAATCCCAGCAGGCTCATCATTAGGGCCTCCACTGCTGACTGCGCCGTTGTACAGACATGCCATGTTACGCACAAGGCCTGTCCCAATATAGACTCCGCAGGGCTTTCTCAAAACACCACAGTCTTAAAGAGCATTAAATGGAACTACCTGCTTGAGTTTGCTTTTCTGTATTGGAACCTCAGAAAACCCTCTGGGAAGTGACCCCTTTCTTGGGGTTCCTTGTGACGAAAATGCTATTTCTGAGCCAAACGGCCTTAGAAAATAGAGCAATGGATCCAGAACAATATTCCTTTGTGCAATACATTATGATTCTATCATATATTATGGGTAGCCATATACTTCTTCAAGCCAGTATTTCATCAGCCTCCCATGCCTTGTAGGAACCCCGCTGGTGATACAATGGATAGCTATAAAGCTAATGGCCTCTCTCACACTCCCACTTTGGAGGAAGAAATGAAGGGACAAATCGCACACAGTGATTCTCAGCCGTGTGCACTTGTGTGTGTGTGTTTAAAATACACATACAAAAATGAATTGTTATTTTGTGTAAATAACATAGAAATGCTGGTGTGCTGGGTGGCCTTCATTAATATTTATTTTGAGATTAATATTGATAAGCAAAAGGCGCGGCTCGATCTCTTGTCTCCCCTTTCGGTTCCTTGTTATTCAAGCAGCTTGCCATTAGATTGCATCTTCCTCTGTACCCACAGCTTTAGAAAGCTCTGGCAGGGCTCCAGCTCACTTACGCTTAAATGGACACTCAAGCTTCGACGGACACACAGCTAAATAGAGGCCAATAATTCAATACAGTATGACTGTGCTGGGGCTGCTAGTAAATCCATCAAGCAGTAAATATCATCTGAAGCCAATGCAAGCTTTTATCTTTCCAATTTTGTGTATGTCTGTGTGAAGCCTAGGCATTCAGCGAATCATGTAATTTATTCTGCAGTGCAGAGCCGGGGCTGTCTCAGACACATCATATTGACTTTTTTCCCCCATCTGTCAGGAGTAGTCAGCAGCGCGCTCCTTGCCATCCCCCTCCCCCCCCCTCGCCTGCTGCATGCAAGCGCATCACATTTCATTTACTTATTTATTTATTTCCACTCTCCAGCACGGCTGGGCGAGGACATATTTCCTCCTGAGCAACAAATGCTAAAGGGAAAGGGGTGGAGGGGAGAGAAACATCTGAATGTCATTACGGCAAGCATGTTCAACATTTGTCCAGACCAGTTTGTTAAATCAGCAAAGGCGCTTCCAAGCAACTGCATGTAATGGTTCAGGAAGGGCTCCCTACTGCAATGTTTTTATTAAGCTGCAAATATGCCCTGTTATTTTCTTTTGCTCTTTGGGTCAGCCAGGATGGCAGCACAATGTAAATAATACTGAACAGCTGGGCTTATTGAATTATGATGTGTATTTGGGTGGATATTACACATACGCAGCAATGAAATTGATACTAGTTAGAGGAGCACAAAAATTCTCCTCCCCAGTGTGTGTATATGTCTGACACTTGCACACACGCGCACAAGTGCAAGGTGATGCAGCTGAAGCCCAAGCCCTGCTCCATAGCAGTGGCTGCCTCCTTCGGGAGGGCAGATGGCAGCACCACTGACCTCATTTCCAGGGGTTAACCAGAGAGCGGAAACAAATGGTGCTTCTCCGATTTGCAAATCAAATTCATCCCCAGCCAGCCCCTGACTCTGAATTCAGATTCAGACATTAAAAGAAATAGACTTGGCAGATTTCTTTCCTTTCTCATTACTCTCTTGGATTTGTGCACCACCTGCAGAGTAATCATCCCAAATGCATTAGCTGGCAAGATGCTAGGATCGCTCGTGGGCACTAAATCCTTGCTGGAGTCCTCTCTGCCCATGGTCAGGTTCATATAAACCAGCTTTGCCCAGTCTGGTGCCATTCAGATGTGCTGTGCTGCTCACATAATGGTGCTTGCAATTTGACCCACCCAGAGGTTTCCAGGCCTCATAGTCTGACACATCTGGAGGGTGCCAGTCCCTTGCTATGTAGTTATAGATATTAGGGGGCACCGAATCCATGTCTTTTATATATTGATACACAGAGATGTGTGTGCACACATCTATCATATATTTGCTTAAGACTGTGCATGTGCTTGGTTGCTCATTCACCTTCTCTCCCCCTCCTCCACTGCTTCATACAGCCAGGCTTCCTAACCTGTTTTTACATCCTAACCAGATGTTTGCAGTACAACTTACATCATCCCCAGTAAGTATGGCTAATGGTCAGGGATAGTGGGAGCTGGTGTTCAAAACATCTGCTGGGGACCCTTCTTCTATAGCATGCGTCAGCATGAAAGGTGGCTTCCATTCAACAATGCATTCAAGTGTAAGCCACATTCAGTGGTGTGGGGCTAGGACTGGAACATGGCCAAAGTCTCGAGTCCAGATGAACAGTCAGAAAGTGACAGGTAAAGAGTACACCGGAAGCAAATTCCACTGTATGCCTGCAGTCATGATTATGCTCTGGTTCAAAGTGATTTAAAGTGAGTTTAAGATACAAAACTGCACTTGCTCAGATCCCGATGATGATGATGATGATGATGATGATTTTTACTGTTGTTCTGACATACCATGAATGCAGAAGCAACTATAAAGCATGGATTGTAAATAGAAAGGCAGAGAAGAACAATGTATGCTAGTTGTATGTTTCTCAGCTAAAGAAATTTAAAGAGGTCTTCCATAAAATCATTAAATTCACAATCTAAAATTACGTGGCACCTTCACAAAATCTGCTCATACAGTAGACAAAGAACAGAAGGATGATCAGCTTACATAGTCATTTACATACATAGTTTTCATTTACCACTGATTGTATCTTGCCATGAGTTTGGGTGCTGGGGGTCATGTACAGCACTGTTGCAAAACCAAAATAAACAGAAAGAAAATATTGTCAACTGGTAAAACTGGTCGACTGCAAGAGGATAAGTAAGCTTGCTTGAACATGTCTTTTCACTTTCTTCTGAAGTACATGAAGTCATGCTAAATAGGTGCTCCTACAATAGATGGCAGCTGTGCTGATTCCAACTTTTTAAAAAATGCATATTTAGGGTGCAACTGTATGGTTATCTAGTGGATGTTGTCGTTGTAGACATCTTTCTGTGTAAACGCATATATAGGAATGGTCCCTTAAAAAATAAAAAATAAAAAGCAAGTATATCAGCAATGAACTTGCAAGCAAACAGGTGTAAACCAACCCTTCCCCTAGCTGGGAATGATAGGGTGTGTTGTCTAACACAGGTTAATGAAGGGTACACCAGAGACACCAGTGGGGAAAGAATTACACTTAACCTCTGAGCACATTTATTTATTTACCTCCATCAGTATGCAGGGTGCAAGAGGACATGTTGTCCTGTCCCAAGGAGCTTCCAATCCAATTGTGCGGTGTGGAGACGGGTTCCTCCACCCCAGCAGTGATAGCACTGGTTAGAAGAAATTTGTATTTCCCACAGTTATGGAATTCACAGAATGAAAGTGAATTCAGATGAAATGGCCTTGATTTGGGCTAATAATTTAGCTTCCAAGCTTTCCCTGGGATGGATTGACTCCATAAAGGAAGCCACAGCCTGGAATTTACAAGAACTGAGCAAGGCTGTTATGGATGGGACATTTTGACGGGCTTTCATTTATAGGGTCACCATAAGTCAGAAACAATTTGACAGTCATAGCAACAATTTTGCTTCTTTAACTGGAAGTATGCACAGGATGGGAGCCTACGTGTACTTGTCACAAAAAGTGTTGTTATTGCCCAGCCCTAAAGAATTCTTTTGTGCTTTGATGTACCCTTCCGTTTCTGGGACTATTCAACAGGTATGATTTCTCTGCTCAGTCAGACCAACAAATGTTTTTTCTTTGGGTCTGATAGGAGACATCCAGGGCCAGAACAAGATCCTACTCTTTCCCTAAAACACACCCATAGCATTTGCACAATGTGCACAAGCCAAAGAAAGAGATTTTATGTCCGATGATAATGCAAAAATGTGTGTTTTTTAAAAAAGTTTCTCTGTTTTACAATGTATCTTAATGGAAATCATCTTCTGTGCTTTCCTGGAAGCAAAAGACTAATATCTTGTCCATGGTAGAAAAGTCAAATACAATAAAAGCTCCCATTTATCACTTCCCCTTTCAGAGCATAAGAGAAACAGAAAAAAACAAGCACACACAGAAATTATCTCACAGTCACATAGACACACATTGCAGAAAGGGACACAGGCTGCCTCATTCAGATGTGAATGTCAACAGGACAAAAGATACACAACAACATACACACACAGGCAGGGCTGTTCCAAGTTGCCTGAGATGAATCATCAAATGATCCTCTTGCCTCACAAATGAACTAAGGCCATTCACTGCCTTTCAGTCTAATCTACCTCTTGGGGTACTTGTAAGAATGGAGAGCATTTTAGTTCCTCCAGGAAAAACATTAAGTAGACTTTGTCCTAGCCTAGCAGTTCAGATCATATTTTGAAATACAACCTGGTTGGATCCAGTATTGCGGCTTTTGCTTTCCATGTGCGTGTGTGCATGTATGCACAATCCAAAATGAAACAATCCAAAATGAAACAAGAATAGTACCAGAATATGCCACTCCTAGATCAGAAGGAAGTCTGGCAGCGTGACTGAGAGGAGTGAAGGACAAGTGCCAATTGCACTGTTGCTAATGATGCAGCTAGATCAAAGATGACAGGAAGTCTAATGGTTGATGTGCACAGAGTTGAAATCTGATGCTGATACATACAACTAAAACATGGATTGTGAGAAGTATGAATCAAGGAAAACTGGACACTATAAAGCAGGCAAAGTGGTGTTTAAACCTTGCAGAACTTGGTGTGAATGATCAAATATGAGAAGGATTCTGTAAAGGAAGCCACAGTTTACAAGTTCCACAGTCTTGAGTTTACAAGAGCTGAGCAGAGCTGTCAAGGACATGATACTTTGGAGCATCCATTCATAGGGTGGCTATAATTTTGAGACACAACAATGTTTATCTCTCTGTGTGTAGAATTTACCAGAAACAACAAATATTGTCTTGGTGTATTATGACTATGATGGGTAAACTTACCCACACTGAGTTCATTACTAACGTGAAAAAATAATGAACTCACCGGTATAAGTTTGAGTAACGATTTTCCCTCCATATTTCATGTAAATGAGCTTTTGCACATGTACAATATCAACCTACATTTTCTGGTTTGGAATCATGTAGAGCAAGAGCTGTGATGCTGGTTGCAATGAGAAGGGAACCTGATAAGAAAATTATGGGAAAGGTGGCATATAATTCACATAATTCACATCAATTCTAAAATTTGGCTGATGTTTCCTTTCATTTTTGTCCACATTTATCTGTTCTTCTTGTGCTGTTCTTTTTGGGCTTATTGCATGACAAGCAATATGGTATTTTCCCTTCTTTGTCTCAAGAAAATATTGGACCACATGTTCCCTTACCACTTGACCCAATCTCTGATGCCACTTGCTGAAACTTATCTCTGGATTCTCTCACTGTCTGTGGGTAGCTCCCCATCTTGGAAACCTCCTATCCAGAGATATTGACTGGATGTCCATGCTGATGTCTTTCAGTCACTAGATAAGGATGACTTGCATTTCCCCAGGTATTTTCCCCAGTATACTTGTTTTATTATCTTTGGATTGTTCAAATAGGATGTCGGGTTCTATGATTGCTATATTTTTGCTACTTTGTCTTATTCTGGTTTCATTGCATCCTGATCATGATGTTCTATTTTGTATTGGCCTTGAGAACTCCAATGTTTGAATGCGTGGGATAAATTTATAAAATGATTAGATAAATAAAATTGCCTTGTGGTGGGACCTGAAACAAAGAAAGACCACATCATCTGTTCTTCCAACACAGCAGCTCTTTAAGAAAGGGATACTGAAGGCAGGAGTGCTCAGTCTTGGCTTGCTAATAGTCTCACTTGCCACAGATTAGCTGGAAGCACTGAGAGTAATACAGCAGCAGATCTCAGCACATTATTCTGTCTTCAAGTAGGATAGAATTCCTTGGGGAAAGGACAGGGTGAGGAAAATAATAAACAAACAGGACACATGAGCAGCTTCAGTGTACTAATTTATGTTGCCAAACTTTGAACATCTTGATCATCACACACATTTCAATCATCCTCTAAATCAATATCCATCACTATCCATATTCCCTCTTCATACTCTCCTTTGATTTGCAATGTGAATTTAATTTGCTCACAACATATGAATGAATCCTTTTGAAAGGATCCGTTCCCTTGACTTGAAAAAACACCCTCACCCTTATTATGTAAATAAAGAATATTATGAGCTCATGTGCCTATTTTGTATCTATTTCCCAGGCATTTGCACATTTTCTAGTAGCTGAAGCTGACTTGAACCTTTTCCAATAATATGAAATTTATGTTATGTCCTTTGATGTGTCCTTTGAAAAAGCAATCATGAACCTAGCTGTTGTGGGAAGAAAAGCCCTCTGAATGCAACCATTTTGAGTGGGAACACTTGTACTGTGAGCAACAAAACAATTAACCAAATATTAAAACATCACCTTATAGCTTTTTAGGCATGGAAGGGGGCACTGGACCTGCCCCTGGTTAGTGGCTTAAAGAAAGTCACAACCTACAATTCACTTTGTAATTCTTTACATCCATTCACACAGCAAAGACACTGAATCCTTTTCAGCCCAAGAGCTGAATTCCATTGTGGAGAAACTTTCAGGACTCAATTTCAGTAGTGGCCAGGGATGAAGACAAATTGTGTAAGGCCGTAACATAGCCCAAATCCTCCTGCTACACCACATATTTTAGCTTAAACCTGCTTCAGCCAGTAATTACCTTTACAAGCATCTGAACCTTTGAGAATGGAGACAAACTGCACAAAAGCTGGGAAACAATCAAGCCATTGAAGGCTGGGGAAAATGGGTTCTGACTGCCCAGGAAGTAGTTATTATTGCTGCTGTTGATTTCAACATTTTTATACCACCACCCCCACATCTGAAAATTTCTGAGCAGTTTACAACAATCCATTAAAAAGAACAATAAAAAATGCAGAAAAAAACATCAATCAGAAAAATCATTAAGAAGTTTTAAACAGCTAAAAACAGACAATAGCAGAGAATGCTTGAATGTCACATATCTAGTTAGTCTGCCAGCGCTGTTGGAAACAGCCCGTCAAATTGCTCCACCAACTAAGAACAGCCAGGCACCCTACCGCCCAACCACACACACAGAATTGAGAAACAGCTACCAGTCTGTGAATCCTTTCTGTTTCCAGGCTTAGTTAGTTTTCCTGCACTGAGGAATGAATTTATACTCTAGGCCTGAGATGTGCATCCCTGATAGATAGTCCTTCCTTGTCTCTGCATCAATCAGTCCTGTTTCCGCATTTTCAACCCAGCAACCATCCTTGCTAGGAAGCTCCACTGTCATCCACCTTGTTCTGGCTCTGTTTCCACCAAAGACAGAGGTGCTCTGGTGCTGTGACAACATGATTTCCTTTTATCTGGCAACCAGTCTTCATCTGACACATGTCCTCTGGCTCCCTACGCCACCAACACAAGCAGAACTAAAGAAAGCAGCCCCCTGTGACCGCTAGCAGTGCCCCTCATGCCCCAGGAGAAGCCACTGTTTGAACAGCTGCAACGGATGCTGGAAAAGGCTGATTTGGAAAGGAGGGAGGTAGCCCTGCTTCCCTAGCCAGCTCCTTGCAACCACTGCTCAAGCCACATCCTGCCTTGGAAGACTGGGCCAAGCACAAGAGGAAACCTGGGAATGCTTGGAAGGATGGATTCCAACAGGGTTCATCCCGGCTCTAGCAGCCTTAGCCTATAAAGCACTACATGACGTAGGATCCATAATATCTAACAGAGTGCCTCTCTCAGCCACAAATTACCCATATAGTGTGATCAAAATCTGGGGCCTGCCTCTGATTGCCACCTCCAATTGGTTGCTAGCCCCTCCACTACGGAACAAGGTCCCCATTGAAACCCACCTGGCACTCCACTATCTTTTGGGCACCATGTTAAGGATGTTCTATATGAAGTGGTATTCAATCAGCTCTAGATAGCATATCAGGGTATTATGTCAGCTGTCAAAAAGGTCTTGCGATTTAGTTAGTGTTAGCTGCTCTAGCAGTTTAAATTCGCTTTTAAACCTTACTTTAAAATTCTGTAGCATATTTTTATGATTTTTTACTGTTCTTTGTATTTTAGATCGTATTTCTATTATAGTTTGTGTGCTGCTGTAGACTTCCCACACAGCATTAGCTATTGGGAAATATGGAAATTAAATACATAAGAAGACTCTTAAAATAAAAATGCGTTCTTAAACACTGCTTCTAATTGCAGGAGAAATTATAATTCAAGCTGAGGGTGTGTGTGTGTGCATCACTACTGTTTTATCATACTTAATATGTATACCTTTTCCTATTTAGTGTGGCTAATGTACATATTCACTCCCCTTCTTCAGTTTTTCAAATCCCACATTGCTGTATATTAACTAAGCCCTTTGGATATCCAGGACATGTCCTGATGGGTATGTTAATACAAGATCTACAAACTGTTGTCTTCCACTCTATTTGCAATTAAATTTGGTTCCAAATCTTATGAGTGGGCATTGATGAGCTCTGCTGATATTCTCATTGCACCCATGGATGAATTATTCGTCTGTGGGCCAAGCCTTAACTGTTTAAATCAAATAAAAAATAGATGGCTTCCTTACGGTCCAAAGCTGCCAAGTTATAAGCATAGCCTGAAATGTACTGAGCATTAAAAATTTCACACACAAAGATGAATAGCAACTGGGGAAATGTAGAGCTTTGCAGAATCATTAATGAAGAACAAAAATATCCATTGAATATAAATTATGGATTCAAACTTTAAAAAACCCCCAAATCCTACTGAGTTAGTTTCCTGTCTTTTTTCCTTTTGTGTTCGTGTCATCATGCAACACACATACTGCTCACACCAGAACATGTATTCAATCTCCTTTACTGTTTACCTCTATTTAAATAAACTTCCCCAGTATGCTTTTATATTGAGCACAGGGGCAATCAAGGTGCTCTTTTAAAAATAAAAAAGCAAAAGAAACCAATTAAAATGGAGCTTTGAACTATTTCCCAACACCTGAGAACTACTAATGTGCCCATAGCCATGAAGCGTCTTTTATGATTTAGACTGAAGCAATTCTGTAACAGTGAGCTTCTCCAGTCAGCACTAGCTTTCTCCTGACACCTGAACAAGCTCAAGGGATACAAAAGCACAGGAGAGCTCCTGTCGGTACATTGTAAAACACACAGGCAGGGTGTGAAGTAAATCAGTGTTGTGGCTCCTGTTTGCTCTCACATCATTCTGTATGCTCAGTGCACACTGGCAATTTCACAGTTATAATACCTGCACCAGCCCACATCTGTTTGGAAGGGTTCTCTTTCTTATTTATCACCACCACCACCACATTGGCACCCTGCCTGTCTTCCTCTTGCAAGGAACCCAAGGTGAGATCTGCATCTTACTCTGCATCTTATCCCACAACAACCCTATGAAGAATCAATGACTGAACCAAAATCACTCCATGAGCTTCATGGCTGAGAGGGGACTACTCAGCCATGGGAATGAGTCCCAGTCCCACACCGTAACCACTACACTGCACTGGGTCTCAGATGTACTCTTGTCAAGCAAAATAGGATTCTGTGTGCACGTGCACACGCTCACACACACTGTTTTGAGGAAAGCGTCAAAAGGCCTCGGGCTCTTTCCTTGGTTATCATTTTAATAAATAAAAATGGGCATTCATATTGTATTCAGACTTTTTTTGTGCAGAATAAAATACAGCTGTAGCTGCTGCTGGCTGGTTGCTTTGGAGAATTTGGAAATCTTTAGGGAAAGATGTTTAGAGATCTTTAGATCTTTGGAGAATTTTAAAGATCTTTCATAATGTGGGACTGCCTCGGAGAACCTTGAACTGCCTATTAGAAATGCTGTAAAATGCAAACCAAAAAGGGCAATGTTTGGGAGGCAGATATAATGGTGCAGTGCACTTTGCATAAGGGATGGAAGTGCAAAATCCAGGACATATCAGGGGTCCATCTGTTGGGTTACTCTTGCAGCAACCTTCCCCAACTTGGTTCCCTCCTGATGTTTTGGACCACATCTCCCATATGCTGAACCACTGGAGCTGATGGGAGCTGCAGTTCGGTGCCAGCTTAGGGGAATCCTTACTGGAGGTGGAGGAACTCAGTGCACCTTGGCAGAGGTTCTCTAGGCTGGGCTGGATCCAGCTAGACCCTCCTCAACTGGAACAGCGCCCTTTAGGTGAATGAGGATGTGACTACTCCCTGCATGCTCTCAAAAATGGCATTGATGACATCACAGTGTATGTTCAGCATCTTGATCCCTTTGTGGAAAATAAACATTTGCATAATAAATACATAAATGGTTTTAAAGCCAACTGTCGGCTTTTATTTCTTTTTATATGAGCTGCTCCGGTGGAAGGGTGATTTGTTATGTATAAACCAAAAAGAAAAAATGCATCACCAACCATTCTTATGGCTCTGTATCGAAACTGGAAGTGGACAGGTCAGTGTTTCAGATGTTGGGCATCTCTATGACTGCCCATCCAAGTGCTTCTGGAAGCTTTGGCACAAACCTCACATTATATATACATCCTTCCAAGAAAGCTCCAGCAATAGGTGGGTTGTTCATGCATAGCCAAAGAAGAAGACAAAACAGGATGCGGATTTGCATTAAATTTGCAAATGGTGATTTAGATATACAAATGCACATTTGGAAATTCTTATTGCAATGCAAGTAGAAATGTAGATGGGGAGACTGTGACCCATTGGCCAGTGTGCCTGCCTGTTCAGGCTGTTGCTCAGAAGTCAGTGTTGATAAGCAACTTCAGGGCCTCTGCTTGCCTTTCTTAGAGTTCTGTTTGGTATCAGTTCAGCCAGGCTGAACTGATACCAAAGAAGACACGAAGACACTTAAAAATAGAAGATGGTCCCATGGAAAGCCTTTGAAAGAGAAGACTATCTCCTGTAAAAGAGGATACCTGGCCATCCTGGTGCATATTTTATTAGATCTCCAAGCCAAAGTCCACCCCAAGAAGGAGAAGCCACAAACAGACATGGCGCCAGAATTGACACTGGCAGGCTGGTACCCACCAAGGCTCACTGCAGTACCATTTATTTTGCATTCTTTAAGCAACAAGTTCAATTCTGGGGACAGCCAACCACGTATTCCCACAGTTACAGAGGATCATTTTATTACGTTTACTTTTAAACTATATTATATCTTTGTACAACAACATGGTGCCTATTCCCGAGGAAATATGTTTAGCATCAGGGCAACAGAAGCAGGCTTAACTCTATTCCTGAAGTTATGATTGTGCTGTGATTTAAGTGAGTCTAAAATGAGAAACTGCCAATGTTCAGAGTATTTTGTTTATCAGGTTTGGCTGTCCAACTATTTCAAGAATGCAGAAGCTTATTGTAAAGCATGGAATGGGGCAGAAGGAAACTTAGTTATACGTTTCGGAATAAAAAATAATAGCCATGGCTATGCATAGCCAAAAGAGTAGCTTCTAGATCGAGAGAGTTGTTACTGCCACTCTAGACTCTGGTGTGCCCGTAGCTGGAGTATTGCCTTCAGTTCTGGGCCCCTCATTACAAGGAGGGTATAGGAAGGTTGGAATCAGTGCAGCAAAGGGTCACTAGGATGGTAGCTGGTTTGCCAGGTAAGCCATATGAGGAAAAACTGAAGGAGCTGGGTCTTTTCAGCCTTGAGAGGAGGAGACTGAGGAGACCTGACAGCAACATACAGGTATGTGAGGGGGTGTCACACAGAGTTGGGTTATGACCTTTTTTCAATGGAGCATTCCAATGGAGCAAAGCTCAGGGAACCAAGACTGGGCTGAATGCCAGGAAGTGCTTCCTGACGGTTAGGAACCCTAGGCTGTGGAGTGAGCTTCCATTGGAGGTGGTTGAAGCCCCGTTGGTAGGGGTGTTCAAGGATAAGCTGGACATGCACATGGTAGGCATGTCATAAGTGGAGCTCACTGGAACCGGGGATCAGATGGCCCAGGAGACGCCTTCAGACTTACACAAAAAGTGCCTCGCCTCTCGTGACCCATCACATCTGGGGTCGAAAATTGAGTCTGTCCTTGGCTTGCTTTCATCGTCATCTTTCTGGAGAGCGCATGCTTTTCCATGCTTCATGGGCTCAGATTCTGCTGGGTGCCTTTCGCCTTTCTTGGCACAGGGGAATGCACAAGGCGAAACAAAAGTGACAAGAGGTCAAAGGAGGATAGGAGGTTCTTGCCATTTTGTATTCAAAAGCTATCATGTCTTGTTGCACCTTAAATTTACTGTGGCATAATAAGTTTTCATTAACTGAACAGCAAGTTATTTGGAAGATGTTGCTTTTCAGGCAGCTGGAGAAAACTGGCACTTGCTGAAACAAGGTTACAGGGGCTTTGATGATCTCCGTTGCATCTGAGCCCACTGGCTTTTTGCCCACATGTACTTCCCCTTCTACTGCCTCCCTTGCATATTTCTGCTGAAGTTTTTTCCTGAAATCAATCACCTTCTCAGCCATGTCCATACATTCCTTTTCACAAAGAGAGTGACTGAGGAGACAGAATCCTTTAAAGACACAAACACACACAAACACATACCTTTAGAACCTGAGATAGCTGCCTCAGAGAACCGATTTGGAATGCCATGAAAAAAGTGGCACATCATTCATTATTAAATATATTATCTTTTTCACAGCTAGGGAAGAGGAGAAGTGCTTGCAATTTCTGCCTTAGTGGCCAGAAACATCTGACTGGCTTTGATTCCTACTATGCACCTGAATTAGGGGACTGGGGAAGGCGCCATTCCTGGTTTCAGATAGCAAAATGTCTTGGGTCAAATATCAGGTAGAAACCTGTGGGATGAGAACAAACAGCTGAGATGGTACAGGCAAATATGTGGGGTGGGGAAACAAGTGGGTACCCACAGACATCTGTGGATAAGACGGCATGCTCAGGATACATCAAACTTACTATGTAATCTGAACGTGTTTCTAAGTTCCATGGGTCTTATTCCCAGAAAAGTAGAATTGTAGTCTCACTCTTTAGTAAGTGCACTCAGAGCCGCAACCTGATAGATAACTTTGATCGTTTTAAATAAATCCATTGGAAAACCTGCGCTCCCTTGCCAGTGCACCATGTTCAGTTTTCAGGCAATAGGTGACTGTTTAAGCTGCCATTCAGCAATATACTGCTTTCAGGCACTATATCACACACCCCACTTCTGTATTTGGTCCTGAACAAGTGAAGGAAAGTGTGCATGTATGGGGTGTAATTCTTAAAGACTGTCAGTTTAGGACATAGCACCATTCTGACCTGAAAGTAAAGAAAAAGTTAAGTAGCTTGCCTTATATAAAGCTTAAACTACAGCAAGTATTTCTAATTATGCACGTGCATGTGTGTGTGTGAATTTGGATATGAAATTTTGTTTGTTTGTATTTGGTCCTGTAGGCCTAAGCCCTAGATCTTTTAGGTTCCTTGCACTAGACTAGAGCTGGATCCAATGCGTGGTCCCCAACATGGACAACACAGCAGGCTGATGATGCTGTCTGGAGCTGGGTACTCCATAACAGGTCAATGAATAAAAATGACATTTATGGAGGTTGGCTGGTAGATGGGAATGTTAATGTCTACTTGCCCCAGTTACTGAGGTCTTGTTTCCATCATTCTAAATAGTCACAATGTTACATTCACTATGCAACGGAAGTGCAAATCTATTGGATCTTAACATCACTGGAAAAACCTGTGTGTGATTGAAAGCCTATTATGCTATAAATCAAGCAAAGTAAACAAATTATGTTGCTAAGAGAGAAGTTAGTTCAAAACAGACTGTTCTGGCTGAAGTATTCTACTAAATTTTCAATCTATCACAGTAAAAACAAGAAATTGGTAACACAGTTGGCAAAGTCTCACATAGTTGATTATTTAAACATACTCCTTGCCAAGTCTTTGGACAGGCTGTCTGTCTGCTTGGCCAGATATTTTGAAATGAGGTGAATGAGTCTCAGCACTCCTCTCCTGCTCTGCCCACCACCACCACCACCGGCTGCACACGGATTCTTTAAATTAAGCAAGCATGACATTTGTCAGCATGTTTTACAAGTCTGTTACCTCCCATTTCATGAACCATTATTTAGGAGGTTGCATTTCATTTGTGGAAAGGTCACTTTGCTATGAAGAAGCAAAACTGGTATTTAAAATGATTTGTGTCTGATTCAGAAATGACTTGATTCATTACAGCAATAGTTATCATATGAAAATACTGAGTTAGGTACAAGTACAGCCATTGTATAAATATTTTATTTCTATGATCAGATGTGGTTTAACAAATAAAATAGATGTTATACATACAGCATCAGCAAAGTAGAAGACAAGCCTGCACAGGATTCTCCGCTGAGTATTCTTTGTCCCTGATGTTTGTTTACAGTCACTGTGCAGTCTGACATTGCTAGAAAAAGGCTGTGTGAAGGCGGCTGAATGAGAGGGACTGAACTGGGCCCGTGGAGGAAAATGTAAATAGCACTTGTGTGCCATTTGCCAGCTGTAAGGGCTTTACAAAACAACCTGTTGGGAGTATTCGCATGGTTTTTAAACTGAAAAATATATGGGAAGTTAATGGATGGGAAGTAAAAGGAGCAAATTCTTTATAAATTTAAGGAATTGTAGTAACAAAGCAATGTCTTTGAAAAGTGGGGGGGGGAATGTCTCCCCTTTCTGAAATAGAAAGTCCTCTTTCTGGAGTACTGCTGGAAGTTGTAGTGGAGCTTTCAGTTCAGGAATTAAAAGTAGTTAGATGTCTCTAACATATGGTGACCCTATAAATGAAAGCCATACAAAACATTCTGTCCATGACACCTCCACTCATCTCTTCCATGTTTAAGGCTATAGCTTCCTTTATGGATTCAATCCATTTCATATTTGGTCTTCCCTTTTGTCTTCTTCCTTCAACTTTCCCTAAGATGATTGTCTTCTCTAGGAAGTCTTGCCTTCTCATGGTGCATTCAAAGTACGTCTTTGTCATTTTTGCTTTAGGAAAAGCTCTAGCTTGATTTGATCTAGGTACCAGGGTATTCACAAAGCTCTCCATGTTGTGAACACATCTGTTTTCTTCCTGCCGGCTTTTTTCACTGTCCAGCTCTCACACCCAGACATTGTGATTGCAAATTCAGTGATTGAAAGTTCTTGACCTTGATCTCTAGTGAAACATCCTTACTTTTGATAAGCTTTTCTAGATCCTTCCAAGTATCAATCTTCTTCAAATTACTTGGCTACAGTCTCCATTTGAATTGATGGTTGAGCCAAGCGTGAAATCTTTCACAATTTCATTTTCTTCATTATTAGCAGTTAAGTTCTGTAATTCTTTTGTCCACCTGACTTTTGTTTTCATAATATTCAGTTGTAGTTCTGTTTTTGTACTTTCTTCTTTCACTTTTATCAGGAGCTGTTTCAAGTCTTTGCTGCTTTCTGTCAGTACTATGGCATCATCTGCATATTTTAAAATAGTGATGTTCCTCTTATTCCAGCACTCCTTGTAATATATTCCGCATACAGATTGAACAGATATGGAGATAAAATGCATCCTTGTCAGACACCTTTGCCTATGGGAAACCATTCTGCTCCTCCATATTCAGTCTTAACTGTAGCTTCTGGTCTGTAATATGGGTTACACATCCGGAGAATCAAGTGCAGAGGCACATCCATTTCTTTCAGAAACATTTATAACTTCTTGTGATCCACATAGTCAAAGCATAGTCTGATCATTTTCTGAAATACTTTTATGAGCTCCAGTAGCCAATGTAAAATTACAATATTCTCTCAAGTGTTTCTTCCTTTTCAGACTCCAGTTCGGACACCTTGGTATTTTTCACTCCATATAGGCTAATATTCTTCGTTGCAATGCATTAGGATTACTTTGCTTGCATGGGAGATTAATGCAATGGCCCTATGGTTGCTGCACTCATTTGTCTCTCCTTTCTTGGGGATTCAAATATTTATGGAAAATTTCCAGTCTGTGGGTCATTGCTTTGTTTTCTGTTTTTCCCGACATGTTTTTGTTAGATTTGGACTGATTCGTTTTCTGCAGCTTTGAACAACTCTATTGGTCTCTTACCTACTCCAGGTATTTTAAGCTGATGAAACTCAGCAACTGGTCCATGGCAAATGCATGCAAATGTCTGCATATATAGTTTTACATTCTCAGTTTCTATACAGCTTATCAATTCCACTTCATGGCTTTCTTTGACAGCTGAAATATACAAGAAAATTGACTAGGTAAGACTAGACATATGAAACAGCAGTAACAGCACATTGCAAAAAAAAACCCTTCACAATAATATTAATATGAATAAGAAATTCTGAACAGATTTGTACAATTTTATGGGAATTGTACAATTTTAGGAGTTATGGATAGACTAACCCCAGCACATGTTATGGGTTGTTAGACTTAGAAACATAGAAACATAGCGAGTCAGAAGGGGCCTCCCGGGCCATCTAGTCTGACCTCCAGCACCAGCCAGCTCCTACTTGCTTGCTACTTAAAAATAAAGCTACTCCATGAGAAGCAGTCTGGGTTTAGAGAAGATGATAAGATAACTAATGATGATGGCTTTTTGTGGCATGCAAACCAGGTCTCTCCCTCTCACCACAAGTATCTACACCTTATTTCTTGCAGGCCAGGAAGCAACAGCTGAAGTTCTTTTTAGTGTAGAAACAGCACTATTTGCCCTGCAGAAATATTCCATTTTAGTTGGTGCCCTCCACAGCCATATTATATATATATTTAAAAGGGGAGGGGAGAGAGGGGAGGAGGGGAGGGGAGAAGAGAAGACAAAGACAAAGGCCCAGGGGACAAACTACATGAATGACCTTGGCATGTGTAGAACTACCCTTTTTATATTCCAAATCACACAGACCCGTGCAGTGTATCTTTACAAAGTGTACTGCATTCACTCATCCTTTGAAAAACAATTCTTTTTGCCTCCTTGCAGGCTAAATCTGATCTTGGCAGAAGTGAGAGAATAAAGGTCAAGAGGTATCTAGGAAACAGCCTCTAAAACACATGTGGAATAAGGAGGGGGCAAGAAAAGGAAGCAGCTATCCCTAAAGTCAGAGCTGCACCTGGAGCTACTGTTGTGGTAAGTGAGACCAGCGTGGTTCACAGCAAGACTATGATTGTGCCATTACCCTGCCTTGTTCATGTCACCTTCTAGCTGTGTTCATGTGTGTGCCCAAATGTTATCATCTTCCACACAGAATAATCCTGTTTTTCCAGGATGTAGCCTTTTTTTTTTCTTACCACAGAAAGTCCATAAAGAAGAAAAATTATGGAATAGCTGAATAGGGCCTTCAAACTGGAAGCAATGGAAGCTCTTCAGGATACCCGATGATCCCAGAAAACTGTACCATCATGCACCATTGGGAGGAGAAGCAAAGAGGGAGGGGGCAAGGAAGCAAAGAACAGCAGTATTCTCTTTTCCTCTTGTTTCTCATCTGCTCCTTACTTGCCTGATTCCAGTTCTCTGTTACGCCATGCTTGCTGCTCTTACGAGGGGTGTTCTCAAAGAAATATTTTCTTATTGAAGGAGTATGTCTAGTACCTAAAGAAGATAAGTATTTGTCCAGGTAGTTTGCCAGAGAATGATTTCTCATTCTTTCTGTGCAGATCTAAGAAAAATATGCATGTTCCACACACACCTGAGTGGTGAGAAGTTCCAGGATTAGCATGAGTTAAGCATGGTTCTTTTAGAAGGACCACATTTTCATAATATTTACTTTGCTACAGATAAACACATAAGGCATAACTGGGCAGGCAAATGTCATGCCCTCCCACCACGTAGAATGGGGAGGAATGGAACAATTCACAGCTCTTCCCTTACATCTCCCTCCTGGGGAGCTGGCTGTGAGCAAGCTCTGGCTAAAGCAATCTGCTTCAGGTACTACCACAGTCTTTCTGTGAATGTTTACAATTAAGGCATGAAATGGGATGTGAAAGGTACATTGAGAAATTTTTAAAGAACGGACTGTTTGGGGATGAGAGCATGGGGCGGGAGCTGTAATTCATGCAGCAGAATGCCTTGTACTAACACTGAACTCTGATGCATGGCTACATTAGCTGTATTAGAAAACTTAACAAGGAAGATGCAGTCTAACCCATCAATGTAAGTGATCACAAGCAATTAATGAAAATTATGGAATGTTCATTTTGTGGCTGCCCTAGCCACACAAGACTATATCCACAGCTCTTTTGGTGAACAATTTTGAGCAGATTGCTCAAGATTAAGGTTAGGAAAGATGGTGCCTTAAGCACCAGTGTTGACAACCATAAAGGTGCCCTACCTTTTCTCTCATAAAAAATAAACAAAATAATGCCTTTTCTTATAGGCAGCTGGAATTGCTGTGACCCCAGCTTACTGTGTGTGCGATGCTCTAGGATTGTTTGGTGTTCTGGGGTTCAAATACTGTCTGTGCTTTCCATTGCTACTTCCATAGCAGCCATGTTATGATGGTTCCTAAGACGCTTTTTCAAGTTGACTGATACATCCATCACCCAAAATGGTTGCCTGTTCCTGCTCAAAACAGTCAAATGTATAAATTATTCAGACACAGCAAATCTAAATAAAGTTCTATTTAATGTTTAATAACAACCTCAGTGATGGAAGTCATCAGTTTTATTCCAGAAGAAGACCCTGGGTGGTTACTATTCAAGTGTTGCTACATAAATAAAATTGATTTATGCAAAGGTTATGCCGAGATTATCATCCTCCTTTTTGCAGGATGCCCAAATTCTGCTCCTTTTTGCTCAGTCAATAAGCTCTTGGCTGAACCGTGTAGCATTTGCTAGACTTCTTAGCAGAGAAACTGGGCTGAGGCAAAAATGAATAATACTTTTTCTGCAGTGCCAGACTAATGACCCTTAAGTGCTTTGGGAGAGAAAAAAAATGAGCTGTGTGAGCTGCTTGCCTTTTACAAAGAGACTGGCTCATGTATCAGGAAGCAACTACTTGTAAGGATTAGAATTGTGAGCTGGAGGTAAATACTGCATGTAGGCCCTAATTTTATGATTATGGCTGGCGATTGGCATATTAAGTCCTTTTTCTAATGTGCTTTCACTGGAGTTTGCTTAAGTGTATTTGCTCTCACCTCCTTCCCTTCTCCCACGGCTTATACAGATTCTTTCTACCTTTTTAATGTACGTTTTAATCATCTTCATCATTTCCCCTGCTGCTTTTGCAGAGCTCATTGTATCATCAGAAAGACATTGATCAAATGCTGACAGGTAGGACAGAAAGCTATTTACTTTGAAACGGTAGGACGGATTCACAGGGCAGAGAGCCACAGTTAAAAATCTGCATCAGTTGGTACTTACATTACCAGGGCTATTCATAACTCTACTTGAGCAGGTCCCTAAAGAGTCAGAAGAGCAGGCTTAAATTTCCTTCCAGAAATGTCATCGTCTTTTTTTTAAGCTGAAATGTAAAGTAGGAAAAGGAAGACCAAAACCTGAGTTAACTGGCTTCAGAGAAAGCGGATTATTCAACAATAATTAGAGAAATGTAAAACCAAGGGCCTCATTGCTCAGGATTATTTGCTGTCATTTTAAATCAACTTGCTTTAAATCCATCTAAATGCAGTTTATGTTGAAATGAAGCTTTTTAGCGTCTAGATGCCTTTTCAAAAGCGAGAAGGAGGAAAATCATTCAGAACATTTGTATAAGCGAATATGATTGGTGGACAGCAACTGTAAATGCAGCCTTCCTTGGAGAAATCATTTGTTTCCAAACTAGTGTGGGTTCACATGACTTTGTTATTCCATTTACAGCTCGCATTAGATCCGAACACCCATACCTTCCCTGGCAACTTTCTCTCATATGCCAACAGTTGCCTTTCAACTTTAGCCTTTTAATATTATCATTTTCTTATTTCATGGAAGGATTCAAAACAGAATCTTAGATACCACCGTCACATTTTCTTTATGTTCTCATTCTGTCTTTGATGGGAAATCAGCTTCACATTGTGTTATTCTTATCTCCTTTACTAAGATTTAGAAAGGAAAAGAAAAGAAGAATCCTTTTAAATTAAGTGGGACCAGTTTGATAGCACTTCCAAACAGGAAGAAAAAGGAACTGAAAGAAGCATTATTATCTGAATAGTTTATTTGAAAAGGACTATGACACTGAAACAGTCAAATCCCTGAAGTCTACGCAAAGCTATTGAAGTGCATGATCTATAGGCTGCTGTCATTAAAAAGGACATCTCTTTAGAACCTCGTCAAAGCCTTTGAGGAGGTACCTAGATGGCGCCTTTCTCTCATATGGAACACGGTGAAAAATACATTTATAGCAAGTGCTTTTTTTCATGCCTTTTCAGGGTATTACTCGAGGGCTTCCTCATTCTTACTCATCGAACATGAAGAAAATCTATTATTTAGCATGAGAATGGAGAGATAATAACCCCCTGTAGTTGATTAGAAGCATAGCACTCAATGCACAACTTTCTATAGAAACTCAGACATTCTCCCTTACACCTGTTTCTTTCCTCCACATCCCCATCTCATTTGCCTTGAATCATTTGATGATGGAGTTAGAGGAAGGCCTTTTTAGAGGGCCAAGCACACTGTGGGTAGTACCCAGTGATGCCATTGGGCCAATGCAAATTATGTGGCACTAGCATGAGGGCTTCTAGTGCAACACCAACAGCATTAGCTTGTCTAACCCCAGAAAACCACTTTGGACACTAAGGCTGTTGGCAAGCTGCTAGGCATCCCTTAGGCTAACACAACTCAGTTTGTATTACTGTCAACCTGTTGTTTGTTCATAGGGTGCTTTTGTGGGAAAATGTTAGGTCTGATATCCATGAGAGGTTGCACTTGTACTTGCTGCCCATGTGTATGACAAGCGATTTTCATTTTTGAACCAGTATGAACGCTGTAATAATTCAGGGAAAAAAGCAAAATCTCAACTTGTAAGCTACAAGTATTTGGACAAACATGGTATTTGCTCTCTGTATCATGGTACCATGGATCCAGAACCATGTGGTCTCATGTTCTACTGACCAATAAAGGGAGAGGGAGAGGAGCAGCAATGTCTCTAAAGGAAGATTTTGTGCAACACTGCTTAGCTGTTCTGTTTTGCCTTGAATCAGGACTTGACATGACTTTTAAAATGCTACAGAAGATGAATTCAGCAATAGGCTGTTGACTATTTGATGAAAATGCTCCATAGTGTTTAGCCAGACAGTTCAGTCAGTTTCTCACATACTTTCAATTTTCAGTTCCTCAGTAAGCTATTATTCCTACCAGAATGCTTAAATGAAGGAACCAAAATGGCCAATGAAGAAAGGCACTCTGGGAAACACAAGAGTTGTACTTTTTTGTAGTTGAATCAGTGTGCTCTTCACTTCAGTCTCCTACAGCAATATTATCACCAAGTTTTCTTGCTTTCTCCCCTCTCTTCCAAAAATAAATTCTCTTGTACCTGCCATTTCTCCCTCTAATTCCAACCCCCGCCCCCCAGGTTTGTTGCAGCAACATCTTTTTTTGCACTTTTATACCTGCTCTGCAGTGAGGTCACTCTTATAACAATAAATTAGTTAATGCAAGTTTCTTTTTAAGTCCATGTCATTGAAGATCAAGGCATGGCTTACATATTTTGTTGCCGAAAGATACTGGGTTGGATCCATGGGAACATATATGGCTGATTTCTGCAAAGGACGGTCTCATCAAGGAATATGGTATGTGTTGGAGGTAGATGATATTTTTGACTCCCCCTTCCTCGGCAGCCCCCACTGCCACATTGTTCCCCAGTGCTATGGTGCACAGGTGGGCCCCACAACCTTCTGGAGAAGATGAAGTGGAAATCATAGGAGACTACAGCAAGAAGAAAAATAGCAAGGATCACCTCCCCTCTATTCTGTCAACATTAGAAGCCCTTTGATATTACCTAGGAACCAGCGAACTGATTGACACATAATAATCCATGGATTCTTTAACTCTTGAATTACCATGAACAAGAGTTGATGTGCAAATTGCCTCCACTTCACACCAGCTTTCTAAACTAGCCAGGAGCACCCCATTCCTGGATTGTTCTTGTGACACCACTATGGATTATTTGGGAGTAAAATAACTTAACGTTTAACCCAATGGGAAACTATTGGTAACGGCAGTGTTTAATCTGTTTTATTTAGACCCTGATAGTGCTACATTCACACCTCATGATTATAACCCAGGAATGGGGTGTTCCGACTCTGCAGAGAAGTGATGAGCACATGACAGACACTGTGATCACTTACTCCCCACTTGGCTATAAAATGCATGGGTTAAACAACTCATGAATTGTCATTACATGTGAACCAGGTCAACTGATTGAACCCTAAATTGACCCTCCATTCACATGATGGGAGTTAGGGTGCTCTATGAACTCTTGCTTCTATTTACAGTTGCATCCATCCATCCATCCATCCTAAGGGGTTCCCAAGCCCCAGGAGAAGGAAGATAGAAAAGGGGATGGACCCCTAAAGTTCCCTTCCATTCTCTTTACCCTAGACCATTTCTTGATAGAAAAGTTAAAGTCCAAGCAAGGGCTAGCAAACCCAGAATGGTAAGCAGAGACAACAACCTCAGCTTATAAAATGTCCAAAACTCTTCTCAAGGCACTGATTTGAATCAACATCTCCCTCAAATTAGTGTCCAGCATTTTGTTGGACTTGCTCTTAAGAGAACGTGGCTGCAGAAACTCCCCACCCAGTTTTTATGGAAGAGTGCTTCTACTGCCTAGGTCCACTTCAAACTGAAATTGTTCTGCTTTACTTCCCAAGGATCAAAACAATATGATTGGAAACATTTCTACAAGATGACCACTAACAGCTGTGGGGATGGAAGGAAGAGGAAATAAGCATTCTGGGAGTGTATGAAGACAGGCAGACAGACAGACGGAGAAAGAGAAGGAGAGAGAGGGGGAGAGAGGATATTACATTTTTATTAAAACAGATAACAGGAATGCTATCAGGGCAGCAGCTTTCTATTGCCTGCTGAGTCCAGTAATGACGATTCTGGGATTGGTAAATGATAGTGTCAGAATTAGGGTATGGATGCCCAGAGAGAGCTGCAAAGCACATTCATTCTCATGCAGCACTTAATCTTATGAAACATTTATTTAAGAAACACCTACCAATTAAAGCTGCCTCTCGTTTCTGCTTTTGGTTCTAAACACCAGCTTTCCCTTGCCCTGCCCACTTACAGCTATGGACTAGCTAAGCACAGTAATAAACTAATTCAGACTATATGGCCATCAGCAAAAAGGAGAGATATGTACCTTGAGTTGATAAGAAGATGCCCTCGCTAGTTAAACAAAGGTGCTGCTTTTACATGCTCCAGCTGTAATCCTAAACATGAGCCAGTGAAATCAAGGGAGCTCGTTTCCAAACAAATGCCTTTTAGGGTTTCAGATCTGGATCACAAGCACACTGTTGTGAAATTTTCATAATAGCATACAATTGGCATGAGGATTTTTTATTCCCATTGTAATCAGGAACAGACCAATCTCATTTTGCGTGGGATACGCCACTGTTTATACATCTGCTTTAGGCTGAGCATTTCCTCTCCCATTAACTTCCACTTAATTCCCGGCTCCCTCTGAATCGCCTCTTCAAGTCTGTCAGCAAGAGCCAGGCTGGTGCTCACTTTTGGAGCTGCGGGGGCTGTTGAAATGCACCCCCGCAAGAGGGGGCAAGCTGATTCAGCTTGGAGGAGGGCCTGACATTTATAACAGGCCATCAGTAAAGTGGAACAGCTCTAACACCGTAGTTAAAATTCAGAGCATTAAAGAGTTATGACAGTGAAGTATGCTTAGGATGAGTTGAAGCAGGAAGTATGAAGAATGTAAAATATATTAGCTCCTTTTAGAGGTAGGGCAGGATCGTTCATCCTTCGAATATTTGATTTTGTAATTTTCTCTGCATTCATTTCAGAAAAGTAATTATTTTTGTATGAGCACGTTTGCCAATAAAATGTCATATAAGCTAAGAGGAGGACGGTAAAACACATCATGCTACACTTTTTCACATGAAATAGCAATGGATTTAAAATCAGGTAATTACAGAGGCCCAGAGAGAAATATGGCGTAATGAACAATATTATGCACTGTGCCATAATAGAAAGCACTTGTGTGGCTCTTCTTTCATGTGCTGCTTTTGCAGTTCTAAAGGCCAACATTTGAAAACCAAGAGTTAGTATGGTGCATATTAAATGCAGGAATTTCTGCTTTCCCCGCAAAATGGGAGAGAAAGACAAGAAAATGTACCAGCAGGAGATACGGCACTTGCACACAAAATGTCTGCACTGGCAGGCAATTATCCATGCTGAAAAGGGAGATACTGAGGTTAGACTCAGGTGGATTTTTATTTTATTTTAATTTTGGGGGGAGGGCAGAGCTTTACACATTCCATAAGGTTTCTTGGGGTGTTCTGTGAATTTATATCTGCAATTCTCAGTATGAACAAGATGTTCTCAAAAAATAATAATGCTCTCTGAAGCTCAAGAACTGTGCTGTGTCCCTGTGCATGGTGTTGTGGGTGATGCTGAAATAAGCACATCAGCATCAGGAGGTATGGGAGGAATATCCCATACAGAAATGTCAGTCCAGACATATGATGTCCTTCAATGGCAGTAGAGGTAAATTCCAATTGCTTCCTTCAAGGCTTATGTGAAGACATTAACACAGTGTAAAGAGAAGTGCAATTCTCCAGACTTAGACCTTCAAAAAGGTTTCAGTGAAATGAAGAGGTCAAGGCTTGACCTCCGGCAGCTCAAGTCTCTTTAGCTCTTCAGCAGATTCTCTTTGATATTTAGGCTCTGGCTTTGGACAGGAGCGTCAATCAAAGTTCACAACGAAGTGATTTTATGCTAAGAACAACTTTTCTTGGCAGCAGGAGCTGGCACATAAGGCTCCATTCTTCTGAAGGACCAAATGTGTCTTCTAAGAAAGGTACTGTAATAAGGATCCACTGGAGGGAAGAAAGGTCCAGTTTTTGACCTCATACGTAGATGAAATATTTCTTTTAGCTTCTTCTTACGTTCCACATGCTTTTGCAATTCAGATTCTAAATCTATTTACTTTGAAACAAGACTGACTGATTTCTACATCCTTGTGTTAGTGGTTGACCCAAACATTGTCACACTTAGGACAGATCCATTAAAATAGATGGAGGTTACACAAGAGGAATTACTAATTGGTGTTTCAAGTAACTCTTGTTGTACAGGATTTATTTAGGGGCAAACAAAATTTTGGCATGATGGAAAGCACTGCTCATAAATAGGGCAGAATTAAGTGCCATCTAGAACCAGAATTGTAACTTGCTTTCCAGCTTTCTAACTGCAGAAAATCAGTATCTCAGCAGCATTAAAGAGCTGTGTTCTGGAAGTGTCCATCCTGATATTATGCATTAATAACATGTGTTCCATCAGTCCATTTATCCCAACCAAAATGTTTGATGTGCTGTGAACAAACAAAACGAGGGCTGCTTAATTCCCTTAATATAAACTACTCTTGAGAAAGGTGTTAGAACCAACTACAAGGACAAACTGTATTTTCATGAGCAACAGCATGGACGTTTTTTTTCAGTGTTCATCATTTCACAGTGAAGTACTCTTACAAGATGTTAGTTGTCAACTCTTAGTCTAAGAGTGCAATTTTTATTAACATGTTGTAGAAAAGAGACTTTGAATGCTTTCCACTTGAAAGTATAATGCTTGTCTTGTTCAACTCTGCCAGCAACCAACTATGAACAAGCTAGATGTTTATAGACTAACAAAATGCTTGCCAACAAGCTTCCATATAACCTGAAGTGCCTGATCCTGCCTAATCTTGAAAGCTAAGCAGGGTTGAGCCTGGTCAAAACCTGGATGGGTGCCTTAAATGTAGAGAACTTTGGCTATGGGCAGTATAGAAATATAATGCAAGAACACAGAGATAAAATACAGGACAAACTATGGAACACCACTGGAGAGATTCTTCAGTCTGCTTTATGCCTGCATCACTGCCTTTTCAATTCTCAATTCAGAACCAAGTTTCATGATGTTCACCATTGTTTTTTATACCAAAGCCCACTTACTTTATCACTTTGAACTGAATGGGAACCACTGAAGCTACCCTATCTGTATAGAACAGCCTGAGTTCCAGTTCTTGGTCTAGAAATTAGGGATGAATAAGGAATTTGGTCCAAATTTTTATATAAATCACTCAGCCCATACCTCCTGAGGCTATTCATGAACTGAAATATACTTGCAGCCTAATGCAAGTACATTAAAGAACTGTACATTAAAGAAATTTATGTATTAAGACAGTGTTTGCAGGAAATGCATCACTTTAGGGTAAAATACCCTGTCAAACAATGTGTACACAAGAAAAGTACATATAAATGCACACGAAATTACATAAAACACATATGAGTTTTCATATGGGCCTTTTCTGGCTGAATTGCAAACTGATACAAATATGGGATAAAATCCACATTGTCAGGAAAATGAGCAACTGAGTGAGAGATTTGACCATCCCCCCAAGAAACCTAATGTGAAGGGTTACAGGTTCAGGCTGCCTAGCACTGCCTTTCTGCAACTGTTATCCAATTCTGCTGATTAGCACCAAAAGCTATTGCCATTCTAGACTTCCCAATAAAAATTCTTGGGAAGGTATCAAGCTTCAAACTGCCCAAAGCAAGGTGCTGATAAGGAGGCAGACCCAGATCGAACCAGGCAACTTCCAAAGCCATCTGAGCTTAGTTGGGTGCTTTCTGAGTTGCCCAACTGTGGTCCAAACCCAAAGTTGTGTTCAGTGCATAACTGCAGGAAATCCCCTGGTAGCAACTCTCCTACATAGAGGAACATTTACACACACACGTGCACACTGATATATAACCTACATTTATCCAGGTGGAATAGAACCCATTGCTTCTTACAGCTGGTAAATAGTCATGACCCCATGAATGTGTAGAACAATTTATTTTCTACCACTTTCTCAGTATGCATGTTGGGTGAGAAAAGTTACATTTTTAGAACCAACCATTTGCCGTTCAGTTTCCAAAACTCCCTATAATGGAAATGTCTGCAAGAATAAATCATACCTTACTCCTCAGCCATTCCTTTCCTCTGTTTTACAGGATAATTGAGTGTTTTAAATATTTATGGTCCTCATTTTTAGACTGTAGGCACCCAGCTGTTTATGAAAAATGCAGATGAAACTGGAGAGTGCCTAAATGTGAAAAAGAGACTAAGATCATTATTTGGACATTCAGATTAATATGTAGGCTTTACAGGCAGGGAGATACTAGAAAGGGGAGGAGGTTGCCATCCAGACACACTGTTCCTATATTTTTAACGCTCCTGTCACAAAAGCAGAGGCAGCCAATGGCAGGACAGATGGTCTGCAAACATTCCTAAGCTTTAATAGATAGGTACATTCCCATAAAAATGCGCACTTTAGACCTAGCAGCATGCTTGTCTGCACTGCATATTTCTGTTCAAACATTTATAGATGTACATTCTTAAATAGAGATATCCTGAACCATAAACAAGTATCCAAGACACCCAAAGGCTGAAAATTTATATGGCATGCAGGTGTATGCATGTTTGTCCCAGTACTGAAAACAGGATTCAGAAATTCTTGCAGTCTTGAGTGGAAAATCAGCATGTGTGGGGAAGATAGAGATGCTTGACCCTTCCCTCTACTGGCCAGTTATTCAACATCCGTTAATTCTGTATTCATTATATCACAGTTTCCTCCAAGGAGCCCAAGATGAACTACTCTCCTTCTTGCCCTCCAGTTCATTCTCACAACAGTCCTGTCAAGCAGGCCCAACAGCCCCGGCCAAAGTCACTCTGTTGGCTTCATGACTGTTCAAACCCAGGAATTCTAGGTCCCAGTCCAAAAATATTAACCACTATACCTCACTAGGATTTTCTTCCAGGATGTTTTCCTTGCAGGTAGCAAAACATCTGCAAGGGACCATTCTGAAAGAGGGGAAAGCCTGTGGCACCCACCAATCAAGAAGGCAGACTCTGGGCCTGTTTTTGCTTAATTGGGTATCACATTTTCCACTCAGTTCTAACTGGCTATGGATCTTACCCATGCCCAATCTACTGAGTATAATTGAAACACCCCAGCAAAGCAATAATTACAAGAATCACTAACCGTCAGCACTACTAGTCAGTTTTCCCATGGTAGTGATTTCTGTCTCAGTATAAAATGTTAAATCTATCTGTTTACTGATGTCATTAACAGGAAGCAAATCAGAAGCAATAAATGGTGCTGCAGTCCTAATGGCAGGATCCTGAGTTTGAGAGAGAAAATAAAATCTTTTGCAAACAAGTGGCAATGCAAAAACTACAGCAGTGTGGCATGAAACTATTAGGCAGCTGACACTATAGGAGGATGTAGAAGGATTTGAAGTCCTGTCATGGCAAAGACTTACAAAACCTTGTAAAAATAAAATAGTACTTAAAGCACCATAAGTTTAGATTCTGTTCAGTAATACAGCTGTTAAAAGATGAAGTCTTTTGCGTATACTGAGATAGGACATAAATTACTGCCAAATTAATCTGCTCTGCTCCCTGTGATTGTGATACCAGCTTAAAATCACCAAGAAAAGTAGTCTTACATTTTGAATACTAACCATGTATGGTGACTATTTGAACTGATTATATGCAGGAGGGATTAGGTCATCAGGCCTTACACGTTCTTACACTGGCAGTTCTATCAGCATCATAGGTATGGTAGTTTCTCTCTCCTTGTATGGCAGATAGCATGCAATAATTATAAAAGAAATGTTAGTGGACATAAATGTGGCACCAAAACGCATATATCGTATACCTTCAGATGCCCTGTATGTACATCAAATGGATTGTTAAGAACTCAGAGTGCAAATGAGTTATGTTCCCCCTCTTGCTTTCTGAATGTGTAGATTTAAAGGTGCAGTGAATTTCTGACTCTGTTAAAGCCAAGAAAAATACACCCTTGTGATCAAAAATGAATTAAATGTGTAATAATGAATTACACTGAAACACTGGAGAATGGCCTTTTTGTCTCAAGGTTACATTTACACAAAATTTATGTGTTACACTATGGATCTGTTACATAGGAAAACACGCATCATTCTTGTGTAACTATTGGAATATTCACACCAGATGTATACAGTATGACCTTCCTTTCATGTCATGGTTCAATAGCCAGCTTTATGGCTCAAAAGTGTTATGTTTTCTTAATGCAGGTTGTCTTGCTTTAGAGCATTTAAATACCTTTTTTCTGGAAAAAATGGCTTTGCTGCCTTGACAGGCCAGATTATACTGCTTGTTGATATGCTTCTATTTTGTTTGAAAGATGTTTTGTTTAAGTTAAAAGAAGAGATAATTTATACTTAGCAAGTTTAAGAGATTTTGAAACTTAAAAATCTAAAGCAAAAAAAAGTTTTCAAGAATAACACAACTGAAGAGCAGAAAGAAAGATAGCATACAGAGGTTTTGAAATGGCTGGAGCTGTATTTGTAGATCCAAGATGAATCTGTACCTCACATTATTTCTTCAAGCAGCCTCATACAAGCATGCCAGAATGCTCTGCTTCACACAGACTCTGATTATCTGCTTTAAATGGGGCTCAGATAATTTGATTTAAAACACTGTTCTTTGTAAGGGAAAGACAATAGATTCAGAGATGAGAATTGTAAATATGAAGGTGAACAGATGATATAAATCTTGCAAGAACCAATGAGAAAAAGGATCCTAGGGCAATTTTGTCTTTATCTGCAAGAAGAAATATTTCACACTTCCTTTATCCTACATCCCACCATTCTGCTCTAAGCAGAAATTCTGTCAACAAAAACTGTGACTTATCGATTCACCTAGTGATGCATTTCTCTAAATTCACTTAAATTGTCTACAGAAAAACTGATCTAAATCTGTATATTTTTTTTCTGGCAGCCCTTGAGAATGTAAAGGGTTATTTCATACTTTCATGCTTGTGTCAATTAAAATCAATTCTTCCTTTCATTTCAGCTAGACATATTGAGTCAGGGTGTTAAGGTACACAAATGCAATAGGCAAAGGCAGAGTTTGCTTAGTGGAAAACTGGGAATATACACCTCCCTTCAGTCATGCACCTATAATAACATGTAATGCATGTGCTCTGGAGAAGTGCACAATGGTACTTCATTCATGCATCCCCTTCCCCACACACACACACACACGCACGCACGCACGCACACACACACATTATTTCCGAGTGGCAGAAGTTCTGCAAATGAGGTAGAGACAAAGATGTCTTTTTGGAATGCCTGCATCACATGCTACATTATTTAGGTCCAGTTTCTATCCATGTAAATGTGTCCATCTTTTAATAAACTGGGTTGGAATCAGATTTAAGCTGGATCAACTGCACTGGAAGACTGGACTTCCCCGTCCTCTCCTTTCCACAGCAGTCCCTCTGAAAATGTGACACAGAGACCCTGCCGAGTGTGGTGACCTATGGAAGAGGGAGAGCAGTATCCCCCCCCCCAAAAAAAAAGCAGGGGACTGCAGATCCTAGACATGAACCCATTCACTTTCTGGAATCCTTGGTTTATTTCATTCTGATTCAACATAGCAGACAAACATTGTTATTTCATTCCAAACTGAATGTTTTTGGAGTTCAGTTCCCATTCACACTGTCCTCATCCAGCATCGTCGATGGTTAAGCAATGATGGAAGTCACAGTCCAACAATGTCTGGAATGTTGCTGAATCCTAACCCTTTACATATTATGCAAAACCTACCAACAACAAATGGAAACAATCTTTTATTTTTTTAGTCCACCCAACAGCAAAAAAGTCCTGTCTATCTCATCAGTCATTTGTAGTCTTTGTCTTCTTCATTCATTTGTTGCTTACATATACCTGCACAGAAAACTCCATGTTTGTTGCTTTAAGTGGCACGATGTTACTACTGAGTTTTATTCATTTACTACTACTTCTGTTCATGGGAGCAACCAATTCTTTCTACATTATTTCATGATCTCTATCTGCACTGGTGCCTGCTGACTACAATCCTGCTCATCCTCTTTAGCTATTAAGTCACTCCAGATGATTGCCCAAAAAGAAAAAAAGGGGGGAAAAACGCTATGGTTATTAAAGCACAAAGAAAACCCATTTTGTTGAGATGGGCTTTGACTTGAGCTTCCTGTGAAAACTGAAAAAATACACTCAGCGTTTGTAAGAACAAGCTGCTAAATCATCTGAAATTACCTGCTCATTAAGTTTTGTCAGAATGGTGCAACACAGCAAACATTATGATGTGGCTCTAAGGGTGAACATTGCGGGAGAGGGTCAGCTGTGCATTTATCATCCTCTTAGCTCCCAGCCAAGAACGTGGAGCAGTTTGGGGCAAAAAAATGAAGATATGATTCATTTTAGGTCAAAGAGTTAATATGGTTGTCCAGGGACTGCAAGGGCCCATGCTCTTTAGATACCTAAGTCCTGGGATAAGCAATGACTCATAGAAGGTAACTAGGGAATTGTTAGAGATTTCTATAACAGCATGCTTGGATTTGTGGATCCTTACTTTTTAGTGTGTAATTGCTGTCAAAGCCCTGAGGGGTTGACCATGAAGGATTGTTTCTTCCATGTGTAGTGGAAGAATCCGACTACTTCTTGTTTCACAAAAAGAATCTGTCTGGAAGTGGAAAATATCCCCAGTGGTAGCTTTCTTCCCAAATACAGATCGTGCCGATTATCACCTTGTTGCCATCTTATGTGATATTTGAATGACAAGAAGCCAATGGCATTGTAATGTTGTCATAGCAACACTGGGAATAATGAAATTAGCATATTTAGTTATCAAGCAAGATCCTTAAAGATTTGTTGCTCCTAGCTTCAAATATCTAACAGTATAAGCAAGTCAAGGGCACTTGGGTAAAGGATTGCAACCTTAGTGTTCAGTGGGTTATCATTTTGTGATTTATTCAGAGTTGGCAATTTTAATGATCTTTAAGCATCTCTGCTGATATGATCATATCCCATTCAATGAGCTCAGGAAAGCATAGTGTTGCAAACTGCCCATTTTTTTACTGAGACAATATGGGAATTGAAGATTTATAGATCAAAGTCCAGTGCAACCTTTGACCCAGAGGTTCAAAATAGCACCTGGGAATAGGATCTTGTTAAATCCATTCTGTCCATGTTTTATGGATTGTCAGGCATGCATCTTTCCATTATCCCTTAATTGATGGAACTGTTTTTCCTTAATTTTCCGAACTAGCATTAACCTTGGCAAATGCACATTAACTGATTGGATCAAATGTCTATCAGGATGACCATTCTGGCCATCCAAGTGCTTTTGGAAGCTTTGACACAAACTAGACCTTACATGAACATCTTTGCAAGAAAATCCGTGGTCAGATAGTTATGCATTGCCCAGAGAAGGAGGAGGAGGAGGAGGTGACAGAGGAGACATAAACATCTAAAAAAGTTGTAGGTGTTGATTCATATATATATATGCAAACAAGAGAAATGTTATTGCAATTAAGCAGAAATTCAGTGTTATATTGAGAAAACTATTGCCTGATGACCACTGTGTCTGCCTGATCAGACTGATATCCCTGCAGAAAAGTGTCAATGGGCATCTTGGGGCCCTGTTCTCCCTTCTTAGGGACTCAAATATAAGTGCCTTTCAAATGGAGGACAGTTCTCTATAAAAGAGCATACATGGCCACCTTGCCCAGTGGGATTGCAAAAAGGAAGCAAGACCTTGTAAAGCTTTAATTGGAAATGGTGGAGGGGACAATCAATAGAGATGTGAAGAGCTGGGGGAAAACAAGAGAAATGGTTCCACTTCCCACCCCTGCATTTTCCCTTCAACTGTGCACTTGTCTAGCACAGGACAACCTGCAGACCTGAACTGGCAATTGACGGTGCCCAAGTTGCAGCCTCCCTTTCAGATTAGCTCACTGTGAAATGCCAAGATCACCTATCAGCAGGCCTGGCACAAAGCAGACGCATCTGCGCAACCAGCTGCATATGGTCCTATCAGAACAGAAATCCGGAATGTACGGAATGTGACCGCCTACCTCCACTTCTATGGCATCTCCCTCCTAGCCATTCCAATTCCCATTTCAACCCCTCCCTCCTGTGGGATCACACCCGGGCGGAGATCTTGCAGCCTGCTCAGATCCACCCTGCAGGAAGGAAGAGGGGCGATGGCTATGGGGTGAGTGTGGCTGATCCCAGGGAGTGGGAAGTAGGGAAGGGAGGCATTGTTATGTCATTCCAAGTTTTAAGCAGTTGGCAATGGCAGACAGGGAGCCTTTATCTGAGGAAAATGGGCTAAACAGGTGTGCAAGTGGGTAAATGGCATTTTTAACAAAATAAAAACTATACATGCATTACTCGACTCATAGGTAGGGCACATAACATAGTAGAACTTCCACCTGATCTGATACAGCTATCTGTTTTCCTGAAGAAGCTGTGCAAACAAAAAAATGTCTGATAAAATTTAACCCTAGCAAATTCTGTGAAAAAGAAAACAGACAATACCTGTCAAACTGCTGGAGGTCACTCATCAAATATTAAACTCCTATAAATAAGTCATTCCTTACCCTTTCTGCTTCAAAACTGGCCAAGTTTTAGATCAATCTATCACGCCATTTTCTGCATATAAGCCATAGGACCTACACCCCACCTCTGCAACACACACAAATGCCAAGTTCTGGTTATAATTGTACAATGAGATTCATATAACTCACCCTTACAATAGGAACATGACTATAATATTGCTTGGTGTTTAACATTTATAAGCTCCCCTGCTGCATCAAGAATGGGTGTACAGGCTCACAGTGAGCAAAAATAATATACGAGTGGATATATAATTCCGCTGTCCCAGGGGGGCATGTGCTACCTTCCTGCCTATGGCTGGAAAAGGAAAAAAGAAATGGTTGCATCAAAGACAGCACTCTCTGTCCTAACTCAGGGCTTACTTTAGGGAGGGAGGAAGGTATAATTTTTAAAGATGTTCTTGAACATTTAAAAGAAGTTGTGCAAGTCCTGGGACCAAACAGCTTTTGCATGCAAAGGAGTGATGGATTTACCTCTTGCTGCAGCCTGAGAGGTATGAGGAGATTCCGACTGAGAATCCAAACTTGTTCCAACCCCGCCTCTGAGCTGCAATATTTCCATGGGCTACCCTGACAGGAATTCTATCTGATCACAGCCTGCCCATTTGTACTGAGGATATAATAGTAGACTTTGCTGGCTTTCTGTTGCATCCTTTTCTTTCTGCACAGTCTGCCATGTGGGGATAAATGCAATACACAATTTTGCAGGACTGCATGTGCTGGGGCCATTGCACATGGTTGCCTCAATGCCTCACTTTGAGGAAGGACCCTCCATCACAGTGCAGAGTCCTTTTAGAACAAGGCACGGGGGCGGGGGGGGGGGCACGATGGCTCTGAAGAACCTGTAGGGGGCCTGTATCAGCACCACCTTGCAGTGACCACAAACATATCTGAGGAAAGCAGGAGCAGGACCGTTTGGAGGGTGTAGTAAGCAGCAGTCGCAAGAGCTGCTACTGCAGGTCGTATGTAGGGAGGTGGGTAGAAGACTGCATACCAGCTGGGCAGCGCTTGCAGTTCTGCCTTGGATTGAAAAAATCCTGAGGGATTGCTGCTGAACACTCCAAATGCAGGGGGTGAGTCCTTGTCCTTCTATTTTAATAAGCCATGAAAGAAAAGTGCTGCCTTTTTCTAGATGTCTTCAGGAGTAACATTTTGGAAGGGCCCTGGCTTCTCACAAGACTGATCAGCTCTTTCCATTAGGGCTGTCTTCCCCAAGCTGGTGTTCTCCAGGTGGGTTGGACTCTGATTCCTGTCATTGCTGGCCTGTTGTTGTTGGCTAGAAGGGATGCAAGTTGTAGTTTGACATCTCTGAGGGGGATCAAGTTGCCTTGGAGGAGGAAACCATCCTGGTGACCACAGGTGCCTTTACTGGTGGCTCACAGCACCTCAGCCTCCTACTCTAACCGATAAATAAATGTCCAGCCTTCTTCCAGCAGCTGGGATGGCTTCCAAGCAAAGTTACATGCATGTGTCCAGTTTGCAGGTCTTGCCTTTCGTGAAATGAGCTTCTGCTCTCCCTGAAAATGGAAGTCATAAAAGTTATTATCTGTGTTCAGGCTCAGGCCCCTCCCCTCCCCTCCCTTGTGCTCAGTCTTTGGGGTAAGTTGTTTGTTCTTTGTGATTCATAGTCTTGCTGTACGTTGCAGCCATTTTGTTGTTGTGCCAGTGAGAGCTTTTCTAAATGCCAAATGAGCCACCTGCCCCAAAAGACAGATTTTCTCTGTCACCCTTCCTTTGGCTGATACTGCAATTTAAGTAACAACAACTGTATAAGACAAGAATTTACAGACCCATCGATATTTTTCATGTCCTCATTAGATGGAGTTTGGCATAACTGGCCTGTGAGGAGTGTGAGGTCCCAATTCTTGAAATAAGCTTCCTGCCCCCTCCATAGATCAGCTGTTTATTATCCCTTGCTGCTATATTCAGCCTAAAGGACACCTAGAGAGAAAGCATGGGGAGATAAAGACAGAACTGCTGCTTCCCTTTTGCAGGAAGAAACTGGCATCAGGGAGGGCCCAAGGGGCTTATTTTTGTTTCCTTTTTTTAAAGCATATATTGAAATTCGAAAGAGAGCTATGATTTAAATAGCACCCTGTCTCTGGCTTGACAGACTACAATTAGTCCATTGTAAAAGTAATGATATGTTTCATTTATTTTCATGCGTTATTTTAATAGAACATTTGGAGGGGAGGGATTTCATGCTGGAAACTACAGGATACAGCTGAGAAGCCGAGCTGTAGCTGAGGACAGTGAAGAAACATCCGTGTCGCTTGATGCTGCTAACTGTGCAAACAAGGACTCCATTTTGTTCCTCGTGGTGCACACGCTACCAAATGTCAAAATGCCAAACCTCTCAAGCACACTTATAGCACCCTTACTCTCCTTTCAAGTGTAAATGCTTCCAGGCATAGTAGGAATACTTAATCAGATTTAAACTAGATCAACTGCACTGGAAAAAGTGGGTTTTACCACGTCTCCTTTGTGTGGCAATTCTCCACACACGCTACCTAAGAATGCTGTTCAGAGCATCCTGATACACTACTGAATGGGAAGGGCTGTGTGTGGGGGGAGAAGAGTCCCCCCCACCAAAAAATTAGTCATATACCCTGTGGAGGTTTCCACCTCTGGTGGAAGATAGATACTGGATCCAGCCTAAGGGCTTCAAACTGCTCTGGGCAAAGGTGCAAAGCTCTTTCCAGAATTCATAGATCATGGGAGAAACCTATGTGCAGAGTAACAATGGCTTTTGATGCTGAAGGCTGCAGTCCTTTGGAATTAATTGATCGGGGAGCATGTGCCAGAAGTAGGTAGATCTAGGACTGCAGAACTCCTAGGCCACAAGTTGCAATGGTCTTAAGACTTCAAAGCAATTTAATCTAAGCATCCATCTAGCTGGAAAGCAAACAGATGGCTTATTTTAACAGCTACACACAACTATGAGGTTAAATAAACTTTCCAGGAAGATGGCAAGAAGTTAGGGCTCTCATCAATTATTTGGCAGCTTCTTTAGATTTCCCTGAACCCAGGTACCATGCCAGGAAACTATAACAGGGTCACATCAGCTGCTGTGCCATCGAGCATTCTAGAGTAACATTAGGACCAAGCATGGGGCCACCCATGACTATTCCATAAAATGCATCTTTTTAAGGTGAACATTTAAAAAAAGGGAAATAGCAGCACTGGGGTGGAGTGTTAACTAATCAGAACAGAATCATAATGGGGATAGGACCCTTTTATGCTCCGACGCAGTCCTAAGGGGGGAAAATTCTTTTCTGAATGTAACATTTACATAGAAAGGACTGTCCCCATTGGCACCAATAGAGAATCCCATCACCACTGCAAAAGCAAATACTCGCTTCACAGGGTGGGGAGGAGTCATGTGTCTTTTTCATAATTTGTTTCTTATTGGAGTACTGGGAGATGAGACTATGGATTTTATAAGCCATTCTCAAAATTGGTTTTTAATGCCACTACCAAACTCCATCAACTGAAGCTGGCTAATTAAACATCACACTTTGAAGGTTACAGACCAGATATCTAGTGTTTCATTGTTTACAAACCAATGTTATTCTGACTGTTTATGTATTAAATACATATTATGAGTATTTATTGATTGAACATGAAAGAAGATATTTGCAGCAACTTCTCTTGGCTGAAGTACATGCAAGGCTGGTGATTACTACTAGTATAATTAGGTGCTTTACAAACTGATTTTGTAGGAGATGCTGACTCCTGTAGTTCTAGATTAATAGTTTTGGCTATATGTGGAAATTGAAAGTAAATGACTAGATAAACAGCATGCAAAATGTGATATTGCAGAAACTATTTCCTATCCTAAATATGCTTCCTTATATAGATGGATATGCTAACTCCATAGCTGGCCATACTGTTAGGCAAAATAAAGTTCATCGCTTGCGTGGCAGATGCCAGAATGTGGAAAGTGCCAGCGGAGAGTCAAGACAGAAAGTTGTATGTCCCATATGGCCTGGCCTGCTCGGCTGATGCCATCCAGCGTAGTAGAGGATACTGTCCCAGCACCATTTTTGAAAGAAGATTTCAACGCTTCAAGTTGCAAGATGCGTTGGGCCACCCCTGCTTGCCCATTGGACTTATAATTCCAAAAGCTGTTCTCACAGTTTGAACAACTGATCAGTTTCTTCCTTTTAGACAAGCACAGCATGAAATTACTATGGCTTCCATGCATATCATCCCATCATGACTAAAACATGCACCCCTATATTTATACATGGCAAGAAGTCATGCTGGCAGTAAGTTCCCATGGTATTTGCATGTTGTGATGCTCAAACAGGATTCATGCAATTTTTTACACAGAAGTGATAATTGCTTTGCAAACACCAGTCCAAAGTTATTTCACATCAAAGGGCTTCAGACAAAGGATTTTAACTGGATGGAGCCAATAATGTAACAGCTATTTTTGTTCTATGAGAAATGTAACAGCTGGCCATTTCTTATATTAGATTAATAGAAACTGCATTACACTTTTGTCTGGCAAAGGAACAATAAAAGCTTATGTCTTACATTTTCCTTGCCTTTAATTTTATTTTAAATTTATCCACCTTCCTTTGCCAGGTTAATCTCTTGGCCTGAAGGTAACCTTTAGACAAATGTGCATACCCAGATAGCTTTGAAACATGAGCTGCATTTTCTTTGGTGTTGGGAAATGTAAATCAGGACCCCAGGTGAATAACAGCTTGGCTCTGTCTCGTGAAATGGAATTCTGTGCAATGGCAGGGTCAGGTTTTATGCAGCGCTCAAGAGGGGAATAGGCAGAGTGCTTGCTTGCACCTGCAGCACTTTTCCGGGACTGGAGTATCGGGAGTGCTTGTCTGTAAATTGCACATTCATTTCCTGAACCTTCCATGGGCTTGCTAATTCCCCAAGCAAGCTTCAGTGCAATAGCTATATTCTGCATCACTGGAACAAAGTCACAGTGCACTCATGTCCTACTTGTGGACTTCCCACACACCGCTGATTGGCCAGAAGAGTGTACTAGATGGACCTCTGGTCTGGTCTGGCATGGCTCTTGGGTCTTCCAATGGCCAGCACTGCCCACACAGACATACCACTCTTGAATCATAAGTAATATACAAGATCTCAAAAAATCTTAAATGAACATTTTTTAAAATGGTGGTGGTGGTGAGGAAGCAGGGAACAGCTGTACGAACTATCAGTGGAACAGTCCACTTTGATTTCCCTGGTGGCTGATTCAGTAATTACACAATGCATAACCCGATGCTGTATCTTCACTTTCTCTTTCATTAAATGTTTGAGGCCACAATTCTTACAAAAGTCATTGTATCCTCTTAAAAGAGAGAATTGTGCTTTTGTTCCCAAGCAGAAACCCCCGAAAGCCCCTGTCCTTCCCAGAAATGAACATTAAAAATAATATCCTAGATACATGCATAAACAAATATTCAGAGCACATTATACACTTTTTATAGCAGCAACAATGATTATTAATTGACTTCAGGACACAGGATAAAACATTGGTTTTGACTTGTTCTTTCAAATCAGGTTACTTGAAAAAGTGCCTTCAGCATCATTACACTCTCTAGACTATTCATTTGGCTGCAGAGGCCCTGCAAGCTGGCTTAGTGAGCACATGAGATAGGGACTTTTCAGTGGTGGTCTCCATAGTTATTGGATTCCCTCCTGAGGAAGGTACAGATAGCTTTTAAATTGTGTTTTAAGATCATTTAAGTTCAATCTTCATTCTGTGAAAAAGATAATTTTAACTTTAACATGGCTCCCTGTTTTTCAAACATGTTGATTTTAATGGATATTTTAGATTTTTTAAATCCTGTACCTTAAAGTTGAAACTTATTCTATATCAGACTGAAATATCTTTACAGTATTATTCATAAGTCACCTTAAGAAAATATTTGGTCTGAAATGAATTTTTTATTTTTTTAAAAAATCAATAATCAGAATAATTCACTTTGTTAATTCAGTGCTGAAAGACAGTAGAGCATTTCCTTTTACCATTTAGTTGCTGGACTAAATGCTGATGCTAAATTGCACCAGTTATGAAAAGATCGAATCAGCAATGTGTTGATGATTTAGCCTGAGCTTTTTCTGCCAGGTAACATACCAGAAGGAAAGACTACAGAGAGGGCTACCTGCAGTCCTCCAGGTGGTTTGGCCTTCAACTCCCATGAGCCTCGGCCAGCATAGCCAAGGATAAAGACAAAGGATAAACTCCCACCCCTGCTTTGTACATCCAGCTTGTCCAACTGCAAAGGAGATGAGTTTTTATATCCGTAAGAGTTACATTGAGAGGGTCTTCTGAAAGCTACGACTGGACATAAGCGAGCACACAGAGATTATCTGTTTGCAGCAGCTTTTAAAAGTAAAAGTACATAATCCTTCTCTGCAGCTGGTTGTCAGTTTCCTGTCAGAAAGATAGGCCAGGGGGAACAACCTCCAGCCCATCCCTCTAATATGGGCCTTGTAGATTTCCCCACTTGGCCCACAAGCCTCCCTAGGTTTCTCTGACAGTCCTGTTGAACTCAGATGCAGTGGAGGGGGGACATATTGAATTAATGCACATAAGATTGGAGGATAAGTCAAAACATTATCTGTGCATATACCTGGTTTGGCACAATCAGCATCTACATCCCACTTCCTGCCACCTTTCTAGTGAAACGGTTACTTCCCACGTCGGAATTTCCCTGGCCCTCGAGGAAGAGTGGCTTTCTCTTCAGCAGGGCCACCATCTTCCTTCAACTGAAATGTCCGGAGCAGAAGTAATTCACCTGCAAGCTGTTTTTCTTGCCAAACCAGGTACAGCATCTTCTGATCCTGAGCAGCTACTCTGACAATTGGAGGTGGGCATCAGAGGATCAAAAATGGATCCACCTGCTACTACTTAGTTTCCTGTGTGCTTCCCAGTATGTTTAACATTAGGAAGCAATTTAAAATAACAATAAATATTATATTCAGACAGTAAAGTATTTAAACTTCAGAATGCATTTCAATAGTTGTTGGACTGAAACAGTTTAAACCTGGTGCCTTTCAGATTTCTGGTACTGCATTGCACACTGACCAATGACTTTACTAGCTGAGAATGATGGGAGTTGTAGTCCAAAACCTCTGGCAAACACCAGGTAAGAAAGGCTGGAGTAGAGATGCAATCTTCTGCATGTTTAGACAGACAAAACTGCCCCAACTCCTAGCTTTCCCCAGCCAAGGTTTTTGCCTAAATATTTATAGGACTTTGTACTAAGTAACCTTTTTCCAGTTTTGCAAACTAATGACTGCAAGAAATGAGGTAAGTTTTTAAGACAAATGGCAAATATTATTGAGAATACCATTTGTGGCCACTCATTGATTTTTTGCCTTATAGAGGAAATGATTTGCTTAATTGCATCTTGTGTATATACGCATTTAAGTCTGCTTTTAGCATTTGTTCTGCTCGTTCGTTTTATTGCATACGATTGAAATTTGAGCCAAATTTCTTCGCTCTGATCTCTCACTTCAAAGTTCTATAGCTTTGTTTCCATTTTCTGATTGAATGAGTATATCCAAACTTGCAAAAGCATTTAATGACAAACAGACATGAAGGTTTTGAAAGTGCTTTGAAAATGCATTCATCTGGGATTTCATTGTGAATAAGCATTAGAAAAGTTTTATCTAAATCACTGAAAGAAGGTGAAGCATCTAAAATAGGTTAAAATGTAATTATGTAATGTAAGGAAAAAATATTTCAAGAAAACTGACATTATCCAAAATAATTTGTTTTCTTGTATTAGGAATAGAAAGGAGGAACATTAGTGCAAATTTATATTACCTTATTGTGAGACAATCACTATGTGAACTCTAGATTGGACAAAACAGAGCACAAGCCAAAAGGATTACCACATGATAGAAACCCTGCCTAGTAAGGCAGGAGAGAAGCCAAGATCTTTGAACCCTCTAGTGAGATCACAGGTTTCTCAACAGCCTCAGCAGGTGATGGGGAGAGAAACCGCCATATTCTGTCATTAACTTAGTATTATATTGCATCTCTACACTGCCCAACAGCCACAATGATAAGACTGTGCTCTTCATTTGTTTCTGGTTACTCTCAGTTTTGCATCTGTGCACTCATCCATCCATCCCATTCTTGCACTAGTAGGTAGGGGTGAAGTTTTAAAATATGCGCAGAAATCACATATTTTGAAATATTTTAAAACATATTTCATTCCCACATACACATTTCTGTATGCGCTTTGATACATTGGGTACAATATTTGGAGAAGTATGAAAGCTAGTTTCTGACCCATATGGTCATCTGGCATTGCAGTGTACTTCAGATTGTGTTAAAATGCACAAACATGGAAATGCTTGAGCATCCCTGATAAACTAACTGTGTAAATACAGTAATAGAAGAGAAACAAACGAACGAACGAAGTTCATCCATTTGCATAAACTGACATCACTCCACACCAGTTTTTATAGTAAATTCACATTGTTCTTTCAATACTTTTTCACTAATTTTGAGTTTATTGAGGAGGGGAAGAAAGAGAAATGGAGAAAGTGTTTGAATACAGGTATAGCATAAAAGCAGAGCTCTCAAAAAACTCTTTCTTGAGTTGAAAAGGACAAACATGATTATGACTGAACCAAATGCGACTTCAGTTGGCAGCCTTACCCTTTCTCCATGCTTTAGCCATTCTATCCAGCTTTTTAAAGAAATGCCACACAATGTTCATGCACTCATTACTGCATACTTGTCCATTTTAAAAAAATAATAATGTTTTTGTAAAGTACAAAACTCCTATATTTCTGGGGATGGGGCATGATGTGATTGGCAGGCCAGCCAACCCCTACCCCTTTTTCTAGAGCAGAACCTTGGAAATTAAAGAAACAATTAAGCCTGGAATATTGTGCATACTTACCTGGGAGTAAGTTCAACAGGAATTACTTCTAAATGTACATGCATAGCCCTCTAAATTGAGTTAAGGAAGGATATTTCTAGACTGGTCACATCATTAAATATATGTATATGTGCGTACATTACATATGTATGTAATATATATGTTACATTTGTCCTTAGTGTCCATCATATTGTGAACGTTCAAGATTCTTGCAGCACCTAAATAAACTGGCCAGTTTTAAAGATGTGGATCCTTATTCCTTCAAAGGAGACACTTGGCTCTCAAATGATAATTCAAGTTTTAATCAACCCCTCTCTCTTCCCCTTCAAACCCAGAAAATACCACATAAGCAAGTAAACAATCCTCCACAACCCGTTTAAGCTTTTGCATGAGCATTCAAGTGCAAATTTTTAATACAGTTCAAACTGGAAGATGGATAGTTCTGAAATGGTCATTAAAATGTTTCCATTTCAAATGTGATGATCTGTGATTCAAATGTGATTTAACATAATAGTTCCATCTGGCAGGCCAAGGTTTCAGTTGGCATGTGAAATAACCAGTATGTCAGTCTTGGCCTTCCCCTTTTCACTGGAAGTTTAACAACATTAATGGTGCCATATCTGTGATGACTAATGAGAGAAGCATTAACCAATCAGATCAAATTGGATTCCTTATTCAAACTCCAAAGTCACCTGTTTAACAAATCATACTCTGGAAAAAGCATGTATGTCAAATGAACAAACACTATGCTTTAAAAATATACTATGCCTTGCAAGAACCTATGGGAGGCTGGCATGTAGAAGCTAGGTCCGGAATGACTTATGTATCACATTCTTAATAAAGATTTAGTGACTTAGTCAGGCAGGTTGAACCTCTTTCAGTTGATGGGCTGAATTAGATTTTGCTGAAACTCTTGGTGGCTCTAATCCATGGGTGGGTAGAACCAAAGGTAAAAGAAGTGAAGCCAAAGTATGAAAAAGTACAAGCATATTTTGGCTTAAAGCTCTCACTGCCAGAGATTAAGCCTTAGGAAAAGCATTTCAACCTTTTAGAATGAGAAAAAAATGTGGCAAAGCCAGGAAACCATCAGTGGTTAAGGAAAGGGGATAAAGCCAGAATAGAAGATGTTGAAAAAACCTCAGGGTTGGACTGGATCCCTGGAGAAGATCTATAGAAATCAATGAGACTTCAGCCATGATCGAATTAAGTCTCATTTATCTGATTAGGTCTACTCTAGGAATGCAGGCAATTCTGGGCAACAACAGCCCTGTTTAACAACAGCAGCAGCAAAAACAGCTATTACGGCTTCAATCCTAGGCCTCTTTTAACATAGTTGGAGTTACTTCTGACTAACCATGCATAAAATCATGCTGCAAGGAAACATGAGCATCTTGTGCATGAGAGGTCTTGTTTTCTCACTTGAGAAAACTGACTTCTTACCACTATTTCACTGAATTCTTAAGCTATGCAATATAGCTGAATAAGGACACAAAATACACCAGGATGCCAAAAGAGTTCAGTTACACCATATACAGAAAGCACTTCAGCTACATTATTTGCACAGTTTCTGCAGGGAGTTGTGAAAGGTCTTAAATTTAACATGCTTGGCCTACTTCCACCTGGCCTTAATTCAGACCCATTGCCTGGCTGCTTACTGAATGCAAAAAGGGAAATCAGTCATTACATTAAGAACTGATGGCAAATTATTCCAATTCACTTTATTTTTTAGTTGGCCTGTTTTTAATCTGGAACTAGACCAAATTTAAAATTTCTGAGGTCCGACAAGTGGGACCTCAAATCTCCGCTTCAGACTAAACACACTTCTTGTTTCCAAAGCAGAGAGTGCCTGTATTGTTTTTATAGCTGCTATGCTTGCTGCTGATTCTACGGAAGATCCATGACTTCATCAATCCCTCTCCATTCTTTCTGTTTTGAATAGCAGGCAGCGCCCAAGTTCTGTCCATTATGAAGATGTTTTAGCACTGCTCAAAGTTTGTACAGTCATATCACCTTCAAGGGAACTAAATAACTCTTTGCAATGAACAAAAGTCACCTTTGAATGAACTTGCTGAACATGGTTTTGTGATGCAACGTTTTCTTTGGACTCTAGATTTATTGTCTTCTATTTTCATGCTTGAAATGGCTTTGCGATAGCAGATACCTTTTCATTTCTAATATTTAGGGAAAAATCCAGCACTTTTCTATGAATTCATATTTTTAAAGACATGGCACTGTTAAAACTGAATGACAATTTTGCAGCAGCAATTCAACTTGGATGACACGCATCTCCTGGAACACAACCACTAGGAGCTCTGGAGGCAGATGGATCTTTCCCACCAGTTCTATTTCAGAGGGCCTCTTCATTCGATCAGGCCAAAATCTGTTTGGAATCAGCTTTTCATATACATGTGATCTTGCTAGCTAATCTTAAACTGCATTGCATGCAATCTGGAATTCTAACTCAGGAAGCTGATGACTCGCATCACTTGTGATCGATCGCATAGGGCTAAGCCTAGGGTTAGTGTCAACAGAAAGCACAATTGCTCAGCTGCCAAAGGCACACACCCCAGTAGGGACCCACTGATTGAAGCCCCCTGGAGTTGCTCCTCCTCTTTCCCATTGCAGCCTGCCTCTGCACTGGCCTCTTTCTCTGGACCAGAAAATGGTGCTGGTGTGATGGGGAGGAGGCAATGCCACTGCCCGTCTCCTTTCTGCCTGCCAAACCAGCATGTGGTAGCAATGATGAAAGAGAAGCAGCAATAGCCACTGCTTATTATGGAGGAAGAGGAAAAGGTAGAATCAGAGAGGCAGGACACCCAAAACCTGGAGCAGCATCCTTCTGCAACCTACAATGGTACATCTGCCTTTCACTAATAAAGGTGAGCTTTGTTTTTGATGTACAGAACACTAGATGCCACATAAGATACCAACAGTTGAGGCATTTGATTCCAGTATTTTCTTCAGCAGGTAGAATCATCCCCTGTGCGGAGTTCCATTCAACATTCTCCTGGTGGAGAAAAGGAAGGGCAGCTTTCACTGATTTTCCTTTCCTCCCCGCAGCCCCCAACAATACCCTTACTATTCCCCAAATCCCCTGTACAGATGATAAGGAAACACAGGAATCTGCAGAGAATCCTCACTTGGGGTAAACATCCAACAGAAATGTGCTGCTAAATCAGGAATTTTCCATGGATACAAGGAGTCTTTCCAAACACAAGAGGGAAACTGAAGAGCAAAGTCTGGTGTGGTTTTTTTTGGGGGGGGGGGGTAATTTCACCCTTTAATTTCCTCCATATATGAATATTGCAGATTTTAAAAACTTGAATTAAACAAATCTGTCATTAAAGACAATAACAACACCAAGGTGCTGTTATCACAGTGCCCAGGTTGTTTCGATGAGATGCATTTGCATGTATGTTGCATGTTTATGTCTGTGCAGTCAGAGGGTTTCTGTCTTTTTCTTTATGGGTTTTGGTTTCTGTCACTGTCATGTTTTCAATTAAATTTCTCAAGGTGTTAATGTTACTGTTGATTATTTTTGTACACAGAGTGTATGTGGGGCTATGCTTAACACGAAAGACATTCAGAAGTAAATTCTTGTATTTGACCTTAGTAATATAATTACATTTGTATAGCCAGGATTAATGAGCCAATTATTTTTGACAAGATAAGAGGCACATAACGCTGTTTGCTTTTCTTTGTTCTTCTCTGTTTCTAACAAATGGGAAGCAACCTCAGTGCAAGATTGAATTTGATTGGCTTCTTCATCCATAATCTATTCTTAAAGAATTAGCAATAATTAGGGTTCTTGCTGCTATACTCCTACCATGAGAAGAATTTTATGGATTTAATTGTATTTTGTGTATACGGAACCATTTATAGTCACATCAATTGTACACTGCCCTTGTAACCATATTATGAAAGGTGATTTATAAATGATTTCAATAAATAAAAGCAAAGTGCAAAAGGCTTTCTCACATATATAAATATATACCATCTGATAAGAATTGGGATTTTCTGGTTTAAGATCCAGATAAAGAAAGGTTCCATAGAAGTTACACATTATTGTTTCAAAATGTGTAGAAATTAAAGGCCAAACAGATGCAACATTGTTCACAGGAAGATCATCTGCACATTAACATTCCCTGCGGATGCCCTTCTCAGGCCATGTCTTATCTCTATTGCCAAACTCTGGCGGTTGGGCAGCAGAAATTCAATAACATTATTAATAATTTTAAAATTGTGAGGGTAATTGATTTTCTTTTTTTTAAATAATAAATCTGATCATAACTAGCTTTTGTTTTATAATGTTAGTGGTAGAAACATTAAATTTCTGATTGGCCCCCTAGAACTTCTACATCAGAGATGGAGCAGCTCTCTCATTGGCCCAAGCAACAATCAGTTTCTGCAGAGAGGTGTTTTTTGTGATGATTATTTTCTTTTGGAGGAAAATAGATAAATATAGAATTAAGGTAACGAGCAAATAGGAACATCAGAAATGTGAAGTTTGTCTTTGTTTCCATATATATTGTTTAGAAATGTTTAATGTTCATTTGGCATTTGAGGATTTTCTTTCACAGTTGTCTTATGGTGTCCTTTGCTGTAATGCAAAAAATGACCTGCATCATTGAACAGTTTAATTGGATGATAGAAATTGGAGCAAAGGGAAAAAATAATATCCCTCTTACTAATACCACTTTTGGACACCATACTGAAGAACATGGATGGATGGACGGATGGACAGATGGATGGATGGACAGAAGGACAGATGGACAGAGGTGTGGACATGACCACCCTGTATAATATTTCTGTGTTTTGGGTAGCAGTTCTTGTGCACTGCTCTGCTAAAGATTCTTGCATATATATCCTTGCAGAAGTACCACACAACTGACACCTCTTCACTGACCGCAGCTTGGCTGTAATCGCAGCAGTTGGCGCCACGTGTTTTCCAGTGCACAGACAAGCTATCTGTGGTAATCTGTAAACCAACCTTAAGCTTCTACTCGACATACACAACCAGTTTGGAGCATAACAAAGGTCACTTTGGGAGAACAAGCAATTATGACACAGGACACTTCCTTGTTATCTTTGCATATAGCTGACCTATTTGTTCTAGGAGCTTTCACAAAAAGGAGCAGCTGCCAAATTCAGCCTAAATTAGACTATTGTCTTGATGCTATTCTAAAAGCCATTGACAAATAGACACAGGGAGCAAAGGAATAAATTCCTTCTTATTTTTTCCCTTTGTAATTCGACAAAAGCTGTAACATTTAAAGATCATACATGCCACTTTTATCTGAACAAGAACAAGGTTTGATGAGCTGCATTGATATTTCAGCTGGCTTAATTCCCCTTTCAAATAAAAGTCTTTTGAAACCATATTCTTCAAAAGATCAAAAACGTACACTGCATTGGAAAAGGAGGGAGCGAAAGGAGAGGAGAAATGAGGAGAGGAGGATAGGATGATCTCCAGCTTTACCCAAACAGCAACTAGCAGGAGGCACAAGGTAATCCCTGGTGTTAGAAAGAGGATGTGAAGCACATGCCAGTGATTAACGTTTATTTTCAAGAAAAAAGAAAAATGGTGGGATCCAGATTTAGATATACACAATGGGGCTTGAAGAAGCAGACTTTCCAGCCCATATCCCATGGTTACGTACCTCTTGAAAATGCTTTTCAGAGGATCCTGATAAATGGAGCAGGGACTCTCCCATTCAGCAGAGATCCCACACCTCTGTGTCTCATGGGGGCATGAAGGGGCTGCAGTGGGTAAGAGGAGACACTGCCCATTACACTTACTCATACTGTGATTATATTTCCTATATCATAATGTAGTAATAAAGAAGATTAGAATAGAATAGCTTCACATTATGGTCAGATGATGTGGGGCTGTTCTATTCTATATATTTATTGTAAGCCATCCCGAGACGTAGGGGACAGGATAGAAAAGCTTCTAATAGATAGGTAGATAGATAGATACAGTAGTGTTATATCAATACACACACAGGGGGATAATCCTATACAAGAGGACAAAAGAACAAATCCCATAACTCCTAGCATTCCTCAGCCAGGCTGGCTAAGGAATGCTGGGAGTTGTGGGATTTTTTTCCTGTCAAAACATGCATAGGATTGTTCCCTAAAGGAATAAATGATTCAGCTGAATTTGATCTGTTCCCTGGGGACAGCAGGTGAGTATATTGCAGCAAAAGCAACAAAAAGTTGTGTGTCCCACCAATGGGAGTTAATAGAATCGTATTTGTTGCCACTGCAGATCTTTCAAATGCCAGTGTTGACAAGAAGTTCTCCATTTTGAACCTCAAACTATTTGTCTGGGTGCAGAGGGCCCTGTGGCACCTTAAAGAAGAACTGACTTAGCATGCCTTACACATTTGTCACTTGAAATATTATTCTCAGCTGGCAGAAAAATCTGAGTACAGCACAGAAGGATGGAGAGAAATGCCAGCAGAAAGCAAAGCCTTTGTTTTATATTCTGTTGGTCTTACAAAGGAGTAGACAAAGCTACTTTAGAACTGCACTGGTACCAAAGTTCATGACATTTTGTAAAACAGCTGTTGCTTGCTGCATATGATTTTACAATTGGTTTGGTGCATGTTAAGGGTTGTTGGGCTTTTGTTTTGCTTTTTGTTGGTTGGTTGTTCAGTCGTTGCTGTTCCCCGCCCCACATTTATTGTATGATTCAGATTCCCTGTGCTGCAGTAGTTTGCAACAGTTCATTTATTACATGCAGGATTCATATTCCACATCTCAACAAGTACCCTCAGGGCAGCTTACAATTTCCATATAAAAATATATTAAATATCACCAAGTTATTCCACCAGCAGCACCTGCAAAAGATAAACAGCAACCAAAACGAGAAGTTAGTTAAGAGCTGCCAAAGCCAGTATAAAGACCCTAAAAACAATTAAAAGCTTTTGAAATCAGACACCTAAACAAAGTAACCTGGGAAGGATGTCCCAAATTTGATCCTTACCACAGAAAAAAATCTTATTTCCAGTAGCTGCCTGTCATAGGCAGGCCTGGATCCGGGGTTGGGGGGGTATCACCCCCTCCCCAGCAGGCAATTTACACAGAGAGAGGCTTTTTAAAAATGCTGAGGATTTGCTAAGGAGCTTGGGCATGTGGAAGGCTTGTGTCCATCCTGCTTGAGACATCCCAGGGCCAGCTAGTTTGCCACTGTATGAATGGAAAGCTGGACCTGATGGGCTATTGGTCCAATCCAGCATGGCTTTTTAATTCTTATGCCCTCAGCCCACCCTCCAGATCCAGGCCTGGTAATAGGACCAGAGGAGGGCAACTGGGGGCTGGCTTAGATGACAGGCATATTTATGCAGGAGAAGGTGTACCATCCTTAGGTCATTTGGGACATTAAGAGCACATGGGTGGTTGGAAAATGCTTGAGGTTCTACGACTTCATTTATGTTTAAATATGCATAGGATTGCACTGTATGGAAGAAAGTACTGCTGACCTCAGCCACTTCTAAGCAGATACGTATGTGAATGCACGATAAATGCTGGTCTCAACATTTGCAAACTGTCAGTGGAATGCTTCTCCTATATGAAGTTCCTCCACCACCACCATCTTCATCTCCCATAAATATATATATATATATATATATGGAGAACTTAGCTGGACATGGTTCTGAATGTGAGCATGTAGGCATAAAGACCAAAGGCATAGAGCTTTGAATGTCACTACTTGGAGGCTACCACTGTTCACATGTTACTTTGATTTGAGTTTACAAATACAACAATTGCAAGTTTTAAATTTCATGTTTGGTATAAGGCATGGAGACAAAGAAAAGGTTAAGTATTAGATACTATAGGGATCAATATCGTTGGTTTTGCTCCACTTAAAGTTTATTGGAAATGAATATGATAGGTAAAGGATTTTGAAAACCCTGAAGGAAATGGGCTTTAGGAATTTGTATTCCTTAGGCTTCCACAAACAACAATTTCCACAAAGCCAAACTTCCTACTTTCTACTGGAGGAAGCATCTGCCAGTCCTGATTATTCTAACATTGCCTGGTGATGTCAGTTCGGCTTCAGTCAGTTTGCTCCCCGTTTCATCATACGTGGTCACCTTGTATGATGACAGATTCCAGATGAGAGGCAGGGGCCCCTTTGATTCTGCTGGACCTCTCAGCAGCTTTCCATACCACTGACCATGGGGCGACTGTCTGAGTTGGGAGCTGGGGACACTGTTGCAGTGGTGTTTGGGGAATACTGTTCAGTCTCACGGATTATCCAGCATGGCATTCCTCAGGGGTCTGTGCTGTCCCATACTATTCAACATCTTCACCAAGTGGGATCATACAAAGTTTTGGAGTGCGTTACCTTCGCTATGCTGATGACACACAACTCTGTTTCTTCTTTCAATGTCAGCAGGTGAGGTTGTGAATAAGCTAAACCACTGTTGGCATCAACAATGGACTGAATGAGAGCCAACAAACCGAAGTGCAATCCAGACAAGACTGAGACGCAATTGCTGGGTAGCTCCCCTGACCAGATGGGGCATGGAAACCCTAATACCTGGAACTTGTAGGCCTGAAAATATAAGACAAGTTCTGTCCCACTTGCATTCACTGCCTGTATGCTTCTGGGTCCAATTCAAGTTGTGCTTTTAACCTATCCAGCTATTTTAAATTAATATTCAATGTATTTTAACATTGTTGTTCTAAGCTATAGCAAGTGTATTTTATTGTTTTGTTATAAGCATTGCTGTAAACCTCCCAGACAGCTTCAGCCATGGGGCAATATAGAAATGAAATAAATAATAATGCTAATGCTAATAATTTCCATGTCCTTTATGTTTGATGAATAACTCAGCTACTATCCGTTGAATGATTAATTCATTGCTATTACTACAGTAGCTGCTCCAGTCAGGCAGGACCTTGGCTTTGCCAAGCTCTTTCCTGCAGGCTCAAAGCTGTGACAAGACAAGCAGCTGAAAACAGATGCCTCATGATCAGCACTGAGGATGTCTTATGCCGCATTTTCCTTCTTCATTGTATCAGCTGGCAGAAACGGTATGCTACAAAAGGAAGCAACTAATCTGGAGTTGTGCATGCAAAACTGTATTCAGGGGAAGAAAATATAGCCCCTAATTCTTCATAGCTTGTATTTAAAGAACAAGTGAGGTGTAGGAAGTCATAATCATAGAGGTCCTATTCTTCTGTCATTTTAACAGCCTCTTGCTATATCAAGGGCAATTTCCCTGTGTTAGATGTTGCCTTTTGTAGCATGCATGCATGTCTGCAGAGCAGATCAAATGCCTTAAAAACAGTTGTTTTGAAATTTTCCAGTTCATTTCCTGCTGATACAGCCTCTCAGACAAACTCTGCTGAATGGCACAAGTCCAACATGAATTGTTGCTCTTTGCTTCAGGGCTTCTGAGTCTTTTGGAGTCAGCTGTATGTATAGTTCAGCCAGGTTTTCTCATTGTTTTCATACCTAGGTGGCCATGTGTGCTGGAAAGGCCTTCCAGAGGTTTCCAGAGATATATAATGAGAGTCAGAATAAAAACTGAACCGGAGGCACATTGGCCCAAATACTGTATGACTGTCTGAAACAGAACATGTAACAATAGAACACCATAAGAGCATGTTATTTTCTCTGCTGATCTGACAGCTCTGTAGAGAAAACAAGCCACTGCCATTTAAATAAAATAAAATCTTTTAGGGCACAATGCTATGAAAGTTTAGACAGATAACCAGTGTGCCCTAGCCGGTGCTGACTGAGGAATGCAGGTAGCTGTGGGAATTTAGTCTGTCTAAAAAAGTGCAGAACCTTAACCACGGAATGAAAGTCTGTCCCTAACGAATACTGCCAAGATGTCAGTAGGATTCTTGAGGTACTCACTGCTCTTAGTGCAATCTTGTTTGCTAAGAAAATATGTCCTCTATTTTGCAATATTTTCAACCAGTTCCACTGCTTGTCCTTACAAAATGGTTAAATGAGTACGTTCATGAACAAAGAACAAGATGCATGTCGAACAAACAGAATTCTATGTGCTGAGGAGTTTTAAAAACCAACATAGATTAAAGAACAAATAACCTTTCCTAGATTTGAAGAGTGTTCTGTTTGTCATCTGAAGGCAAAAACTATCTAGCATGAGCTTTGATCATGTGTAATGGATTCTTTCTGACTGGTTGTCAACCTGAAAATTAAAATGCCACATCGGGAAAGTACACAAGCAGCTGTAGCAAAGAGCGATTAATCATTTGCTCCAACTAATGAAGACATCATCATCCATGTAAATCAAACCAATGCAAGATCATTATCAGCTGAATTTTCATTAGAAATCAAAATGCCTTTATCCACCCATGTAAAATACTAACATGCAAATAATGATATAGCCTTTTCCTCATGGCGCTCTCTCCAGCAGCTCTAATAATCCTGAAACTATCAGATAAACAGACTTTGCTCATTTTATGAGGAAATACTGAGACAGAAAATGCTGAAATTAAAAAGGCACTAAGCTCATAAATGCTAAGTTATTCAGATATTTAAATTAATTACATAGTTACTGAATGATTGCTTCCTTTTATTCCCAGCCAAGTAAAAGCAAGGAAAAATAGATCAAGAAACACAGCTGAGATTTTATTAATTTTCATCTTCCCCCTACAATTAAATTTAGGGGGAAGTTTCAAAGACTTGGATTTCATCCAACTTATTTGCTATGTTTAGATCACTGATTGTAAAAAGATTTGTAAATTATTGTTGGAACAGGATACATGGGAAGCTTCGATTGATCCATCTGGCCCAGTGTTGTAGACACTGACTGGCAGCAGCAGTCCAGGGTTTCATGGCAGAGGTTTTCCAAGGCCCTGCTGGAGATGCTGGGATCACACCTGGGATGCTCTGCATGGACAGCTAGACTTCTGCCACTGAGTTGGTTGATGCCAGCTTCCCAGCAAGAAATGCTTTTGAGCACAGAAGAAAAAAACAAAACAAAACAATATCCAGCAGTGTTAGTACAGAAGTGCATAGACTTCTAGGTTTTAGTTCTGCAGCCTGTATCTAGGCAGCTGAATTTTACATCCTTGATTGTGTATGCATATATAGGAAACAGTTCTCTTAAAAGATTAATGTGTAGGACTTGCCTATGAGAAACAAAGCATCAGATGCCCTTATCTCTAGATATCCGTAATTATTTCCCAAACTCCACTTAATTTCACAGCCAGTCTGGAATTTCTTTGTATCAAAATCCCATCTTCCACAACAAGAGGCAATCCTGCTGAAAATATACACAGGCAATCTCTCCATATCACCACCACCTGTCCTGCCTGAAATATGCACACAACATCTTGTTTTCCTTTTGAAAATGGCAACATGGGAAAGAGTTAAGCACCGGGCACCATATGGCGCTACATGCAGAATGGATGGGCAAGAAATTCATTTGTTCTTAACAGATGGATAGCCACTTTTCTCCACCACCCCCACCTGTGGGTAAACAGAAAGAAGTTCCATCCTTTTTTCATCCCACTACATAATCCAAAACTTGAAGGAAAGCAATCACACTGATAGAGGGTATCAATATCAGTCAGGCTGCAAAAAGCCATTGCTGCCTTGGATGTCACATTAGATCAATTGACCATCTGGGTGAACACATGGAAGAACATGCAGAGAGCAGCAAGTAGCAATTAGATTCTGGTGGGTTTTCAGCCTCCTCCTCCAAAGCAAATAGAAATATGGAAGGATGGTTTCTTTAATATCAATATAACAAGGTGCAAGCAATGTGTTGAGAATTTTAAAAATTAAATGAGGATGCCATTTCTAGTGCAACTTGCTATGCCTTCTTTTCCATGTAAAGTGTCTTTTATGAGGGACCTTCCACTGACACCTGAATAAACATTACTTCATGCACTGCACTGGCAGTGTAAAAGCCCTCACTTGAGCTGCGAATTCATGCAGGGAATATAACCTTTAAAATTCATTGCAATGTATACAGCCCCAGAGCATGAAGAGTCTGTCTCTCAAGATCAAGGAGCATGTAAGCAGCTTTTGAACGCTATGAGTCTGATGATCTAGACTCAGCTACTTGCACTTAGTTTCCACTGAAATCAATAGGATTTAAGTTATAACCATTTTATTCCACCAATTTCAGTGGACTTAAGTGCAGCCAGCTGTTAGAAACACATCTCCTCCCCCTTTTCTATCTCCAGCAGACTTAAATGAAACCTTAGAAGAACTGCCTAGCTAGTGTCACAAGCCAAGGTCCCTCCTTCGACGAAACAACACCCTCAGTCCTTTTGTCTTACAAATGCTCTTTATTTCTTTCAGTACAAGTCACCCAGAATGAATCTCTGAGCATGCACAGAGTTGTTTGTTGAGTCCAATCTAGTGAACTCACCTTATGAATATTCTTGTGCCCCCGCCCTTGGGGAGGGGCTCCCCAAGAGTAGGCGCATCTCCTTTCCATACACTGCTCATCTACCTGGGCTGCTTGCCTCTGCAGGCAACTTGCTACGGGGTTCAGCTCAGGAGGAGAGGGCTGGTCTGTGTTTGGACTTCCCCGTCCTCAGTGGCCTCTTCTGCTATCTATTCCCAGGGTCTGTCCAGCGTGAGACCCTTGAGCTCATCACCTCTGTGTCCTCCCCCTGCTGCATCTCAGGACTTTGTGCTAGCCCTTACTCCCCAGACTCACCGAAACATTCCTCATACTCCAGATCTGAATCAGCAGCTGTGATGCAGCTGGCTAAGGTGCCATGGGAACGCTTGCCAAACCCCACCATCCCACTTGCCCTCGGCATCAGCCTCAGCTGGAAACAGACCCTCTGACTACAGCAACGGCTTGACGATGGGCTTTCCTACAACTTAGGCCTGGGATAGGTAATACTTAAACCAAACCTAAATGTTCAGGCAATTAGAACAATCCACTGTCTATAGTCAAACTCTATGTGTGTTCCTGCACTTCAGATAGGGGTACATATCCTCCAGAATTTGTCAACCACCTATGTCAGGGGCCCACCTGGAGTGTTGCTCCATTTGTCCATAGTTACCCAGAAGGCCATGATCTGTTCCCACCCCTTCTCCAATTATTTGGTGCTGTCCCAGCATCCATGCAGTTTTTCCCCAATCTAAAAGGCTAATTTCCTCTCCTAAGGCTTCGTTATTAGGAATAGGAGCTCCAGGCTGGTCCTGTTGATATCTTGACGCTGCATCCTTGGCCTTGGTCTTCTGCTTTTGGTCCCACCAACCACTGGAATGCAATGGCATCTGGCCCTTGACCTGAAAGAGGCCAACACCCCTGCACTTAATGCATGCAGTGAAGCGCCAAGAAATGGATGGGCAATGCCAGAAAGCGCTTGCAGCCAGACAGACCCACCAAATGCAGTCACCTCACCCCGTGGGTACTGCCTTCTGCTTCCATTAGCAACTTGTCACTGTGTGTTTCAGCTGTTCTGGAATACAGTGCTTTCTTCTTCTCGAGCGGTAGATTTCTGCATGCTTACAGGCAACATACTTCACCCTTGCTACCAAAAATGACTGAAAACTGAAAAGAACAATGACCCTGGTAGTAACAGGAAGGATTGGATTTGCACCATGAAATAACTTTATAACTAGTGGTATGAAAAAAATTCCAGCCCTCCAGAGCATGAATATAGGTGACACAAAGTTGTTGACATTAGCAATATTACTATGACATGATATCTATATCTCACTTGTCTTTCTCTTGCAAGCAACTCAAGGCAATGCACAAGGCTCTCCTTTCCATTCTCCTTTCCATTTTCCACAGCGACAACCCTGTAAGATGGGCTAGGCTGAGACTCTTTGACTGGCCCAGAGTGATGCAGGGAGCTTCATGGATGAATGGGACTAGAACCCTGTGGGCCACGTCTATGCAATATTCTAACCCCTACTCCACACTGGCTTAAGGCCTAAGCTTCCTAAGTCAATCATATCCTAAGCCCAAAGGTCCACAACCGTAGCATGCAGATTACGCACATGCACATCCACAAATGCATACCAAGCCCACGGCTGGCCAGATGCTGTCAGGACACATGGCCATGCCCCAAACATTATATCAGGAGCCGCGGCCCTGTCCTCTGACTTTTGCCCTGGAAAGAGTCATGGAAGTGTGTCTTCCCCCCCAAAAAGGGGGACCCAGGCTGCCTGTCATCCCCACTGCTGTCTCTAATCTCTACTCAAAGACAGTAGTGGGGGACGAGGTGCATTGAGATCTGTCTGCCCGTGTGGGGAGCATCCCTTCTTCCATGCTGCTATCTCTAATCTGATGTTGGAGTTGGGAGTCCCGCTGCTGGCATGGCAGGGGGATGATCTCTGATGGCTCTTCTCAAGGGGCAGGCCCAGAGGTACCCCAAGAGGCTGCAAAGGCTGGACTGGGGTGCCCCGCTGAGCTAGATAAGGCCCATAGGCTGGAGATTCTCAGCCCTGTGATAGTCCTGTTCAGGAATCAGCCTGCTCACTCGAGGGCTGGGAACCAGGAGAGGATGTGGGCACCTACCCAACCTTGTCGGTGTCCCTGCTTCCTCAGTTCATATTGAGGTCTGAAGGGAGCATCTGCCCAAGAGCCTCCCCAAAGCACTCTGCTGACTGAAACATTGAAGCAAATGGTGCTTTCCTGCAAGACTTGCCTAAGACAAGGGCATTGCACCCATGGCCACTCAAGTGATTTGGATTCCTGAGGCAGAAAACCCCACAGCTGCCTCTCCCCATCCCTGGCAGCAGTAGTACACCTATAATGACTCAAACAACAAACAACTTCCACCCTTCCAAGCAACCACAGACCAGCTTCTTGCAGTGTGTGCCTTGCTCTGCCTGATTAGAAGCCTCTGAGCCACCAGCTCCAAGTGCTTTCAAGCTCAGCACAGGGAGATCACCGACTTGAGGAGAGGAGATTGAGATGGGGGCTGTGTATGCCTTCATGTCCTTCCCACTTTTAGCCCTCACATCAATGCCCGCTAGGGCCAACGGCTCTTGAGTTAAACAAAACATCCATCTTTTCCTACCATGTAGATTACCTGCGATCTATTTAATACTGACTTTTCCTCTAAGCAGATTCAACCATATTGGGGTTAGGAGGGTGCTTTCCGGTAGCACTGGCTTAATGGGACATCCCTAATTTTCCTTGATCCAAAAGGAATTTGGCATTCTAGTTCTGATGGCATTTTGGGGACATTGCAACAAACCTTTTCTTTCCTTAACATGGGCATATGAGCCACAGATTTTCAGGCCACATCATGTGTCCGGCCAAGTGGGGAGCTCCCAACCATGAAACTCTGCCCAACCATCTTTAAGTTATGACTAGGCACTGCTCTGTTTTGCTGCAATAGCTTTGCACAGTCGCTCTTTCAGAATCCTGTGTGACTGCTGCCATGCATTTAACACAATATAGGGACAATTTTAATTTCAATCGGGGTCTGTTTCCTTTTCTCTTCCCACTGTCCACCCCATGCTAAATACATTTAATGGCTCTCCTTAGACTTGTTAAATTAATTTGATTTGTTTTATGGCACATGTGTCAATGGTTCACAGAACATAGGGTCCAGAATTCCCTTTTATAAATAATTCCCCTTTTATGGTGCAATTAGGGCTCTATGTTTGTCTGCTATTCACTCAGAGGTAAGTGTGAAAAATGATCTGTAATAAAAAGGTTGTTCCCTGTCCTTCCTAACATGGGAATCAGTAGAATTCTCTTGATAGAATAGATGCTATAATGCTGCATATTTTAACATACCTGCCAGAATATCAAGTTATAATCCTGAGACCATTAGCAAATTAGGAAATACAAATACACATCTCACCACAGAAGGAGCACATAGTGACTAAATCATCTATTCTGCTCCAGTCAAAAATGTGGAAAATTTTCAGCAATGTATTCTAGTGATGATGATGCATTTGCAGTACAAGTGTTGGGACAGGCAAGCCAAACTTTATGTGCTTATTTAATCAATTTCTTAGCCACCCTTAAATACTTCAGTCTTCCCCAGGCAATAAAAATAATATGAAAACAATAAAAATGACAAAAGCATAAACAATTATAAACAAAACTAGTTCAAATACGTTATAATTTTGCTGATTTGCTGAAATAAAGCCAGCAGCAAATCAAATTTAAATTAAATGAAAAGCCAGGGAGAGAAGATATTTGTTTAAATAACCTCTTAAAAGCAGCTGCAAAAGGAACCAGTGTGTGTCTCTTGGAATGGAGTTCCATTGGTAAGGGCCACCACTGAGAAGATCCTGTCTCTGGTGTCCATCAGCCTGATTCATGTGGATGGAGGCCATCAAGGCCTCTGAAGTTGGTCTTAAAACATGGACAGGGTCATACAGGTACAGATAGTCCTACAGAAAATTTGGCTGAAACACATAGCAGGAATCCAAAAGCAAAGGAACATATCTAATTCAGGTTTACTTTAAGATGTTTTGATGCAGCCTTATTGCCACCTATTGCACTAGTGGCTTTATTTTGGAAGAAAGCCATGATTCACTGGCTATACCTACTTTATAGTGAAAATGAACAAAGACAGAACTGCTAAACACAGATTTAAAGTAAGGTCTGTTTGGACTATCAATGAGACGAGAAGAAGAAGATCAATGCGTTAAGGAAATATTTGCAAGTATACAGATGCCATAGAATATCATCGCTATACCATCTTAAAGTAATGAATACAAGAGTCAATGGAGGGCTATATACTGAAATAAGAATGAAACAGAGTATGGAAAATGTGAAAAGGCAATGGGCAAAAATTGCTTAGAATAGGCTGTAAAGAATGAGATGATGTTTAAGTACCTACTATATGCTCTCCATTCAGGTACGTATATAAATAAAAATAGCGAGATGGCACATAAGGAATGAAAGGGCAATATAATATGGGAAAGGTCAATGCCGCAGTGGAGCTAGATATGTTTTAAGGAGGCACTGAACATAAAAGCAAAGGAACAGAGATGGTTGACAAGTGGAAGGACATTTCAGTGATAGGAGCAGGAAGAGAAAAGAGAGGGTAATCCAGGGCAGAAAAGAGTACTTGCACCTGTCAGTCCTGGAACAAGGATCACCCAACTTTCTTTGAGTCATCTCTACTGGAGAAGGACCACATGCAGATTTCTTACACAAGGAACTGTCTGTGATGAGACTGTGTGTCATTTGCTCACAGGGGCTGGCTGCTAATTTTTAAATCTGGGGCGGGGGAGAGCAGGGAGCTGTGGTGGCAAAAGCAGCCACACACATCTGCTCTCAGTGGCCCAGCCACAGTTTATTAAAGCCCAAAGGGCCGGGTCCAACATCAAGCCAGGGAACTGGGAGATGGGAGAAAAAAGGTGGTTTTCCAGGCTGTCTCTGTCAATGTACATTTGCCCTAGGCAAAGTACAGCTGGGATGCCCACCCACTGTGCCACCCTTGTTAGTTTGTGAACACCATAAACTGGATCCATCGGGAAAAATGAACATAAGCTCATTTCTCCTATTTTTCATTTGTTCAGCACTGCAACATCATCAGTGTCTTGGAACACTGTCTTTTTGTAATGTCTACTCAAATGTAAACTTCACTGAATTCATGGATAGAACTGAAATCTAAGGGACAAAAACAAATCTAAGAAAACAAATCTTCAGATTCATACCTGGAGGATAAACATGGGGGACAGGAATCCCAATCAGGACCCTATCATGGGATTGAGATCGAGTCTGGCACCTCCAGAGTAAAATGAAAAAGAGCATAGTTCCCAGATAAACTGACCCTCGACCTTCAATAGTCTGTTCTTCTGTAGGACTGCATCAATTCCTTGCGGATTTTTAAAAATGTATAATGATTAGAAATCTCCATTTTAAAACCAAAATGATGCTTGGGTGCAGATGGAAGCATGTGACCACTGGTGACTTTTGAGAGTTGGTTACAATTCTAGGAAGTGCTGCCAGGGAAGCCAGTGAGGATGCTCTGCATTCAGAACATGTTTGCAGCACAGAGTGGCCAAGCAGGGTGCATCAGGCAAGCTGGTGCCCTCCAGATGTTATCCCCCATAAGCCCCAGTTATCATGACCGACAGTCAGGAGTTATGCATATTGTAGTCCAAAACATCTGGATGGAACAGCTTGCCTACCTCTGGGGCACAAGATCAACTTTCAGGAAAGCAGAAAATAATAGAATGAGATTTTGTCAGAGTTGCTGGAACTTGTTAGACAGCATCCAATGTGCTGCTGTGCACCCATTGACTCTGTTCATTCCATTCCACAAGCACAACCCATGACTTGCACAGTGAAAAAACCAAGTTCTATCTTTCCAACCAATTTACGCAGTGAAGAAACTAAATGAGAAACACTCATTTAGTGAATAGAAAAGATCAGAAGAGCCTAATAAAGAGAGCACCACCTGATCCAGAAATAAGCATTTCCCATCATTGCAGGGTTCCTCTAGGAAGTGTTACACTCCCTTTGCAGAAGTGGTAGGTTCTACTTGCACAATGGATTTAGCAGGAGGGCCCACTTATGAATGGCTCCATTGACTATTGCCCTTTGAATGAAAGCTTCTAATCTCCAGCCACTTCTTCAGTACATCTGTTTCTCAAGATCTTCACTGGCAGTTGGTTTCTCAACTCAGAGGCATCATCTGAGGTTTGGCTCATGGCACCAGAAAGTGAAAGAACTGTAGTCTACTTATCATAATTGTTTCATAGTCTTTAAATGTAAAATATAGTGTCTGGAAACATATCTGCAGTTATGCCTTCCGGAACATTTGGCTCTATTTTTTTAATGTGTAGACCAATGTATAGAGTTCGCAGTTCTTGGCAATGAAGACTAAAGTAATTGTCCTGTATTCCCAGAGCTATTCTGGAAATGACAGTGAAAGAAGAATAACATGAAGTTGTCTTTGCCATATATGAAAGTTAGGGAAGTAAAAGTTAGGAAGTTAAAATGTTATGTTTCCTGACAAAGTTGTGGCCAAAACTGCCACCGTTGTGGTGGGTACACACTAGAGATGGCTAAGTCTGTTCCCTTGCATTTCAGAGAAACAGGCCATCAATATGGCCACCATATGAGTAAACCAGCACAAATATCTGGTTTACTTTATTTTTTTAACAATTTATGTTCAGAAGTGAAAGATAGCTATAAAACCAACGTCTGAAATGCAGCTCTCAACTTGTATGGCAATAGAGAGATTAAGACAAAATTTAACATATTCATCATCAGGGTGGTGCTATCTTACTTTGACCAAAAGAATTCTGCCTTTGCCAGGAAAAGATTTTGGTAAGAAAAACCTACTTTTAAACACTAGAAGTCTAAAAAGAAATAAACATAAATCAGAAAACTAATGAGGAACAGATGTGATAATTAGAAAGTCTGTGTCAAAATAGCTTGTCTTATAAAAGTTTATTTGTCAAAATAACATGTAAGGAATAGATTGGGAAGATGATAGATTTAGTTTTCATGATTAGAAAAGCTTGGTGCAGATACACTCCTCCACAGTCCCACTTTATCTGTTGTCTCTCTGCTAGTAATCTGTTTTATGTATCATTGTTACTATGATCCACAAACCAATTAATCCAGAACAGAAGCATAAGGCAATGAAATCTTGTTAATCTAACATATAGTTATTAACATTTTTTTTCTAGATAGAGCTGTCTGTTAATGAAAGCATAAGCTTTCTGGTTCATTTCAAGGTAAGAACTAAAAATCTACACACAAAGGATGCCTACAAGAATATCATGGATTCATGGAAAGCCATGGGAAAACCTGCATATGCAAGTTATTTGTGTGCCCATGAAAGTCCACATAAATTTCTGAGGGAGGTTGATGTGTTTTCTGTGCTTTGAACAATGTGGGGCTGTGTACCCCTGTCAAGTAAACACTGGGCAGCTTCACATCATCATGAGAAGCAACCTTGAAGAGTTTCCATAGTGTGTGTGCTTGTGCCTGAAGGTACCTAACAGATGATAAAGTGGATTCCATTCTAGCATTGTTTCCGTCCTCCTTTCTCAGTCCTCCCGCTGTTGGCATGTAGCCCATCAGCCACCACATCTGAAAATCAGTCACATCATGAATGGCTGGAAGCAGCTCCTGCAGGAGCTACCACTCTTTCCAGGGGAACCTGTGGTAGCTGCATACCAGAAACATGGAAACTACAATGCCAGGTACAAATGACCACTGAAATCACTGTGGAGCTTGACAACCATAATATACTTTGGTATAATTGTTGTGGTGTCCAGAGAGCTTTGGTATAGAAAGTAAATAATATATAAGGAAGGAAGGAAGGACAAACAGCATAGAGATCATATCACAGACTTCTGTTTGTAGATGTGGTTTCTAAAAATGAAACAGATCATGCTGAAAAATTAAACAGGGTTCAGGTTTTATTTAATTAATTAGATTAGATTAGATTTATATCCCAGTGAATTCAATTCTCCTCCTGCACCTCTCAAACTCATTCTCACAACAACCACCCTGTGAAGTAAGTTGGGCTGAGAGCCTGTGACTGACTCAAAGTCACCCAGTTGGCCCCATGGCTGTGAGGGGACTAGAACCCAGTTGCCTGGGAGCCAGCCCAGCCTTCTTAACCACTGCACCACACTGACTCTACTACACATTCCCACTACACACTCAAATGACACAAATGCAGACCAGCCTGCATAAGAACCACCATGGTTTGCTGGGTTGCGTGTATCCACACATTGCATGCTTTACATTGCTGCATGTATCCAAAGTCATCCTTTCATCCAACTTTCACAAGCCATTCTTAAAGCAGAATTAATCCAGTAGAGGCCCAAGACAGACATTACTTTAAATGTGTACTTAAATGTGTGTCTAGCAGCTATAGACTGCCTGTTTTTACTTAGAGTAGGCATAGGGGAGACAAACTTGATTAGCACCCTAACATGGAAGATGTGGGTAGAGGAGATTTCAAGATCTAAATCAAGAGTCACTGTGTCTACTCTGGAGTAAAAATGGAGACAGTGCAGCTGCTGGAGGCTGATTTAAAGTACAACCGGCTCTGCCCAGAGTTGAACGCAGCATTGCTTGCAAATGATGCATTATTCAATTAAATATAAACTATGAAGAACCCCATGGGTTCCCACAAATCATCATAATTTCTTCCTTCAGCTAGGTGTAAAGTTTGTCTATCTCGTCTTTTATGCTGGGAGCATTTTTTCAATTGCGGTTTATTCAGGAGGTTGTCTTCATGCTTATAGATTCCCTCTGATACAGAGGCTGTCCCTTGGGTTTCCTTTGAGCAAGTTACAGTATTTTAAAACTTGCTGTGTTCTGTCAAGCAAAGACTGTTTGAGCTTCCTCTAGAGAGTCCAGCCGTTATGACAGGATCGGCAGGCAGGCTGGAACACAACATTTTGTGTAGCAATTAGGGAGCATGTCTTATGCAGCAAATACTCTCATGGCTTAACACAGGCATTACATCAATGCGTCCTTCACTGTACTTGGGATGTAGGACTATGAAACATCTCCTCTCTCTTGTTCTCTTTTTCCTCTGTACCATTTGCAAGACAATAGACAGGACAACTTTGTCTGCTTTAAACAAATCTTTACCAAGAGTACAAGTGCCCCAGTGTATTGTCTGGGGGCTTACCCATAGAAGGCATTTCTTGTGGGTAAATAATAAGTCCTCATGAGTCCTCACTCATGGAAGTTCATGGGCCTTTTCATAATATCATCCACTTTAAAGGCCTCTCCCATTTTTCCAGCCATTTTTGCAGATATTTTTACAATGAGGAGAGTCTGCTATTTCCCTACATGCTGTTATTATTCATTACAGAAGCTTAGTGTATCTTCACATTTCTGTTTTATACCATAGCACCATTCTTGGTTACATAATGAAAGATATAGGACCTCTAGAAAGTCAGGGACAACCCCTCGCCCTCCCAAAGAAACCTCAACCTTGTTTTAAGGACATGCCAAAGCTCTTCAAAAGAAAATGGAAGGCATAGTCTTGGTAAAATCTTCTGGTTATACATATGCCTCATGTAAAGATGCCCTGAGTGTCCTTGACCAATATGTAATTTCTCAAACTTGTTAGGCGCATCAGAGAATTAGCCCAAGGGCCCCATCAATTAGCTCAAGGGCCTCCAGGGCCCCGTGAACATTCTGGCCACCGTTGTCACAGACTGTAACAGCAAAGCAAACACAACATTTTGGTAGCAAACCACAATGGTGGCATACAAGGCTCAATTCAGACTTAAAACAAAGTGCGTGGCTTGTTTTAGTGATACATTCAAGCCATCATTGTGGTTTGCCTCCAGAATTCAGCGGCAAGCTGCCTATTGTTTTGCCATTGCACCTTCCTCCCCTGCCCTTAGGGCTTGGGACCTGCTTGCATTCCACAAGCACCCACCCCTGGTAAACATACCCCAGAAATGCTTCCAGGTTCCTGACTCCTCTTTGTCCCACAGATCTTTCTTCTTATACTCAACCCTGACATGACTTTAAAGTTTACCTGCATGAGGCTTTTAAATTGCAGCTCCCTGATCTTTCAGGTTCTGCATTGGTCTTCTGCACACACGTTTTCTCCCATCCTATATATGCTACATGCTGCAACATAACCTTATAGTGGTAGCCTTCATCCTTTTGTTTCCCGGCTTGTAGAAAGAGAAATGTTGCTCTTGCTGTACCTCAGAGCTTCAACTTTCCTTCCTCCTTCAACATTGCCCCCATCAAACAAAGTGCACTGCACAACCACCCCAGTGAATGAAGGTGCTTTCCCTTTGTGATAGCAAAAATGCTGCATTTGGCCCATTCAGGGGGAGGGGAATCGAAAAAGTCAATGGAGAGCATGGGAGAGTCACATAAGGACAACAAGGAAGGCTTGCCCAATCTCTTGCGTATTTTGATTGCTCCTAATAAAACTATTGCCTAACTGCAAATTTTGGATTTTGCTATGCTTCCTGGATTTTGTGCTCCCAGCAAGGAGGCTATTTTTACTTTTTATGTGCTTTGGAAAATAATGGATAATATTTTGCTAATTCTGGGACTGTGAAGCAATAGCTGGTGGACATTTCTAGAGACATAAAGTCCAGCTGTAACACAGGTCCGTCTCTTGCCCTGAGGAAACACACTGGTCCCTGGCTGGCAGACAGCAGAATACAGAAAAACATTATTTGTTCATATTAGCAAAGCTGGAGATTAATTTAAGGAGATAGTTGGTTAATATCTATTCTGGTTACGTATCAGAAAATGTGCCATCAAGTTCATCCCCAAATAATCTTCAGTTTCCCAGTGTTCATATGGCTCCAGTGCAAATATTAATTCATCCAAGTCGTATAGTTTAGGGAAATCATTCTTATCGATTCTTCTGACAAAGCACACAGTTCATCCTGGACCTTTTTCTTCCCTTGTCTGACCTGGATATAGAAAATTCTGTGTCTTGCCTTCAAGATTTCACATCCGCCAGCCCATCATTCCTCTCTAGACTCTTTATTATCTGAGTTATGAAGTGCGATAGACCTATAGATATTGGCAGGTCCTGCTTAAAATTCATTTCACATCGCTCGCTGACTTTCTCAAAAGAGCAAAGGGTCTAAGAACTGAAAATCCAGGATCTCTGAGGTGTTAAACATGAAAAAGGAACTCTGTTTGATAAGCAACATTTGAGTTGCTTTTCTTTTTGACCTAACAACCAGCTGCTATTAAGAAACCTGGGTTTGGGTTTGTCATTTCCAGATACCATTGGCAGTTAAACTAGTGTATGACAGGTATTACTTAGCCTCACCAAATTTTTGAAGCTGATGGTGAAGAAGTGAAGCATCATAGCTTCTGGGACAAGACCTTTTTTAGGCAGCACTCCATTGATTTGAGTTTCTGAAAGAACCAGACTAATTTTAATGTATGGGTCTTTTCCATCCTATCCACTGGCCTCTCTAACCCTGTTCCACAGCAGCACAGATCCTTTTGCTCACCTCCTTAGGTTGACTGACAGGCAACAACAGAAAGCTTGGTCTACTTTGCAGAGGTTTAGCTTATGAGATGATAATAAAGATAGTGACAATAGTATAGGAAAAAGAATATTGGAGTCTGACTAGGGTTCAGAGTTTGTTCATACATGAAACTGTCCAGGGTTGTTCTGAAGATATATAGAATGACACTGAAGGGAGGGATAACTTGGACTGGAAATGCATTCCCTAATTGCTGTTCCTTGTGTAGCAAAAAATGGCACTATCCAGGCACAAGAGGTATTAGCGGAGTTGAGACAAGTCCAAGATTTGTAAAACCAGAAATAAATCTTTAGGGTGTGGAATGAAAGGGAAGACACAGAAAAGGAAAAACTGTTTGTTCTTGTTGGACATTATCAGTTGTCTCTGACTGTGAATGAATGTCCTCCAACATGCCCTGTCCTTCACCCCTTGCTCAGTTCTTGCAAAGTGATAGAATATTGGAGAAGATTTAAACATGGGAAACCAGGCATAGAGATGAATGGAACGGACTGCCTTAGAAGAAAGCGTAGATGGATGGTACCTTGAACAAGAACTCCATTTCAACATTTTGTTACATGTCCGACTTACAAATATAAAATGGTTTGAATATCTCCCTAACTGTCTGAAATACTTATTTCTAATAGCTGAACCTTGAGTTGACCAGCCCTGAGAATTATGTGCATATCTTACTCTTTCTTAGTCTGTAGCATGCTATCTTTGGCTCCTTAACTTGATTCATTCCTGGATTCAAGCTGACCAACTTGCTGTTTTTATTATATAAAGGTCCCCTGGAAATGTGGAAGACAAAATAATTACCAAAACTTTCTTCTGTTCTGGACAGCATTTCCTTGTTAAATGCAATATAAATAAACATTAGTTGCCAAAACATTAGCCTTCTCTTGCTTTAGCAGCCTGTCCTGTTAGCAAGTCCTTTAAGATATACAACTTGCATAAATCACTTATTCATGTTCTTGGCACATTATGGCTCCAGTGCTATGGGGCTTACTTCAGATTATCAAGGTAAAGAATTGTCCATTTAACCTTCAAAGGATGTACTGTCATTGTCTATCTTATGGTGAACATCTTGCTGGTATTGGCTGATCCTAAATCAACATCTTAAAACACCTCTGTCCTCTTGAAAGAAAAAAACTGGAATAAAAGCTAAATTTCTACCTTAGCACAACCTTTAAAAAAGATGGCTGTGTGTTCTAAATTTTTTTTAGAAAATCAGATTTCTCCCATCCAGAGGAACATCTTATACTGAAATAAACTGTCATCCCATCTAGCCCAGTATTGTCAACACTGACTGGCAACAGCTCTCCAGGTTTTCAGTCGGGAGGCTTTTCTCACTCTACCTGAAGATGCTGGAGATCAGATCTGAGACCTTATACATACAAACATGTGCTTCTCTCCAAAGGAGAATGTCCATCCATTTGTTGTCCCCGGATGTGTATACGATAGCCTAGAAACCTGATAAGCCAGTAGGGGTAACTTGTGCTCAGGGATGCTTCCAGAATAGAAGGCTCCTAGCACTACCATTCAGGCGTGTGCAGCAGTTCTAATATTTTTTCCAGAAGTGATGTTTGCAGGGAGCAGAATGACAGAAGAACCACTGGGAAAATATGAGAGGGTTTCAAGTGGAAGACAGCATTGTCTTGGACCCTGTAAAATTCTTTAAATGAGGAAGGGTCATGCCACTGTAAAAGCCTCACCTGGATGTATCCTAATTGATAACAGCCTTTGTATAGCACTTAGCTTAATTTAACATTTTGAGATCTTTGCTTACTTGTACTTTTCCTAGATGCCTTTCAAGCTATACAAACATGCCCTCCACAGTTCAGCACAAAAGAATTGTTGTTGGCATGGTAGACAGCTGTAGGAAAGTGTCAGATTGTGTGAAAACAACCAGTTTCATGCTGGAGATTCTTAGGAGCAGGACTGAACATAAAACTGCTGTTGTCGTCATGATCTTATAGTGGGACCACACTCAGCATCATATGTATGGTTCTGGTTACCTCATCTCAAAAAGGACATCCTAGCACTGAAAAGGTATAGAGAGGACAACAAGAAATTATGTAAAGATTAAAGCACCTTCTTTGAAAGAAAATATACTAGAAGGATTTCTGGCCTGACCTAACAGAGCCCTTATGTTTTCTCTGTTGGTGCTACATCAAGAAGAACACTGTATTTGTTTTTAGAATTCTTGAATGATGTACACAGCTAGATACTGTAGTAGAAAGAAAGATGGGAAGCAGGGCTTTTGTTGAGGGACCAGCTCCTTTTGGCTTCTCCCAGGGCCAGCTTCCTGGGCTCCCTCCCTTGGTGAGTTTTCCTTCTCACTACCATTCAGTGATGTGATGGCAGGAGCACTCACAGAGGGGCAGCACCAGCCCTTTTGTCATTAATAGGCACACTGGAATTCCTTGTTTCCTTGGCAGTCCTCAGCTGCAATCCCCATGGTAGCTAGATGGAAGTGGCTATTCCAACCACAACAAGCTGTTCTTAGTTCTAAAGTAAATGTTTGGGAGTTGCTTAGTCTTCAGTGGGCAATTAAGACCAATTAGCTTTCCTAAAGACCTATTCTCCATCTAGGAAAATGCTAAAATGGATTGTTAATAGGGCTCAGCACAGCTGCCTTTTGGGGCGGGGGTGTCTCCTTGGGGACCTGACTATGAGAACAGTCATGATGAGCAGTTGCCCTTCCAAGGTTACTGATGCTGCCATGGCCATTACCTGCCATTGCTTCGTACTTTTCATCATTGTTTTCTCAACAGTGGGGAAGTCAGCAGGGACAGCTATTGCTCCTGTTATTCAGCTCCACCATTGTCTGGACGATGGTGGAAGCAGGTCAACAAGCAGGTTGCTTGCAGTTGTGAAGAGGAAGACACCCATCATCAGGCCTCTGCTAGGGTGTTAGCCCTTGGCAGGTGCCTGAGCATGCCCGGCCCTTCGTACCAGTTCCTCCTGCCTCCCCTGAGCTGGCCATCATAAGAACTCCAACATAACTTTTAAAAAGGGAAACTGAGTTTGCTCATTTTGTTTTCCCTCCCTTCACATTTTCCCTATTTCCCTGTTTGTTATGGCCTTTAGATTACAAACTTGGGAGCAAGGACTGACTGCCTCTCTTTTTATAGACATGAAAACCACTCTGGGACTTTTTTTGGATTACAAGTGGAGGTAAAAAAAGAGAGTGTTTTAAGTAAATACTGTACTGTTAGCCCAAATAGCCAGAGATGTGTCTAAATGCTCTGTCATTTTATTAATGTACAAGTATTGTGCATATGGGAGTGTGGATACCCAAATACTGGGGAGAGAATCAGAAATCTTGCCAAAAATATAAATTCTTGTAGAAGAATACCTCATCTGCAAGCAACTCTTAACCAGAAGTAGCATGAGGTACTGAAAAGGACCTTGTGGTGACTAAGTAAACCTCTGGAGTAAGTCTGCATAATGCATAAGAGTCTGTATAAAAATTGTCATCCCAAGAGACAAATTCTGTGACTTTCTCCCTCCAGATTCTTTCTGTTGCCAGAATTAGTTCTTTTCCCTTTCCAAGTTTTACCAAAACCAATTCTTTTCTTTCAGTTTCAACTTCAACCTATTTATGTCAGATCTTCTTCAGTTTTCATCTTGACTACTCAGGTGTAAAGCTTCCTGGTCTTATTTCCCACCTTAAACCTTTGATGTCCGTTCAGAGTCCTGCGATTTAGATTATTTATCTTGCTCACCACTATGCTTATGTTAGTCTTTTGTAATAGCTGCTTCTGCAAATGTTATAAACTTATGACATAGGATACTAATATGTGGAATGCACATCCTTACATGAAAATGAGCAATTCTTCCTACCACTAACTAAAAAGGAGGTAAAAAGGAGAAATAGGGCAAGGAAGAAGAAAACAGACATCCAAGGACTGAGAAAAGAAGACTTGTTTAGTCCAATCATCTGCTAGACAAATCCTGAGTAGGTATCAAGTACTCATCTGCTGACTTTCTCTGCAGTCAAGCTATCAGGTCATAGTCCCTGTTAATTATATTCGTTATGCAAACTACAAGCAAGCAAGCACTCCACTGTCCTCTGTCAACCAAAAGGGCTAAAAGTTCCAGACAGGCTTTGCGTAACATAGTGCCTCATAATCTTCAATTAGTTTCCTGGATTAGAGAAGCATGAAGGAGGTGCCACGAAGCTGACATCCCAAGATGACCAACTCTCTCCTTCCAGGTGGATCTTTCCATAGGAACATCTCCCAGGCTGCAAAACTCATGGAGTGTCACATGACCCTAGTTCGCCTTTCCCTTTTTACCTGCCACCTCATGACTGGGTTTTTAAAAATTTCCTACAGGAACCTGCATACCCACAGATTCATAGCACCAAACCTGGCTTTCGTCCAGTAGATTAGATGACTACTAGGCTTTCTTTTCTCTGTCTCTGATCTCCTTGTTGGTCTCTGGCTCGCACATCCTTGGCACCTCAATAACTCCTTCCTTACTCCCTTCCATCCCCAAATTTTCATGTCTTTTCAGGGTGCATTTGCAGAACTGTTGGATCCAATCTCCACAACAGGGCAACTAACCATGGATTAACCATGCTTTGCAGATCATTGCTTTGCACATTCTTTAAATTCTTCTTTAAAAATAGAAGGTATCAATATTTCTGAACAACTTCTGGAAACCAACCCCACCCCCCAAAAAAGAAAGTCCATGTAAGCATGTGATATTTCCCTAATGTAAAGGCCCATTATGTTTGATGGAGGGGATCTGGGTCTCTCAATATAGTTGGGGAAACTTATTTTGACCAGGGTCCCTTCTGTAGGTTTTCCCCCTCATTCCCAGAGCTCCTATTAGCCATAGACTGAGAAAGCACATACACAAGCAAGTGGTGGGAAAGCAGTTTGTATCAAGGAATTTGAACAGGAAGAAATGTTTCCTCCTGTACTGCAGTGCTGAACTGTGTTTAGGAAAATATTTTGAAGAGCAGTCACAAATCTCCCATGTGATATGCAGTTTGGCTTTTAAGCCATGTTTAAGGACCAGTAATATGCTTCTTCAAATGCACATTTATGAACAATTTCTATTTGTTTCATTCATTACAAAAACAAGATAAAACCATACCATAAAGGGGGGAAAGGGATAAAATACAGTCAATAGAACATTACATTTTTTGGATACAATTTAAAAACATTTGGAGACATTAGTTTCATGTATATTATACATCCATAAGTCAAAAACTACTTGATGGCCCATAGCAACAGCAATAGAAGAGGTCCAGAAAACAAAACAACATTCAGGCTGCAATCTTGTTCTCCCTGAAGAGCCACAAACTGGATGAAGGCTGGAGAAACATTCCAGTCTCAGAGCGGTTCTCACATCAATTCCTCACAAATCATTCTGACAGTGGAGAAGGTGCACAGAGATGGGTTGGGAGCAAGGGTGAGGGTTGCACAGGATCCAAAGCCATTCCAGCTCACGGCGGTGCTTCCGCCCATGCCAAAAACTCCAAGCAGCCCTGGAGCTGGTTCAAAGGCCTTCCTTCATTTTGCTCACAGACACTGCTCCTCCTCCCCTCCACCTGACCAGTAGGGACTAGCAGGACATCAGGTGTGCCAGATGCTCCTACGTCTGAGCGCTTTTATGCCACTTGTAGGATTGCCTTGCCCACTATCCAACTAAGTTTGATCAGGAGAAGTCTTCAAAGCATGTTCCCAACGCCTTTCATTAAAAGCCATACTATATTTATATTTCAAAAGTATCTTATGGCTACTTGTTCAGGTGAACAAGTATAAGCCAAACATTTATCATGAACAGCACAATCCTCTTCACGTCTACTCTGAAGTCAGATCCATTAACTTTGATGGAATTTACTCACAGATAAGTGTTTTTAAGATGGTAGCCTTAAAGTACTATTAAGTCTGCATGAGTCACAGTCTATTAAAATTTGTGATTATTTTTTAAGAAATGTACCATATCAAAATACATAAAGAACAGCACACACATAAATGTGTTTCTAGAAATATTCGTCCAAGAGAAAAGGCTTGACATCCTGCTAAAAGCCATAAAAAACTCCCAGCTGTTTGACACTATGAAGAAAATATATTGGATTTTACATTTTATAATTTCCAACCCTGTTGTCAACAGTCACCGTATGTTACTTTATATTCTACTCATTGCAAGCCACCATAATTTCTCATGGCACAGCCAAGCAAAATATAACCCTCTGTGCTGACACTACTTATTGTTTTTTGTCTCCTATAAATGATTTGTGTCTATGTTTTGAATTTTAGTGGGAGAGAGGGGGAGCATTCCATAAACTTTCAAAGGAAACCAGTGGAACACCCAGCTTAGTGCCTCAGGAAGCAAAATTATTTTTAAAAACAAAACAACGCATTTGACTTCTGTGTTCCCCTTTCTTGTTCTCCAGTTACTTTGTATTGAAACACCCAAACTCAATCCTTTTAGGTATACTTGAAAGATGTTTCCAGAAAGTTGGGATACTCTCCACAGCAGCCCAAAACTGGGCCATAAGATGCTATAGATCTGTGCTCTCAACTTCCCCAAACAGTGGAGAGTTTGGCTTTCACTGCTTATGAAGACTTGGATCATTTGAATAATACTGGGTTTCTTTACAAGTAGCTCAAAAGTAGAAGAAAAAGGCAAGTATATTTTTCACTGCCCTAAACAACTGTGCCTGGAACAATTGGTTATGGTACCGATCAGAGTAGAAGTGACCCTGCATTTAATCTCAAATGGAGTCACCAGACCTAGTGCAAGTTGTGAGTGTTTCTGGACCAGCTGAGAGAAGTGATACCACTGTGCTATCAGATGTAAAATGTATTTAAACTGAAGTCTACCAAGAAGGCAAACATGGCCATTTTTTACTTCAAAAGTGGGAACTGATAGAAGAGCAGTTGAAAGCAGGGAACAAGAGGCTTAAATCCTTTCAAAATGCTTGAAGGTTAACAAAAACTGCAATAGCAGATGTTCAGATAGAAGGCATGCTAAGGTAGTGTCAGGTCCAAGAGATCACTAGCATGATTAATAGGTAAGGTCAATCAAGCTATTAGACAGAAGAAGACTTCCTTCAGAAAATGAAGTCTTGCCCAAATGTGTGGAGAAAGCGGGGAGCACAATGGAGATTCAAGCAAACAACATGAAATGAAAAAAAGACTTTGAGGAGCATGTTGCAAGCAACATCAAGGCCAACGATACAAATTATTTAAATATATCAGAAGCAGGAAACCAGCTAGAAAGGCAGATAGACCAATGGACAACAATGGAGTTAAAGAAATACTAAAGGAGGATAAGGAAATTGCAGAGAAATTAAATGGATTCTTCTAACCTGTCTTTACAACATTTATTGGACAGAACTGTGGTGATGTTTTCTGAAAGGAACTGAAGTAAATATTGGAGACCAAAGATAAAGTTCTCACCCATAGTGACAAACTGAAAGTTAATAAATCTTTGGGCCCAAATGGAATTCTTACAAGAGTTCTTAAAGAACTCAGATATGAAATGGCTGGTGTAACAAAAATATATAACATGTTCTTAGGATGAGCCTCTGTAGCAACAGACTGGAGAAAGGCCAATATAACAATTTTTAAAAAGGGGATCCAGGGGGAATTCAGGAAATTGCAGGATGGTTAGCTCAACACCATTTCCACATAAATTATCAAAGCATTATTGAAAGTAAAGTTATAATAAGCATATTATAATAAACATATAGAAGTATCTCCCTTTCAGAAGAAGAATCAGCACATCTTCTACAAAGGTAAATTCTGTCTCACTAACCTTTCAGAGGTCTTTAAGTGTGTCAGTAATCAGGTGAACACTGTCTACCTGGACTTTCAAAAGTTGTTTACCAAACTTAGCAGATATGTAATAAGGGGACAGAATCAGTAAAAAGAATGAAGAGAGTAGGAATAAATGATAAGTTCTCGCAATGGAAGATTGCAAACAATGGGGTACCACAGTGGTCTGTATAGGAACCCATGTTTTTCAGTTTATAATACATGATCTGAAATTAGGAGCAAACCGTATAGGATAATTTGATGATGGCACCAAAATATTTAGAGTTGTTAAAACAAAAAGAGATTGCAAGGAGAACTCCAGCAGGATATCCGAAAATTTGAAGAACAGACATCCAAATGCCACATGTGCTTCAGTGTAAGCAAGTGTAAAGTGATGCTTGTTGGCTCAATAAATAAACTTCCAATATATGATAATGCAATCTGAGCTAGTTGTGACTCACCAAAAAGTTACTGAGCTGTGCAAGAGAGCTCAAAGCACATACCAACCCTGTGTTTAGCTACTGTGAAAAAGGCAATCCTCATTAGGCATAATTAAGAAAGGAATTGAAAATAAAGCTGACAAGATCGTTGTTGTTGTTGTTGTTAGTTGCGAAGTCGTGTCCAACCCATCGCGACCCCATGGAAAACATTCCTCCAGGCCTTCCTATCCTCCACCATCCCCTGGAGTCCACTCAAGCTCACACCAACTGCTTCGGTGACTCCATCTAGCCACCTCATTCTCTGCCGTCCCCTTCTTCTTTTGCCATCTATTGTTCCAGCATTAGGCTCTTCTCCAGCGAGTCCTTCCTTCTCATTAGGTGGCCAAAGTATTTGAGTTTCATCTTCAGTATCTGGCCTTCTAAATACTGCCCTTAAATATACCTATGGTGTGACCACATTTAAAATGCTGTGCACACTTCTGGTTACTGTACCTAAAAAAGGATTGTAGAATTGCAGAAAGTGCAGAAAGGAGCAACTATGTATAATACATAGTAAGAGACATAATAGGAATGGAGCATGGTATGCAGAAACTGAATAGGGAGACATTTTCTTACTCTGTTATAACACTAGAGCCCATAGTCATCCCATCGAGCTGATTGGTGGGAGATTCAGGACAGATAAAAGGCAGCATTTCATCACAAAGTATTTTGTTAAACTATGGAAATCACTTCCACAAGTTGCAATGATGGCCACTGATTTGGCTGGCTTTAAAAGAGGATTAGACAAATTATGGAGGAGAAGGCTAGCAATGGTGATGTACTACCTCCAGAGTCAGGGAAAGCATCCCTGCATCCTCTTGTTCTGTTTTTTGGCCAACGTGTGAATAGAATGATGAACTAGCTGACCTCGGTCTGATCTGGCAGGGCTCTTCTTGTGTTCGTATATTCATGTGCCCTTCTACCAGGCAATAGAGCTGTTATTCAAAATGAGATCTGTAGAAAGAAGATATGAAAACTGTGCAGGGTGGCAGCTCTGGATTAGCACAGGAAGAAGCATCAAGAGGGGGTACAACTGAAAAGGAGAATCACTGAATATGCAGTCCTGTTCAGGTAGCAAGTGGAAGTGTCCTGTGTCCTTCATGTGCACGAGTGGTTTATCTGATCCCACCAAAAGGAGACATTTGTCATAGCAAGACGACTTGTGACTTAAAAGAAGAAGAAAAAGTGCAAATTGCACTTCGGTGTCTAATTCTCATTGTCATTCAGTTCCTTGATTGCCTTTGAAAATATTTCCTGCAATCCATTATCAGCTTCTGCTTTTAATCATTTTGAAATGTGCCTATTTTATTCATGAAAGATCTCATACTGAAGCTGTGTGGTCTCCCACCCCACCTTCCTTCCTGCCTTTCTTTCTTTCTGTATGCCAGCAGTTAGAAGAAGCACCATTTTACTTATAAACTTGAACATATCTGATCTTGAAATCAGTGCAAGGACGTTAACGATGGAACCCTACCAGGCTGCTCTTTTCCAATCATTCCTTAGAGCAAAACCACACTTCAAAATATGTCTTTTTTCCTCTTACAATCTGGTTCATCTATTTTTATGCCTCTATCAGGAAATGAATTGACATTCATTTCATACAGGTTAAAATACAGAGCACTTTGGAACGTCGTTCTAAAACTTTCAGTATTAAAATCTAGGGTTGGAATAAGTGTGGGGGTGGAGGAGAGAAAGTAAATACCCTGTATTAATCCTTTCACTGTGTGCAACAGAAAAATAAGCAACTCTCATAAATGCCAGAGTAATTTTTTCCTATCAATGTATATATTAGCCTATGATATAAATGATATTTATAGACCTCTGTTGAAATGCCTGCAGTCAATATCATCAACTAATTGAAAAAGGCACCCCCTTGCCCTCACTGCTGACAAATAGGAAGAGCAATCTTGCTGAGAAGCCCAGACACATCATCAGTGTCATGAGCTTTAGCCTGTAATTCTTTCAAGAATTTGTCCTCAGAGAAATCTTCTACTGGAATGTTAATCTGCTGCTCCTCCAGTCATCAGCATCACATGACATGTTTTTGGACTATCATTCAGCAAACTGAATTCATGGCAATCCATCTCTTAACTGGCTATGCAGCAGAAAATGTCTAGAAGAAAGTAAAGTAAATAAAGGGAAAGCAGATCTTGAAATGGGGATGGTTCCTTGGAGGAATGAAAGCACACTCTCTGCCCATGGTAGGCCTTTGACCGAGGGAGGCATCTGACTCATCCCCCCTTACCCTGCAACCTCTTGCATCTTCCCAAAATATGGAAGATAGGTCTTTTCTACAGGAGGCATGTACTGGGCACTCATGAGTTCCCATTCATAGTTGTGTTGTCAGGTGTTTCAGTCAATGACATCAACACACACTTGGTGAAAATGCTTGGAAAGTTTCTCCTATGCTTTCCAAACATTTTCAGGGTAGAGTGGGGATTGGCCAGGCAAAATCTGGTATTTTTCAGGATGACGAAATGAAATCCTGAAGCAGTTGTGTAATTCTACTATACCACAGCACCGCCTAGAGGTTATGAGCTGGAACATATAGAAAGACAAGGAAAAAAAAGAGAAAAAATGCAGTTTCTAGAAACAATCCCAAAGCAGAAGCCATGCTAAAGTAAAGGGCTGAAAGGCTCATCTAGAAAATCTGTATTTCAGAGAGAACAAGATGTAGTTAGGCTCAGGAAGCAGCAAATACTGCCTCCCTGAACTCACTAGCAGGGAGCATCCTTTGAGCAGAACTGTTCAGTAAGAAGGAGAAAAGGGCTACATGGGGTGGGGGAGATGGGAAGCTAGAGACTGCAATCACGAATTTACAAGTTGGAGATACACTACATAAATTGATCAGAATAGGTAACAATGATCCATGATGCTATCCATTGATCCTTTGATCAAACGTCTTCTGCCCTGCTTTTATAAACTTCCATTGCATTTCAACTACTTTTGCTCCAGTCTAAGAACCAGAGAATTAACCAATGATAGAAGCAACTGATCTAAATTTGGTATTGATTCTTGGGGGGGGGGGGGAATTAAAGGTACAAATAGAAATACAGTCAAGACTTTCTTTTATATGAATAATTTCCATGTGTGGTTCCTTGCTTGCATCAGTAAGGACTTAGGTGATCAGCAGTTACAAGGTTTGGCTTCAACATAAATGTGTATTCAATGGTCTATACACAGATTTGGTAAATGGCATCTTTTTATGCCTATTCCTTGAACTTCAGATAGGGCAATCAGAGGCATATATAGGGTAGAAAAAAGCACAGAAACAAAAACAAAACAAAACTGAGCTCTAGGGCAGGGTATAAAGGAAATCAACACAGTTGTTTCTTTATATGCACAGTTGTTGGTCTGAAGGGTTGAGTTTTCTACAAAATGGTCAAGTTATAGCTTGACCAAAGGTTGCCAACTTCCCCCACCTCCATGTAATAGACTGCAGCTCTCAGCATCTCTGCCAATCATGGCACCTGGGCTCCCAAGGTTGGCACTTCTGGGCTAGACAATTATATTATGACAAATGAATGGTCACATTAAGCCAAAGAGCACAGCATAATTTTTCCAAGGTAAATGCGTAAATGGTAGTCATACCCTGGATACCAGACCCTGAAGACAAGCAGGAGAGCAAACTGTTGCATTGGCTTACTTGGAGGCATCTGACCAACTACTACTGGGAATGGAATGATTGGCTAGATGGTACCTTGGTGTCCTGCAGGGTTTTTCTTATATCCTGAAGAAGCCCTGTGTTCACCCTCGTGGTGCCATGAATTGCATCACAGACTGCATTGGAAAAAAAAGGCAGGAAGCAAAGATGTAGTGCCATGGTGCCCACAGAAGACAAACACTCTGACCATTCCATTATAAGACATGTGTGGCAATATAACTGCCCTGTTAATCTACTAAAGAAAATCTAAATAGAAGTAAAATAGAAAAAATGAAATAACTGTAGAAATAGTATCCATTCCATCCAGCTACAGAAGCTTTCTCAGAACATTCATGTTGTAGAGCTTAGGGACTTGCCTTGAAATAAATGCAAATCTCTAATGAAAGAAATTATTGATCACCTTCAGGCACTCAAGTGTGGCAAATCCAAAGAACTGTAGACCAGTGAGAGATCTGAAGGATACAGTATAATGCAGTCAAAAATACCATCAAAGGGGAAATTCTTAAAACAGCAAGAGTTAAAGAAGACTAAAACACCACTAATCTGGAGACTACTTGAGGGGGGAAAGGAACCAAGAGAGATATTTAAAACTTCAGATTTTCCAAGTCTCATTTCTTTAACAGGAAAAAAGAAAACTGAGTGAGTTTCCTTAAATAAAATATCCTCAAGCAGATATTTTTGCTTATCTACAGTATTTCTGTACCATTTAATTGGGCATCTGCTGCAGCCATCTTGATGAAGCTAATGAGATTTGGGACTGACTGGTGCATGGATGGCGGTCTTATATATCTCAGGCATGTGGGGTTTCTTAAAGGAATGCTTGGAAATGACACAGCCAATAAATAGTAAAATACTACTAGGAACTACAATGTTTATGCTCCGTATATAAGGTACCTTAGTTTATAATAGCCTTGTAAGGAGGACTGGGTAATCTGTGGCCCTCCAAGTGTTATTGCACTATAACTCCCATCATTGTCCACTTTTGTGTACGTGGGCTACAGCTTTTAGGAACTGCAGTCCAAAAAAAAAACCAGAGCAAAACATCACTGCATTCCCCAAACCTGCTGAAGGATTGCATTGTCTCACCACACTCTTCTAGGTCCACCTGGGTCTAGCAAATACTGCCTGCGTGCACATTATTGAAAAAAGTGTCAGTAGATCAAGTCATCTGTTGCTATGATAGGATTAAGTTAGCAGGAGGTAATGGATATAAAACATGAGAAGGGATAAGGACCCCAAGGACATCACAGAATCACATCATGAGCATGCTGGAAACGCCTTATGATGTTCCCTAGGAGCTAAATATAGTGTTGCTGAACTTTCACGAACTCAGTGACGATCATCCATTGTTCTGCTGACCTTGCCATACTTGCTTGCTGACACAGTAAATCAATAATAAAATAGAACCAGGCACCACAATGCTTCATATCAGGGCTGGACCAAAAGCAGCATTGCTTGGATGGCCTCAGTGTTGCAGGACAGCATAAGGAGCAACCTGGTTCTCTGCCTTGCCGAATATAGCATGGAAGGAACAGCTAGCAGAGGGCCACCTCTACAGAAGAACTTTGTAACATTGTGGACCACTTTCATACAAGGAGTCATAGAGCCTTTCCAAGGAAGACTTCCTGGCTGACAACAGCTGGATGGTCTGGCTGTTCCATTACCCTGAACTGACCAGAGAGATGCAGGTCTCATGTCTACCAGATAGTCAGTGGACTTGACAGTACCCTTTGATTAAGGTGTTGTATTGAGTGCATGGGTCACCATCATATAGTAACTAGCCCATGTTGTGTTTGCAGTCCTGTTGGCAAATTTACTGCATTGTATGGTAGCTTCACTGTAGCCAATAAAACCAATACATACTTTAGCCTAGGTCTGTCATCCTGGTTACATGATCTGTAGAACCTCAGACTGATCTGGATTAGTGCTTACGCAGCAGGGTGCAAAAATAAATAAATACTCTCAGCTCACCTGGCACTCAGTGCGATACCAACATAGACTGGAGAATTGAGGATGGGGTGCGAGTTGTCATGGCCCACAGAATTTCCATCTCTTTCAACAGGAAACCTGGAGCAGACCTTGAAGAGTTGTCCGTGGTGTTGGGCCATACAGGCAAACGGGAGATTCTGCTTTTTGTACCAGTCACACTGCTGCCCAGCTGACTAAGCTGGCAAAGGTGGACTCAGTGGCTCTGGTAATCTCTCTTCCGGAGGTCTGGCTTAGGCCTCCATTACAACTACGGGGCTGTCTCAATTTTCCATTGCCCCAAAATATGGAGTGGGACATACGCTTGATTGTGTCTTTGCTCTAGGACATAAGATAAGCAGTCTGGCAATTGTGTGGGGAGCGGGGAAAATGGACAGAAATGGAAATAACCCCATTTTCATATCCAAACCATTCTATGGTGATTTTTGAATTTATGGGGTTGCCTCCCTCCTACTGAGATGGGGGACCCATTTGGATGTGTCCTTCTAGGAGCCTGTTTGAATCTAATGGATTCCTGAACACTCTTGGAGATTTTCCAGTGAGGAGTGCAGGGGATCCAGCTGAAGCCCTAGTCCCAGTGTAAAACAGTGGAATCCATAAGACCATCTGTTTGATTGCACCTGAGTGTCCCACTCTGGTTCTTGTTAAACAGGGTATCTGTGCTCAGTGAAACAGGCTAGATATAGGCTAGAGCAAATATTGTGGAATTGAAGATGACCTGGCACAATCTAGAACATTATTTTGTGCCTACTGCTCAGTGGTGCAGGTAGCAGAGAGGGCGTACTTTGCTGCCTCCATCTAGCAAAGCATTTCTGGGTAACCCTGGGGCTGTTAAAACTCTCCCCAGTGAATGGGGGGCTCATTTCCTCAACAAGCCACTGTGACCTTTTTGCATCACATTTTGAGGACACCGTTCTTTGTTCTGCAGTGAACTTAAAGGTGTTGTTGGTGCCACTCCATCCACTCAACTGCAGTTTTTATGGCCTGATCACACGGACAGGATGGATCATGTGCCCCTTCAATTCATGTCCTGCCTGGCTACAAAAGGCTAGTCAGGGAGTATGACAAGGTGAAGCACTGCTTCCTGTTGTCCTTAAGAAGACAGTAGTATCACACTGCTGAAGAAACCCACTTTTGACCAATGAGATTTGACAGCTTTCTGCCCAGTTGCAAATACTGCTTTCTCAGGAAAGGTGCTGGAGAAGGTCATGCCACTGCAACTGCAGGCACTCTTGCAGGATACGGATTTGGTCCCATAGCCAAATCAAACCCAGACTGGAATGGGTAGAGACAATCCGTATCTTTTATTGTTTACTGCTCTGGACTCTGTATACGTAGCTGTGAAACTGTATAGCAATGTAAATCAATAAGAAATGCATAATGGGAATTGTTTCTGATACACAGGAACAAACACTTGCAAATGAAGCAGGGAAAGGTATTTATTTTATATTGTAGCATCAACGAAGTAAGAAAATCATAGCTATTCCTCAAAGCCCTCTTCATTTGAAAGTTCTTAAATTAACTATGAAATCCTGCACTCTCTTAAAAAGAACATAGTGTGGCTTATTTCCAAGTAAGTGTGCATAGGATTGTGGTAGTTCAAAACAATTTCCCATTTAACAATTGTTTTTGATGAATGAATTTATTTTTAACAGAATAGCAAAGGACTGAAAAGCAGGCATCCCAATTCAGAAATCAGCATTTTTTGTTACTTGTGTCAGTTGCCATATTCCTTGGCATATGTTTGCTCTATGGTGTCTTTCTCTATCAAATCATTGCAGAAAAGTATCAAAGCATTGTGCTCCTTTTATATTTGCACTGTGCACACTTTGTCCTTTAGAAGGATCGGCATTTTATTTCTGTCCCTTGAAAAGGTCATTTTACAATGGATGCCTCATGTGAATAATTAAGAAAAATAAAAGTGATTTTTCTTCAGCATGGCTTTTAAAGGTTTGCCAATTGATTAAAAAATAGTTACCTGCTTTAAAAAAGAGCATCATTTCAGGAAACCTGTGCTTCTGACCCATTAATAAAGTTTTATATTTTTGTAATTATGTTTACTTGCAACAAATATTTATTGACTTTCTATAAAAGATGACATTTCATAAAATGAAAGCATTCTTTCAGTTGACATTTAAGAACTCTCACATATATTTATAAAAATGTGGGGTTTAGTTTTTTGTTTTTTCTACAGTTCACTTTACTGAGCTGGGTAGCATTTTGAAATCACAATAGCAATGAGTGTACACATGAAAGAAGGAACAAGACGAGTGCTTTGTCCCAGGCAGTGTTTCGGGGGGGAGAGAACACAGCTTCACTTCATCCTGAGCTGAGGAAAGATCTGAACTGATGTTCAGTTTAGCAAAGGGTGGCACTGCCCTGCCCTGCAAGACATACACCCAACCCTGCATAGTTACTTCTGGGAGGGAAACTCAGCCTTTCTTTACCTCAAGCCCAGTTTGCAAGCCAGAAGGGATAATTCCTGGTTTGCTTAGCTCATGAACTGCGGGAGCAGCAGCAAGTGAGAGTCATTTCAGATGTCAAGTAGCAACTCAGGAATGCCTCATAATTATGTTTATGGTTCCTAAATATATAGTGTCTACATATATGCATTAGAACATGTAAACCTGTGCCCGTTTGTCCTCTGATGTACTTTTAGGTTATGCATAAGCAGCTCCCCTAGAATGATCAGGAATGCTGGGAACTATTCTGGAGGGCACTGTCAACATGGGTTACTTTAAAATTAAATTCCAAGCACACAGGACTTAATTGTGATTGGGATGATACCGCATGAGAGGGCATTAAGTCTTCCCTGCTCCAGCTCTCATCTTAGCAAAAATTCTACTATGAACCTAGCTGGCTCTACTGTGTCTAGTTTCATTGTTATCATTTTTGTTGTTACCAATTTTGAAAGTATTGCACATAAGCCTGTGTAAATTTTGCCACTGCTCTTCTTACTCCAATTTGTTGTTTTATGGCTCCTGACAATGAAGAAACCTGTTCTGTGCAGGTTTTGTTGTTTATTGCTTGTAATGGCTGTAATATTAATAAGCTCCTTCAAATTTTTTTAGATGCCAAACAAGTAAACAACAGCTCACCCCCTGCCAGTGACACGGAGTTTTGCACTAGCTACTCCGCTGGGTAAAAAAATAGCTTCCCCTCCAGAAAATCTGTTTATGAGTCTATATATGAGATATGCATACTGGACACAATGTATAACATGCAAGATATGTGACTATCCCGTGCATGCAACTACACACTGTTATTTAAATGAATGTGTGCTTTAACCTAGGTATGTGAATATTCCCAATCACTAAGTATGAGTGTGAAAGCAGGACAGTGAAGAGAGCTGACAGGAGCAAAGTTTAATCATTCAAAAAACCTGTGAATATCCTGGACTGACAGGAAGATGAACTTGTGGGTTCTAGATCAAATCAGGCCGATTTGTTTGTGACCCAACTGAGGATGTCTTATTTTGGGCATATCATGAGAAGGCAAAACTCCCTGGAGAAGACACTTATGCTTGGGAAAGCTATAGGCTAAAGAAGAAACAAAAGAGTGAATGCAAGACAGATTGTCACCATAAAGGAGGGCACAGCCTGGAATTTACAAGAGCTGAGGAGAGCTGTCAAAACTGGCCATTTTGGAGGGATTGTATTCATAGGATCTCCATAAGTCAGAGAGAACTTGACCTAACATAGCAACAAATGCTTCAGCGTGTGCTTAGACTGACCGTTATGCATTCTGAAGAAAAGCAGGCCTGGGCCAGGGTCTGGAGCAAGCATCCAGTCTGGACCTGAGCCCCCTGCCAATTTCTCCTGAAAACCACCCCTTCTGTGGCTTCTCTTCTCACCATCTTTTCATGCAGTGAACAGCTGGGTGTGAGGCAGCAGGAAACTGCAGTGGGGCTCAGAAGAGAGCCGCAAAAGTACCACTGCCACTTATTCTTGAAAACAAAAGGATTCCATTGAAATCTGCTTTTTAAAGGCAAGGGTGATCGAACATGCAGTAGGCCCTTACTGTGCAAACAACTTAAAAGCACTTCTCTCAAATTTCACAGCAATTTCATTGTAACTTGTTATCACTAGTTCAGATCCCTTTAATGTTCTTCTCCTATGCTTGAAAAACAATAAATTTGATCCGGGTGCCTACTGCAGAGTCAGAATACAGGATGGAAGCCATATGTTGAAAGGAAGTTGTTGTTTATGTTGTCATTGTTATTAAAAAAAACACCTTTAAACACACATGCAACTCCACAATTCTGCCTTGTGAAGTCTGGAGTCATGTTCTTTAGCTCTGGGAAATGAGATGGGTGTCAAGTCAGAGGTTTTTATATGCCTAATGTAAAGCACTTTTTTTAAAAAAAAGCCTTTAAATGAGTTCTCTGTAGCAGCTGTTCAAGCTGTTAAATGATAATTGCATGCAAGTGAATGATATTCTTCCTGAAAACGCTTCCATATAGATAATAAAAAACCCTTCTTAAACATTTCAAAAGCCCATATTCTTTCATTTATGGTTTTAGGTTTCCTTCAAAGAGAACCTTCATTACAGTACTTTCTTGTATCAAAACCTTCAAAAGGTAGCTAACAAAAGGAGTATTTGATAAAGATCTAAAGCTATGGCAAAAGCTTTGATATATAATGAAATAACAGTGAATCACCTTTCCACACTTATGAAACAATGTATCTTTTAAAAGTAACCTTATTTCCTTGGCATATTGTCCAAGCTTATAGGTTATCTCTTGTATTTGCAGCTAAAAAAGCACTCTCACCCCTGTGAATGTGATTTAATGCATTTTTCTTTTCTATAACTCAATCCAGCACCCTAACCAGCTTTGATTGACATGTATTACACTCCATATTAATATTATTCACAATTGTTATTTTTAAAAGAGGGAGTATAAAATCAGACACTTGCCTAATGACATGTTAAAGGGCTAAAAATGAATCATTTCCTCAATTTTGAAAAACGTAATAGAGTGAATTAGTATTTGAGTGAGCTAATTGAGAAGAAAATGTGCACAAACAGATCCAGAAATAGGCTGATGCTTGGAGAAAATAATAATAGTAGAAGGCTGACAAGGAAAGTTCTGGTGTATGTATGCCATTCATGTATTTTTAGCAGTGCACAAAAGGCATTAAATAAGTTGAAGCAAAATGGGTGTATGCTGACTGCAGCCAAATTTTTAAAAATGCACTTCATGAATGGGTTTGATCGACATGACAACCCATTGTGGACAAGGATCCATCACCATCATTATATTACATTTATAGCCCACTTTTCATCCCTTGCAATGTGGCTTATAGAATTTTCCTCCTTTATCTGAACAACATCCTTCGTGAGATCGGCTGAAAACCATCAAATGGCACAAGGTCACCGAGTGGATTTCATGGCTGAGTGAGTACTAAAACTTAACCACCTAAGCCTCCTGGCTCTTGTGGGCTGTCTGATGTATCAGAACTGACTACTTCCTGCTGGGTGGTTAGTTTTTGGTAACAAGCCCATGGTTAGTGCTAGGGGTTATTCAGTCTACAGTGGTTGTTGTGCTAGTTAAACACAGAAGAGTAATTTCATTATGGATTGCAGGAATAGGCTAGCAAGATTGAGATGGACAAAAACGGTGTCTGCCCTTTGTGAGCTTGTCCTTTCTGGTGCGAGTGACAGCCCAGCTGTGTCTGTCATGGGCCATCAAGTAGCCTTCAACTTCTGGCAACCTGTGAATGACATCTCTACATGCGAGCTCTACTCAACTCTCGTAAGTTCCAGGTGTGGCTCCTTTTATGGAGTCAATCCATCTCGTATTTGCATTTATTTTTCTTCTTCTGACTTCTACTTTTCGTAGCACAATTGACTTCTCCAGGAAGTTTTACCTCCTCATGATGTGCCTAAAGTAAGACAGCCTCAGTGTGGTCATTTTTGCTTCTTGGGAAAGTTCTGGCTTAATTTGATCTAGAGTTCACTGGTTTGTCTTTCTATCCATCCAGGTTATTTGCAAAGCACTGCTCCAGCACCATGTTTCAAACACATCCATTTAATTCCTGTTGGCTTTCTCATCCATACATAGTGATTGGGAATACAGTAGCATGGAAAATCTTGGTTTTCAATCAAACATCCTTATACTTTATTATCTTTTCTAGCTCCTATATTGCTGCCCTTCCAAGTCCCAGTCTTTTTTTTATATTTCTTGACTACAGCTTCCATTTGAGTTAATGACTAAGCTAAGGTATGTAAAATCTTTTACAATATTTTCATTATCTGTGACTGTTCAGTAGTCATAATTTTTGTTTCCTTGATATTCAGCTGCAGTCCTGCTTTTGCACTTTCATCAGGAGTAATTTTGGTTCATTGCTGCTTCCTTCCAGTAATATCCTATCATCTGCATATCTTAAGTTCTTCATGGATCTTCTGGCAACCATCATGCCTTCTTCCTCTGATCCTAATCAAGCTTTCCTTATGATGTGCTACGCACACAGATTAAACAGATAAAATACACCTTTGTTGGACACCTGTGCTTATAGAAAACCATGCTGTTTCTCCAGAATTTGTCCTAATTGTAGTTTCTTGTCAACTATACAGGTGTCCACATTAGGACAATTGGGACATCAGGTACTGAGTCACCCCCATTTCTTTTAGGACCATCCAAAACTTCTTGTGATCCACTTAGTCAGATGGCACATTGGAGCAATTGTCACTGGTTCACCATCATTTTTAAAAATATTGTTTTGGTCCCAGAAAATTGTAAATCATTTGGTTATTTTGAGCAAGTATTATCTATCTAGGTGGAATGGAGCAGAAATACCTGGATTCAAAATTTTGTGCAACCACAGATTTTCCATGTCACTTCAGATAAGTTCTTCCTGTCACTGATCTTTCCTGTGGGCAAATTTAAACTGAAGCAGCGATAGCCAAACTGAATATTGCACTTAGCTATAGGTGATAGCTGCCCAGAATTCCCCATTCCTGCAGCCATCTGGGCAAAAAATCCTGCCCAGAAACTCCCCAGTCCCAGACCAAACACTGGATTCAGCACATGACAACCCAAGTATTGGGGGAAACTATGGATTTAGTAAATGGATAGAAGATAGAGGTGGGGGGTACTAAAATAGCTAAAAAGGATACACATGGAATGAAAAGGGAGGGAAGGAAAAGAAAAGGAGATTTGGAGAGCAGCAACAATACCGTTTATAGCCAACCAAAGCCCTTCATCTCCTAGGCCCTGTTAGCCTTTGCAGATGCAAAACAAGAAATCTTAGCCAAGCCTTAGCTATGCACATAAACACAATAGCAGCTGTGGGCACAAATGGCACAGGGTAGCACAGCTTTCTTTGTACAGAGCATGGTAACAAGAGTAGAACCTCTCCTTGTAAAGCAACCCTGAGGCACTTCGGGCCCTCAGCTTTATTCCTCCCAACCTGGGTCAGGTGATCCAAAGGTGCCAGTCTCTGATCAATCCCAGGTGGAAATCATTTGCCCTTATTGCTGCAAGCTACTGTCCTGTGTAAATGTTCCTGACCTTGGGTATAATTTGCAGTATCTCTTCCCCCTGCATATGAAGAGCTTAGCCAATCCTCCCATGACCATGGACACCAGCATCCCAGAGAGCAAACACCTGGCAAATGTAACAGTTTGTCCCTCCTGTCAGTTAACTCTTCCCCACCTGGTTATATCCTTAGCCAATTCACATTGCATTAGCCAGCAATGGAACTGGTGCAATCCATCCCAGCTGATCAGGTATCCCTCAGCAGTATCCAGTTGGACACTACCACTAACATGAATTTTGGTTGCACTGGGATGAGGGACTTCCAGTGCAAGCCAATAGCATTCACTCACATGGCAGGATTTCTTGAAAAACCTTCCACACCAGCTAATGCTATTTATATCAGCATTCATGCTGATGGGCCTGCCTTTCTCACGAGACCTATAGAAATCAAGATCTGCTGGCCTCCAGTGGCTAGGAAAAAGGTCACATTTTGTCTTCTAACTCCACCAGCATATCAAGAGAACCTGCAAGGGCAGCGGCCGTTCATAAGGAAAGGAACACCTGACATCACTCCAGCTCTTATGATAAGGCTTGGACTGAGAAGAAATACTACCAGAATAATATGTGGGCTGTGGTCCTCATGCCAGAACTAAGATTGTACCTAGAAGTTCAAAACTTATTTCAAGTACTGAAGCAGTGAAAGTTGTTCCTCAGGTTATACTGATAAGCTGGATTTGCAGGATGTGCTAAGCCACCATTGGTGCTGAAGCCACAGTGACTTGTCTGAGCACATAACTCAGGCAGCTTGAAAAGCCACCCAGCAAGCTATGGCTTGTTGTGGAGTTTCTCTTTGCCTCCATAGCTTAGCATGCTGTCCAAACTCAAACTGAGACAACAACCATGGTCAAACCAAAACACTACACAGCCCCTGGGCAAGAGTGGCAGAAAGACTTGCTAGTCAGTGATGAGTGGGTGACTGCCATTGTCGACTACACTGACTGCTCAAATTCCACCTGAGGAGAGGCAGCAAAGGCATCTCTCTTCTCCACAACCACTGCAAGGCGGTTCAGGTTCACTACAGCTTGTCTTCTTAAATAAATAACGTTCTAGATCAGAAGCTGCAGACGTTGAGCTGCCTTCCCCGAACCCTACTTTTGACAGGACCTGGCCCCACCAGGATGCCCTGCGCTACCTTGGTGAGTTTGGGGTGGCAGGGAAGTTGTTGCTAATTTGAGACCCAGTACTAAGTGCAAGGAGATGTGCACAATATCTTTTTCAAGTATGGGGGGGGGGAGGGTTCATGATTGCCAGAAAAGGAAACCAGGAAAGGTGGCAAAGAAGCTACTAAGGAAACCAAGGTCCAATTTGGATGCCAGGAAGCACTTCCTGACAGTTAGGACCCCGAGGGTATGGAATGGGCTTCCACGAGAGGTCATTGAGGCCCCATCGGTGAGAGTGTTCAAGGATAGGCTGGACATGCACGTGGTAAGCATGTCGTGAGCAGAGCTGGCTGGAGCTGGGGGTCAGACTAGATGGCCTGGGAGACCCCTTCTGACTCACTCTGTTTCTATCTTTCTGTTACTCTGTGTGGCTTATCAGCTACTGAGGGGTTCTCACACCCTGCAAACCTAAGCACTGTTTTGTATTATTGCATAATCTCTTCTAGCCTTAATGCATTGCAAGCTGTCCTCAATTTAGTACACAGCAAATAAAGTTTTTCCTTCTGGAATGCTCAATAACAGCTTTGAGCATAATTCAGATAAAATTGGATTAATGTAATTCTCACTGGAAATGTTCTTGAACCATGCCTAACACTTTTCTGGCTGGAACCCTACGAAAGCAAATTAATAGTAATTGTAAGCAGAATAAATTTTGCAATACTTTTCATGTTCTTGTAAATTTGAGGGAAAAAAGTTCATGAAGATGAAAAGAACAAGTTTTGTTTAAACTGCCAGACTTTTTTCGCTCCTGCTAGCTTTCAAACATACTCTGAATCTTTGCCTTGTATCATTTCCTAGTGCACTTCAGATTTCCAAATTGCCTTCCAATATTATTGTGGCTTTTGCTAGAGCTTGCTCATGACTGGCAACTATAATATATGCATAATTTCTGATATTCAATATTGAAGGAGCTATATACCAACCCAGAAAGGAAGATTAGGGTTGGGGCTGAATGGTTCCTTAACCGAAGCTTTTAAAACAAGTCTGGGATTAACACAAAGTTGTTTCTTAGCCCCACTCCTTTTAAGATTTATGTCAGTGATCTGGTGCCATATCTATCACAAGTAAATTCTCCTCCTCCAGTAATTTTGAACAGAAAAAATATATTTATTTTGATTTATGCAGATGATGTAGCATTAATTTCTCTCTCCTGCTTGGGCTTGAAGAATCTTCTAGAGGCATTCAGTACTTACTGTAAATGTGAAGACTTGACAATAAATTACTCTAAGACTAAGACCACGGTTTTTGGCAGTCATAAATCTAAGTACAGATGGCACTTGGCCCAACATGCTATTGAACAACCTCACTGCTTCAGATATTTGGGCATCCTTTTTAATGAGTTGCTGTCTTCAGAAGAGCACAGGATGGCAGTAAAACTGAGGGCACAGAAAACCAGCATTAGTAGTTAGCAGCATTAGTGAAGTTGTATCATAACAAAGGTGGGCAGCTGATTGAATGGGTCCCTGTAAGTTTATTACAGTAAAGTAATTGCACAAATGCTTTATGGGCCTGGAATTTGGGAACTGACAGCACTACCAAAACTATTTTGGAAATAGTGCAGAACTACTTATTTCATAAACTTTATTGTCTTCCTCCTGCAACCTTCTGTAGCCTTCTTGAGCACAGAATCAGGACGGCCATCAATCAGGACAAGAATAGACTGTGCTTAGTTGTGGTGTTTTAAAGGAATTGCTCTTCTCCCTAATGCTTTCCAGCTTTGTGCCATTTGGAAATGAATGAAAATCATATCTGAAAGCCAATATGCCATAATGTGGCATGTAGCTACTATATTTCTGATTTGGAGACCATCTTTACTCTGGATGAGAGACGATTAAGGATTGGTTATTTTGAATAGACCCTGCATTTAATGAAAAAGTCTAAATTCTCTCAGTGATTTCCTCTTTTGAAAATAGAACATTATACAGCTAACTATCTGTCCAGATTGAAACCAACCTCTTTAAGAAATGCCTTTATTGAATTCCAGTTTCAAGTAATGCCAATAGAAGTTTTGGGTAGGCAGCATAACAAGTTATCTTTTGGATGCAGATTATGTATCTGTGGCTTATAGCATACTGAAGATATAGTACATTACATGTTTATCTGTCCTCTGCACCTAGGGAGAGATTCTGGAGATTCATGTGGATACAGGAATGCCTTGGCAGAAACAGTTCTTTTTCTTTTAAGTGATATTAATAGTTATGTGACACATAATGTGGCTTGTTTGCTTTGGTGGCAAAAAGGTCAGGAAGAGAGAATTAGACAAAATTGCTATAAACTTCACTGGAGATTCAGGGTTAAGGTAACATGAATATCATCATGATAGTATCATTCATAGTAAATTTTAATCAATTTATATTGCTTGAAATTCTTCATTTGGTTGTCTGTGCGCATACATTTGAAGTATTTGTCTTGGCCTTTGGCTAGTACAATACACTTTTTGAAACTGAAATTTGATATTCTGTATTACATGCAGATTTCCAAGTCAGCAGTGAAGGCATCCTCGAGCGGAGAGTATACAGATGACCCAGGACTTCCATGCGATGCACATCTTCAAACAACTAATGCACTGCTGAAACTTTACCTGCCTTTCTTCAACCTCTTTGTTTCCTTGTGAAAAGAGGAATTGCTGCTGCACACTTCCTCTTACCATTTTGACCCCTTCTGTCCCTGCAGCCTCCCAAGTCATTTGAGCTTCTTTGAAAGTGTCCTAGAGGACATAACCAAGACTTCCTGCCTTGGGGTTTCCCTGTACCTACTGAGTGCCTTGAAATCTGAGAGCGTGGCATTTGGGGCTTTGCTTTGTTAGTAGTAAAGTCCTTTTACCAACAAGAATAGCAACAACTCCTCAGTTAGCTTTCAGATACTCATCAAGCAGCAGCCTTAGAAAGCCCCAAGGGAAGAAGTTCTGACTAAGTTCTCTAGGAAGTTTTCTGAGAAATCCAAGCAACCAGTGAGGCTCTGCAAGCACAGAACAGGGGGAATTCTCATCCCTTCCCACATTTTGGGATGGGATTTCTTTTTTTCCTTGTCCCACGGCAAATGGTTGAAAAATAACTAGATTTAAAAATTGCAATAGTGATAAACAGAACCATTACCGCCCTGAAATTCACACAAAAGCAAGAATGATGCCACACTGGACTTTGCTCCCATACTGTCCCAGAAGAGCAATGAACTGATAAATGAGTGGAAACAAAATGATAAAGTGCAGGTTGGTCATGGAGGCTGATAGGAGGTTTAGTGAGGCTTTATCAAAACCAGAGAAGATCTTACCTAGGAAAAGAACACAAAGCAAGTAGGGACATTCAGAAATGACAGCCTTATATGTACCTCTTATGTTGCATATGAATAAGTTGATGCAGTGATCATCAAGTGTTTTTATTGCTTTTTATTTTCCTGCAATTAACTACTGGATGCACAGGAACCTGCCATATCTGAAGCAGCCCCTATTTAGTTGGGATACTAAGGAAAATATAGAAGTTAAGCCATCAACATCTGAAAATCAGGCTCACATTCTGCCTGAATTAAGTGCAAATTTGTAATAAGAAAATTCAACTCTAAGACTACTACAAAATAATAACATTATTCTCAAGGCTTCATTCATCTCCTTGACCATCATCACATCAAGTTTTCTGTTGCAGCAAAGATCTGCAGTACTCTTACATAAAAACATAAGTAAACAATGAGGAACTGGGAAAAGAAAGAATGGACATCACTAATTGGACAGGAGAGAACTGTTACGGATGTTAAGAGAGAAACCTCTGAATTCATAGGTGATCTATTTCCAAGGAATTTGAGAAGATTGTTGAAGTCTCTGCTATCAGAGCTGAGATGCATCATCAGTATCTCACAAGAGAAAAAAAACTAGGTGTTTCCAAACAAGGCTTTTACCATGCCATTTTCCTGCCTCATTCATTAAATGTCCCTTGTGACCCTAAAAGAGCTGACAGCCTGACTTTAAGCCAGCATTTATGAATGGATTGAGACCGTAGCCCTAACTTAATATTTCAAATTCATGCATTATATCCAATGGGTTGCATCCAATGTTAGCCTAAATTAGACTGCACTGATTTTGAGTAAGGTTGGAAACAATCACATATTATACAAACTTCTTTTCTTTTCTTTATTCTTACCGTATCTTCCTCTGTCGTCTGCCCCCATCTCTTTTTCTGCAGTTTCATTTGGTTCTGAGTATACAATCACATATCATGTGAGGAAAACAACTGCAGGATTATTCCAAAGTAGGGTATTTCCTAATTTAACAGTTGGCTTCGATTCAGCATTGAATTCAGGGAGATACTTTAATTTACTAAAAGGTATTCTGGGCCACATGCCATTCAACAACATTAATTTTCTAAAAAGAAATATTTCTACCAACAGCGCTATTCAGTCAGCCACTCAGACTAAAAGAGAAAAAGGTAATTTGTAATCAAGGAATGTGTGTGTGCACTCATTCAGACACACCCACCTGCTGCACCTTCAAATGTTTGCTTTCACATACCCATCACTACTGTCTTCATGTAAAGAAAAAGACCATCAGATGGAAATTGGCTGCAAGGGGTTAAATCAGGCAACGGTTCACATGGAAGGACCTAACATCTTCCCACCATGTTCCTCAGAGAGCCATCAGCACATGGATTAATTAGTTCAAACTTAGCATATTAACTCATTACTTAACAAGAGAAGATCAGTTATATTTGGAGTTTTGAAACAATCCATCTGCAGCAACATACTGCTGCAAACATGCTCTTTGCTTCCTCTGTGCTCTGGTAGAGAATTATACTTTATGCCAGACAACAGAAGTATAATTTGTCCCCTGTCCCTGCCAATGATTCACCAGCTCTTTTTTTACCTCAGCTACATGCATGTCACTGCTGCCATTGATTAACCAGTGTAAGGAACAGTTTGGGAACTATTTGATGGAAGGGTCCTTCAAACTTTCTCAGACTTCTACTGATCATTCAGTTACATGGAAGCCAGCAAGAGCCAGGCTTGGTGAGGACAGGCTGAGGTACTATTTTCAATAGGCTCCTGAGGCACTTATCTAACATTGCGGGAGTGAAGTGGTGGAGTTTCCCACTTTTCCCTCATAATTCAAGGACTGAATTGCTGCTTAAGAGCATGGAGATAGATTGTGCAAAAGGGAGCTTATTTTAATCTATTTTATCAATATGAATAGATCTTTTTAACAATTCAATTCTTACATATATGGCATATTGTGGAGTTTAAACTGCTCTTTGCAGCCACTTCACAAATGGGCAGTATCTTTCCCTCACTGTTCTGAACTCCCAAGGGAACAGAGAATGTAGATCACACCAAGCAAAAGGAAGAATGGAATCTGCTGATAGAAATGGTTGCAAATGTCTGATTTCCTACGGTTTAATAATAGCAACTCCTAAAAGTCCTGAATGTGTGCATGAGTCTATATGTGCATACATACACATAAATTGTGCTGAAACAAAGGTTCAAAATTACTTTTAAAATATAGCTGCTGCTAGAAATAATTTTCTTTCATTTTCCTGGATAGTACATGCACAGGAGCAGGGGGAAATGCAAAACACTGTAAGGATATGGAGACTTTAACCCGTTCTGCTTCACTGCAAGCCTGATCCAGATCTGGGCTCATGCTGACTTTTTCTAATGCAACATGTTTGCTACGGCTTAACTTCTGGTCCACTGCCAATTACTGCCATAGTTATTATGCCTTTAAGGTTGTAGCACATGCATGTTTGGAAGTGAGCTCACTGAACACTTAAGGAAAAAAGGCACAGATTGTACTGTAAATGCACTTTAAATATAAAAATAATACAGTTTGATCTAGTTTAGCAAACAGAACCTAGCCCAGTTCAACCTATCAGAAAATAAAAAGGGTTGTTCATTTAGTCTGCATCCATGTTAAGAAGAATGGCATCTAATAACAATGTGACATTGTAAAAACATGACAGTCAGTAAAATGCACTATAAAATCTAATTTGACTGGAATAGTTCTGGGCTTAGATGAAGCCATAATCATTGATACTTTTCAGTGATTTCTGAAAGTTAAAGTAGACAATTCACAATGTAGAGAAAGTAGGGTAAGTTGTACTTTAACATCCTATCCTTTTGCAAGGCTGTGGCTGTGAACACACGTAACGTATGAGAGGCAGAGGAAAACTGCAGAATAGATGTTTTTAAAAATACCTATTTGCATGAATTGCAGTTCTCGTCTCTTACATAAGCGACCCTGCAGTGCTGGCACCAGAGCAGTCAGTAAGCTGCATAGCCCATTCCTGTAATTGCCAATGGGCACTTGGCTTCCAAGGATGCTCTGTGAAACCACCCTTAAGTTATAAAACCAAACTTTGAAGGGGAACAGAAGGAAAGGATTGAGCAAGCTGTAGATCAAAGTAGACACATTCTCATTGCCACGGGGAAGTAAAGCCTGCTTTTATTCATGAAACTTCTGGTGAAAAATGATTCCTTGATTATAAGCAATGGGAGAAAATGAGTGCGCCCACCAGAGACCACACTTTCCCCCTGCATACTTATCATTCTTTGAATACATGCTCTTTGCCTTCTGTTGCTTCTGTATTATTCTTTCATCCATAAAAAGCTGTGGCAGTATTTCTGCCTTTGTAACTATCTAAGGTGCATGCGTATCATTTCCCAAAATTACCGACCTGTTAGGAAGACTACAGTAGTGTATTCATTTACTCTCTTGCTCTTTCACAGGACAGGGGCTTCTTTTTGCTTTTTAAAAAAAAATTAACTAGTGAGTGGACACAGTTTCAATGGGCTGCAGTAGTCTTGTTTTGTACTGCAAAGAGGAAAACTCGCACAGCTGTCAGGATTGGGCATATTGTGTGAGCCCCATCCAAGGGCATGCATGCCCACAAGCACCCTGGGCAGGCCCTCTTCTGTGGTATCTCCCAGAATCCCCCTGACAGAGGGGTCTGTCCACTCCATTCTTCCGAGGAAGAGCCAGGGGTATAACTCTGTCCCTCAGTCCTTCTCCAAACTGTATAGCCTGTCAAGCTATGTGCTCATTTAAAAGTTTTTTTGCTAGCAGCTGAAGATGCTAGTGCAGGCATCAACTGCATGGGCATATTGTAATTACTTAAAATTAACATTTTTAAAGCCAAATAGCTTTGAAATGCATACCCTTAGTATGTGGGCCACATTTCAACTGCTTATGTTTATAGTTTTTGGTGCTGTGGTGCTGAGAGATGGATAGATACACACCCTCTTTTATTACTGTAGTGACCATTTGTATTCTTATCCATGAATTCATACAATCACCTTTTAAAACCATCCATCACTGCGCCTTGTGGTAGAAAATGTCATACATAACAATATACTGTGTGCAGACATACTTTAAATTTAGGGAAATTCCCACCATTCTTTTTCCCAGTATTCTCCTTATCTGTTTTCTCCATACCATGCATAATTTTATGCACTCTTTTCATGTCTTTCTCTTACTAACCTTTCTTTCTAGGCTAGAAAACCATGTGTTTTGTAACTGTTTCACACGGAGGAATTGTTTTACCCATTGATCATTTTGGTTGCTCTTTTCTGTACCTTTTTTCATTCTACAATATTCTATATATGGCATTCCAAGTACAGCTGCACCATAGAGTTGCATAAATACCATATGCTCTTATTTTGAATTCATCTCCTAATGAGCTTTAACATGGAATTTGCCTTTTTCACACCATCATCATTGTTATCTGCCACTTTCCAAAATAAAAGAAATAAAAGCAGCTACCCTAATAGTAATACAAAACAAGAAAGACAATCAGTTACAGTAATAAACACAATCATTTCACTAATACTAATATAAAATTTCAAATTAATTTCAAAATAGGCAAATCATCCATTACAACACAATATAGATTGTTATTTATCAGTAATGTGTAAGCCAGAGCCAAACTTTCTAAAATTTCCCAATGCATTGTGGCTTTAATAAACAATGCAACCTGCAAAAAGCTACCTTAGCTATATAAAGTGCAGAAAAACAGCAGGCTTATTTCTTAAAGCCCACAGCAGCAGCTGACTTGTGCTGCTGTAGTTTCACGGCTGGTTGTGTTCGGCCACTTGCTCCGTGCTCTGAGTGTTCTGCTTCTAGAGGACCTGTAGTGTTTGCAGATATATGGCCAACCCCTCTGGATATACACATTCCCCAGTGCAGGAGTGACCATGCTCTCCTCTGCCATGCTGATACAGTTCTCAAGGCTCCAACAGAGAGGAGAAAGGTTGTCCACATTTTGATCAGGCCATCTACCACAGACATAAGATCGCTTTCTGGTCAGTCACCACCAGCTCCAAGGCCTCAATAGATATGCATAAGGTTAGGATTTTTAGTCACAGCCTGATTCCCTTTACGCATTGATCCACTTTAAAGACATTCATTTGGAGCTCTTTACTGTCCCATTTGTTTTAACACTCACCATAATGTGGTGTTGTCAATTAACCTGGCCATTTCACTACGGACTTTTTATGGAAACATTTAAAACGTACCAGATCTAATAAACCATTTATATTTCTGTGTTGTGCGAGTGGCCATTTGTTGATACTCTTCTCCCACCCCACTCTTTTTTTCACTCATTACCAGTCCCTAACAGGGCCCCTCCATTTATCCGATGGCTACTATATTTCCTTATGAGTCTTTGATGAGAGACTCTTCAAAATCTTTTAAAAGTTCAGGAAAACACTATCCACTAGATCATCCCCACTCCCATGTTTGTTGACTCTTAAATAACTATAAAAGACCGCTGAGACATTGCAAAAGCCACATTGATTGTTTTTCAGCAAGACCTGTCCTCCCATACGCTTGAGAATTTTATGTATAATAACACTTCTACCAGTCTACCTAGGACAGACACTAAGCTAACTGACCTGTACGTTTTTGGGCTGTCCTGGTTCCCTCTTTACAATTGGCATATCATAGACAACTCTTCTGTCCTCTGGCCAAAGGGCCAATCTTAGAGACATGCTGCCAACTTTTTTTTAGAACAGCAATTTCACATTTGAATTCTTTAAGAACACTTGGATAGATACCATCCAGATCTGTTAATTTGTTTCCAATGTTTCAATTAGATCTGGAATTTCATCTCTTATCATTACTATTTGCCTTAGCTCCCCAGGCTGCCCTGAAATATCTGCCCTACAACTTTTGCTTTATAGTTTTCTGCATCCTCCTTAAGTACCCCCTATCCAATTTCATGTTTCAGGCATATTTAAATAATTTCTAAATTCTTAGGCTTAAGTTTTAGTACTGATATACTCCTCAAAATCCTCTTTTCTATACCTTATTGTTGGGTTTTATTTCTTGTATGCAAATCTGTATGTTCTTCTTGTGTGGTCAACACTTCTATTTTCTGAAATAAGCATTATGTTCTCTAATAGTTTTGTTGAAACTATTGCTCATTAACTATGCAGGCAACCCATTGGACTTAATGATTCCTTTCTTGACTTGAACTTCCACTGACATTATTTCAATAATTATCAAACTTTCTATAGAGATTTGCCCCTGTTTACTTTCCTTATCAGCATACCTTTTTAACCAGATCACTCATTTTTGGAAAGTTCCTTTTTTGCAACTTTGCTGAACTACATTGACAACTTTCTACTTAAAAATAAACTGAACTTAATAGCACTGCAGTCACTCTTTCCACCTGATTCAGCAATATCCTACACTGGATGCTACTTAGGACTGAATCTAGAGCTTCCAATCCCTTCATGGGTTCCATGACCATCTGTTCCACTGCACAGTCATTTTGAGTGTCTAGACATTTCATCTATTTGGCATAATCAGGATATACATTTATCCAATTTATGTAAAGGCTAACCCATTTTTCTCCCTTTAGATGTCACCATGATTCAATTTTTCATTTTATCGTACTCCCACTCCACTTCAGTTGAAGTCAAAGAATTAAGTCCTATATCCTGCCACAGTCCAGACTGAGTGTCAGGAAAACCAGGCATAATTTGCATACCATGTGCTAAAAGTAACAGTTTGGCTCTTAGATTCTGTCTGAGACATTTTAATTGATTTTTAACTATTGGCTTCAAGATCTAAGTTTAGTGCCATTAAATGAGATGAAAACTGTTCACAAGTCCACAGTGTCTTTTGTAAAATACAGTATAAGGCTATGTACTGTCAGTTTCAAACTAACCTGTTACAGAACCAATATGCTTGAAAAGGAAGGGCAAGAACCTTAAAAAACCTCCCTGTGTTTCATGGAATACACAGATGGAATTTCAAAAGCAATTTGATACAGATTTGAGTGGTTACAGGAGGAAAAGAACTCATAAGTCCTGCTGGTCAAGCAAGGCTCTGGATTTGCATAAAGCGGCTTTATGGCCTGTGGTCAAGGCCTTCCCATTTCGTCCTGATGAGGCAAACCTAAGGCTCTTTCAGAACTGTAAGCAGGCAGAGTTGGCCTGTAAAATCTTTTATTGCTCCAGTTCACTTTTGGTACACCCTTGACAGTATCTTGAGTTTACTGAGTTCCATCATGTAAGAATAAAGCATCTTAGACCTTTAAAATTTGTTTTCATCCCAGCACATGATACTAATGGCAGTAAGAGCTAAAATAAAAATTGTTGTGGGAGAATTAGCTTTACCAAAGGAGAAGGAGAAGGAAGGAAGGAAGGACGGAAGGACGGAAGGACGGAAGGACGGAAGGACGGAAGGAAGAAAAAAGAAAGAAAGAAAGAAAGAAAGAAAGAAAGAAAGAAAGAAAGAAAGGCCCTTTAAAGCCACACTTGGATCCTGAAATAGCTATTATAAACATTTGTGCTTGCTCTGGCTTGCTGTTAAACTTTAAAAATAGCACTTAAATATGTATGTTAATAACATCCACAAGGCATTTCTTTCAAGCGTGTTTGGGCTGTCGAAGGGTTTAATTTAACCACAGCATTCATTTATGTCTAGCAGTTAGAATTTTCCTTTAAGCTCAAAGGAACTGGGGGTTGAACTATGATCTAATTGGTGAGGAATGAAGAATGTTTTTCATGTTTTATAGACAACATGAATCCTGATCATTTTACATCAGTAAATTATAGACCACTCCACTCACTCCATCTCCCTCTGGCTGCTCAGACCCATCTCTCATTAAGCTATAAAAATAACTTGCGCTGTTTGGGAGCTCCTAGAAAGCTCCCTGCCAGACGACGTTATTTTTGTAGCACTAATGTACATTCACTAGTCAGTTCAGAGCATGTTAGATTCTTTATTGGCTCTAAGTAAATTAATTTATCGCTATACCTACATGGCAGAGGGGTGTGTGGAAAAGCCGGCCTGGTAGAGGGAACAATAATTTATTATTGATTCTGCCCACCCACCCGCAACACCCCTTACTCTGCTTCTTTTTAAAGGCAGCTACAAGTCACCAGTACTTCCGTTCTGCCTTCTACATCACCGACGATGTGTAGGACATGGCTGGTTTGCCAAAGCAGCTCCAGTGTGTAAAGCAAAGGACGTACAAGTCATCATTGTACTGCATGTTATTGCAACCAGAATCACTTTTTTTTAAAGGCAGGTACAAATAAAGACTGAAAATGATGTCCTTTAAATGGATAATTTGCCTTTGAAAAGGAAACCCAGGGATCATTTTACACATACAAATGTTTTGGGTTTTTAGAAAGTGTAATATTTATACATTAACTTGCCCACAGTCAAGCGGAAATTCACTTCAATGGGATTAGGGCTTTTTAGCACTATGACAAATTATAGTCTTTGAACTGCACAACAGTTTACTTTGGGGGTTCAAACAAACACTTAATTTGAAAAGAAATGAAATGGAGTAGCTACTTAAGGAGAAGCTGCTTTGATTTGCTGGTATTTTAAAGAGAGGGCAGAACCTTTTTCCTTTCCCTGTCCCTTCTCAGGTTCTAGTCACATGAAACACAAACATCAAGAGTCAACAGTCACATTCAGAGGAGAATCGACTACCATCTTCCCTTATGAGTCCCCAGAGAAAGACACTGGCAATCCTGTATGCCCTGGCCTTTTGCTCAGCAGGCGGGAATCCAAAGCACAATCATGAATCTTAAATTGCAACACGCACTGCAAATATAAGATGCTCAGAGGAGGAGGTGCTGAAATGGATCAATTAACCTTCAGACTAAGAGTAGATCTCAAGGCTCCCATTTTACACAAGCAGGCTAACAGGTAGCCACTTAACCAAAACTGAGCGCACCCTTATGCAGTCTTCTGAGTAAACAAGAAAACAAAAACAAATGGGAGAAGCTATCAGTGAAGATATGCATCTAGCAATATTATGAAGATAAGAACAAATATTCTTCTACATATTCATTTCCAGCCATACAAGGGAAACCAAAGCCAGATTTGGCTGGCCACTGTTGTATCTTCATTTGCATTTTCAAATGGAAATTCTGTCATTGCTCCTCTATGCATCCTGGGAGGAGTCTGTTTGTTTTTGGCCTTTTGTACTAAGCTCAGTTCTTGGCCACTGCATTTCACCAAAAATTGGCAAGGGCGAGGGACTAAACTGGGGTAAAAGTGTTCACCCTTCTAAGTGAGGATAGGAAGCATTGCTTTCACTCTGAAGTGGTTTCACAGCATTGTTATATAGGCAAATCTTACTGGCAGCATGCTGCCCTAGACAATGTGATGGGAAAATTCATCACCCTGAATTGACTTGGTCAGCAGAAATTGGGGGACATTTCAATCCCCTGAAAAGCTCTGTGTTTGCAATAAAGGTTTTACACTAAAATATTCAATGCAGTCTTATTCTAACCATTTTCTCAGGAGCTGCTTCTGCTACCTGCGTCTCAGCCTAACCTCTCTGACAGGGTTTTTCAAGGATAAAAATAGGAAGGAGCACTTATATTGCTTGGGGATTTGGCATGGGAAGAATGGATTCAAATGAAATAAATAATGCTATCTTAAGGCTGTAACTGTGGTCAGGCTATAGCATGTCCAATTCAAAAATATTGTTTACCATAACTTTTTTTCTTTTTAAAAGAAGATTCTATCATAACTTTAGTACATTATGGATTCAGGAATCATATTTTACTTCCCTGAAAATAGTTATTATTTTTACAAAACATGTTAGTTTTGTTTCTCATCTGCTTTCTCATCATGAGACAAATTGTGTCTTTTATTCTGGATCTACTTTTTTCCCCATTTTCAAGCAGAAAATACAAACTATTTAATTCTTTTTTTAAAAAAGCTAATTTGTTCAAATGATGCACCAGTTAAGTGTCTCACCATTTTGGAATTCAGGAAGTTTCAAGTTGTCATTTCTATCTATTACTTTGTATGTACAGACATATGAAGACTACTGGATACAGATTCATAGGAAAATGTACAGCCTGAACGTAAAGATGAATTTGACAGAAATCTCCATGACTGCAGCAATGTTTCTGAATTTATTACAATCTTGAAAAGCACTGCAAGTCATATTTCTGTAACATTCCAGGCCATATTTGTCCTGTCGTGTAAGCAGTCTGGGATGGCTGTGACTGTTCTTGTATATTTAAGTTTTGTGTGAACCAGCCCTTTGACTTTAGTACAAGAAAGTCAAGAGCATGTAATTTCTTTAAAGTTGCATGGAGAAAGGATAAGATCAGCAAAAGTGCAGAGTAGGAAAAATAGACCTTGATGTGACGTTCACCAACAGTGTCTGGATTTCATCATGTCTAAAGGCTTAAGTTCCTCGGTGAGGCATCCAACCACAAAATAAAACGTTATCGATTGCTATAATTATCCCAAGCATGCAAGAGTCAATACAACACAGGAAAAAAAATGAGGCATTTTTAAGGGGAAACTTGATTAATATTGGTGTGGCATTACAAAGCACAGCCATTCCATAAGATACAATATAATTATGGTGCATAAAGCTGTAATTTAGTCAGATTTGAAAAGGTGATGATACAGCGTGTCATAAAAATATATTGATGTTGCCACTGAAATAATCTCAATGGATTGGCTCCTAAGTCTTCTTTTTTTAAAAATTTAATTTTGTGCAGACTAGTATACTTGTAATCTGTCTGAAAATGTTCTGCACAGGAAGCTAAAACAAGTCCTCCACCAGCTGAGCAGAATGCCTGCTGAATTTTAATGGGCTAGATTGTCTCATTTAATGTGTGTTTTTGTGCAAACTGATTATGTTAAAGTGAGCTGTAATTGAATTATTTCTAGGCTATTATTTAGGATTATTTGTTATTTTATTAGCACAAGGTTTCTGCATAGATATTTCTAATTTCTAAATATTTAAAATGGCATAACTTGAGCCAGAAATAATTTACATAAATAGTAAATTACAGGTGATGATTGTTTCATTATAAAGTTTAGACCAGATTGGCTGGTGTTTTCCTCCCACTTTTTATTGCACTTTTTCTTCCACCTGTGCATTTGAAAGTTGTTGGGCAAAGTAAAACAAAAACTAAAGCTATTTTAAATCATGTTGATCCAAGAAAATATATCCGCCATCTTTAGATCTGGTTTGTTCATTATACATCGCAATGACTTTAGCTAAGACTGAACTACCCATTTTATTAAACCTTTGATCAGTCAGATATAAGAGACTAGATTTGAGTCTCCAAGTAATGTTTGTCCAGCATTGAGGATGTGGAGGCGTATAGCTAGATCTCCAAACACACGTACAGGAAAAGTACATTATTCTATTTTCCATGAATGATTCTGGCATATGCTAGAGTATTACTCAAAGTGTACATTATTACATTTGTGTGTACATGTCTTCAAAAGTGAGACACCAGAGGGGACACCAATTATGAGGCACCAGAGGGGTGTTTCAAGCTGCAACTCGGAGCTGAGTCTGGGCATGTGCTTATGTTCCATGTTCCTGTCCATGTTTCTGGACTACATTGAGTTTCTCAAGGGTTCCATCTAGGCTACCATCTGACTGTGCATTTTTGGCTGTCCCAAAGGACCAATTCAAATTTACCGGGATCCTCAGAAGTACTATACTGTGGCTAGGACTTTCAGTTTTAGCAACTTGTATTACTGAGAGAGGAGCCTATTCCATTCCCCTAAAAAAGCAGCCTTGCAACTTGATCTCCTGTCTTCCTTGGACTAACTTAGAAACTTGTGCTCTTTGGTTGTTTGTTTCATAACTTGATTGTCCATCCTGGAACAGGTTAGCCTCCTTTTGCCCTAGAAGGGTCATTCAAGACTCACTCATTTCCTGAAATAAATATTCAAAGTAGGATTGTAAGTTAAGATCAAAGTACATGTTACGGAGAGGTGCTACACTTCTGAGCAGAGTATTCTGCATGGAATAGGTTGCTGAAAAAATCCTGGAACATAATGCCATTATGCTTTCTGCAAGCAGCAGTTAATGGAGAAGAGACATCAATAAAGTAATGCTGATATGACAATGGTATTACATGTTTTCCAACTTCCCTCTAGAAGGTGCAGAGGATGCATAGGAAGAGGGGAAGGTTGATAATAACTTGCTGCATATAGTTTAAGTAAGGTCCAGTGCCAAAGAAGGCACAGTTGGGTACTGGACAGGAGCCCGCACCCCAGTACAGCCCTACTGACAAGAGCTCTCTGGACAGGTTCCTCCACTTTCTCCTTACAACCAACTGCTTAAGCTCCTGTTCCCTCTGACAGACATGCTGAAGAGAAGCAGTGGATGCCATTGCCCAGTAGATAACACCAGCTTGCTGCCTGGCAAGAAAGAAAGTGGTAGCAAGTATGAGAAAGAGGATGAGGAGCAACAGCAGAGATGGGAGGTCCAAGAGATCTAAAACATATGAAGCTGGCACAAAGTTTGGGTCTTCCAAACTATCATCACTGTCACAATCTACATTCCATCTTCGTATAACAACCATCAGTGGTTATCACAGGATAGGATCAGGATATGCATCATTTTCCTAAAGTGCTGAAAGCAATTACCAGAGATGAAAAAACTCCTGGATTCTTTGTGCTATTATTATTCAGATCTGTGAAGGTGACCCCGACTGCTGATTATACACTTAGATCTTCCCCAACATGGATGATGCCTCCAATATGGTGACACTTGAGATGTTTTGGACTACAACTTCCATCTTGTAGAACTTCAAGGGCACCATATTGGGGAAGGCTGTCAATGCAAAGGGGAGCTGTCAAAAGCTTCCAGGATACTTCCTATGTTTTTAATTAAAGAAATCTTTTGATAGTGTTATGCTGCTATAACACCACATTTCTTGCAAAACATGTACTTATTCTTCATCTTGCATCATGAATGGATTGTGAGTCTATTTGGCTATTGCTGAAGCAAACAGGAGCTCCAGCTTTCACTTAATGCTGGCTGAAAGTATAAAACAGGTATTGATGAATTCAGTGCAGGCTTAAATATGTTCCAAGTATTAATGAATTATAATAAACCCCACGGCACCCCAACACTTTTCAAAGATAAGACATACTGTGAGCTGCAATACTTAAAATGATTATTTTAAGAATAAAAAGAAAATAGCTTATCTTTGAACTATTTTGCACAGTGCCAAAGGATATGTTAGATTCTTTTAATTAATTTTCATTGGCTTAAGAAATGATGTAGTCCTCCCCCGCCGTACATGCATACTTTTTTCCTACATAGCACAGCCTACAAACATCACTTTTGCATGCCAGTGGACTGACTATATATGGGGGAAGTTCTTTCTCTATCAATTAGCAATCTAGCACTCCTAAACACGTTTCCTCAGAAAATTTGTTCCACTCAGTTCGCTGGAGCTTGTTGATGTCATTATTACGTGCCATCAAATCTTCTCTGACTTATGGCAACCCTATAAATGAAAGTTCTCCAAAATGTCCTACCCATGACAGCCCTGCTCAGTTCTTGTAAATTCCAGGGTGTGGCTTCCTTTATGGATTCAATCCATGTCATATTTGCTCTTCATTTCTTCTTCTGCCTTCTGCTTTCTTTGGCATGATTGCCTTCTCCAGGGAGTCCTGCTTTCTCATGATGTGCCCAAAGTAGGGGAATCTCTGTTTGGTCCTTTTTCTTTTAAGGAAAGCTTTGGTTTGGTTTGCTCTAGGACCCATGTGTTTTGTTGGTCCAGGGTATTGGCAAAGGTCTTCTCCAGCTCCATGTTTTGAATGCATCAATATTCCTCACGGTTTAGCTTTCACACCCACACAGTGATTAGAAACACAACGGTGCTGCTGATGTTGGTCTTGGTCTCCATTGAAACATTCGTACATTTGATGATATTTTCAGTTACATTTTCCCATGTGGACTTGAATTGATCAAATTGGGTCTTGTGTGTAAAACTGTCAGAGTCTGTAGTCAGGATGTGGGCAGCCAGAAGCAAAGCAAGACAAGAGCAGCGAAGACGCCAGGGCCAGGGCAACAGAACTTCAGGCAAAAAGAGGGTTTGATGGCAAGTCCACATCACAGTCATGGCACAGGCTGAGGTCAGGAACCAGAAGAATGCATGTGGGCAGAACAATACATGGTCAGGAACAAGCCAAGGGTCAAGCACCAGGAGGACAAACAGAGGTGCAGTTACCTTGGACAAGATAACAGGATTATTATTATTATTGTTATTATTATTATTACATTTCTATGCTGCCCCTTGCCGAAGCCTCAGGGCGGCTTACAAACACAGGCATGGCATGGCAGGATACACAAGACAGTACAAACCAGATGCAGCAAGGGTCAGGCCAAAGGAGGGAGCTCAACCACAGCTTGCAGGAAGCCCTCCATTATTGAACCAACGTGGCAAAGCAGATCCATGAACAAAGCAGGATCTAGGACACACGAGAGGCAGGAACAAGAGCAAGGCAACATGGAAAGGCAGGAAGCAGAAGTAGAAGCTGGAAAGGTCATGCAGGATGGAGGTATGGCAGCAAATAAGAGGCCCTGTACTGCTGAGGGAACACAGAAGGAGTAGGAAAATCTAAGGCCAGTTCTGTAAGGAAGAGCTTGCTGTTACTTAGCTCTTCTCTCAGGACCTCCAGCTGGCACACATCAGTCGAGTGGGAGCTCTAGCAGGACTTTGGACTGATCCTGTGAAAACAGTGGTGGTTGTTCAAGTTCTGGCCACCAGAGCAGCCCAAATCCTGACAAAAACTGCCTGCAGTAACATTAATGTACCAGAACAATTTCAGTTATTGCTCAGGCTGAATGGATGCAGAATCAAAGCATCTCTCTTCCAACTTAAAGCTATGCATATGGTTCAGTTCCAAAGAATAGTTTGGCTCAGTGATGACAATGCAATTATGCATGAAACTTGTTAATTCAAGGATATAAATCAACAAGTTGATGGAAAACTGAACTAATATTTACTATGTAAAAGATTACAACTTAATTCAAATGTAATATGTCACTAGCAGTTCAATCCTATTAATGTTATATCCAGAATCCAGTGGGAATGTAAGTTTGTAGCCTTAATGGCCCTAACAAAACTCAAAAGAAGAAAAGAGTGAAGGGGAAAGAGAGAGACTTAATAGGAGTGCTTTCAGATAAGGAGTCCTATCCAATAATATCATTCCACTAACAGGATCAGTTCTGAAACCAGAAGGGGAGAAATTCCACTTCTGCCTTACAACTCTCCAGAATTGGCTTCTGAGGGCTGGGGAACACCCAAAGCAGATGTTCGGGAAGTTGGGGCGGACTGCAGTGAGGGAGGAGGAAGGCAGAAAGCCCTGTTGTGTCACCCTGCTTCAATTAGAGTTTCAATGGATTTAACCCAAAGCTTTTTGTGCACAACTATCCACCGTCATTCTCATCTCACAGGAGGTTCAGACATCATTAGCTTCCATTTGTAGCCACTATTCTTTCTCAACACTTTTCCTATCTTCTTTTCTTACCTGAAAAAAAAAATTAAGGAGGAAAAGAAAAAAATCACACAATTCCTTTTGAGTGGTAGTTCAGGGGACCCTCTCAATAGAAGTATCCCACAATTAAACCCTGAAATAATCATCTTCAAAGAGATCCTTATTTCTAGTAGCTCCACCAATTAATTTGGCTTTAAGACTAACCAGGTTCATTATTTGGGTTGTCCCTGCTATTACTGCCAGCACTTATAAAAACCAACAAGTGTGTATGTGTGTGATGTGTCTGTGCATGCACACGTGCAGCAGGCCTGGGGGAAAGAACTAAGTTGTCTCCTAGCCTCACAAAGCTCACTGGACTTTTGCTTGCCTTCAAGACTTCTTCCAGATTAAGATTTCTATTACATAGTGCAACAATTTACCAAGCAATAGTACAGCAAGCAATTGTATACCATGTATTTCTCAGAAGCAGGGCATGGTGAATATACAACCAATCCCACAATCTACTTTTTATACCTAACTCAAGCAAACTACACAATCAGACATGTTTGCAAAACAACACAAAGGCAGGCATTATGGTATTGTATATGGACAGCTTATTGCTCCCCTGACATGCCAGAGAAAAAGCACTACAGTTTATCATATGTTGTCCTACTCCAAGGATAGGTAACTTCAGGAGTTCCAAAAGCCAATTTAGCCTACCTGGATCCTCCGTGGGATACATACCCGCCACTGCCATTCTACTGCTTGGCTTTGGCAGCAAGAAAAAATGGTGATTGGTTGTAGATCTGGCTGTTTGACCTTCTGGGTTGCTGCTGAATTTTGGGAGCAAACCACAGATCAGGCTTGCTGCCACGATCAGAAAGCACAACAATGAAAGCACCAGGAGGTAGGAGAGGCTGCACTGGGTGAATGTGGCAGGAGCTGAATGCCAAGTGTTATCCACACGTTGCCCATTTCTCTGCTAAACAGGCCATGCCCCATAATATCTGGATATTCCCAACAACTGTAGACTGTTACTTAAACTATGCTTATAATGGTTCTGGACATTACAGAGCTCTGTTCAGAATAGTAAAGAAAATAATTTCCTGTCACAAGGATTTCTATCAAAGCCCATAATCTCTCTTTCTCAGTTGAGACTATCAGATCTCAGTGCCATAATAGCCCCCAGGAAAGAGTAAATGAAATCACCCAGCTCCAAGTTCCATCTCCCTTTTCAGAGATCAAATACTCTTTGCTATGTGATGTATGAACACACAGAGGAGACCGTTCACTTTGAAGCTCGGCTGAGGATATGGTGATAATAAACTGAAGTTGTTGGCTTCCCATTGTCAGTAGGCTTTTCAGTTCTTCAAACTGCTATTCTTTGCCTTTTACACAAAATTGTATTGGAATCACTGAGACTTGCTTTGATTCCATTTTTCCCAAATCAGATACAGTGTTTGGATACTGTGCAAAGAAAAATAAAACAAAGCAGCAATCTGAACCGTCCCAAGGACTACCTCTCATGATTAATGTCAGAGTTGTAGTTTAAAGTAACATTTGAATTTTTATGTGGATCTTCTAGCTTTAGAATTTGGGCTTTAAGGACAGAGGTTTCATATTTACTGCTAAGAACATAAGCCTGCCTACCTCTCTCCATTCTAAGTTGGAGGCCTAAAATAATGTTTTTCAATGTAAATGCATATCAGTGATCCTAAAGTATTTTACTGGGCTATATGCCTTACTGCTAGATATTTTCAAATGTCCTGATTTGGCTTTTATTCCAAGCTGCCGTGAGAGCATTTTTACTTATATCCAAAGTAAAATTCCCAGATATAGATGTAAATCTGCTATGATCTAGTACTACTATGATAATTGATCCCCATGCAGTGCAATGGCCTGGTATTAGTGCAAACATTCCAGTGTTGACCACTCAAAGATGGAGAGTAATTTGATAAAGGCACTTTATACCATTATGATGAAGCTGTTCATCTGATCATGTTTCTCTCTCATCTTAACACAGTCGTGTGACATATTAAGCCCTAGACTTCTGTGAGCACTAAGTGAGAAAGTAACCTTTATGCTTTAGTGATCATTAAAGGGCAAGTGACTTGAGCAAATGGGAAGCAAGGTATTTTTTCTGCATTCAGAAACTCCTCCTGTGTATGCACTGCAAATGATAAAAGGCTAGTGAAGAAAATGATTGTCACTTTCAGCACAGCGTACAATGACACAGACATTCATTGCTATGGAATGTTTGTATGAGAACCCACAAATCATTAGTACAGATTAGGTTGTGTTTAATCAAAATGGCTCTTGTCGCTCATACAGGTATGAAACAGATGAAGCATATTTCTTTGGCGATATGTTCTGCCACTTTGTGTGATCATATTCTAATTTTAATACCCATTCCCTTTCTCAAAGATTTGCTTGTTGTGGCAGAGCACTTCGGGTAGTTACTTATGCATTGCCCTAAAGGAAAAAAAAGTTCCACCAAAAAAAAAAAAAAAAAAAGACAGAAGGAGATAGAGATTCACATGAAATGTATCAATAAACCAGACTTGGAGAGGACAGCCTTTCAAGCAAAAGTTGCCTTCATATAGAAGATTGTCTTCTGAGTGCCCTTCAAATAAAGGACCGTCCTCTACAAAGTAGGACCAATAGGTCAACGTAACAGGACTGCCTAGTCTCACCCAGCTGGAAAATGTCAGCTATGGTTAGTAGCATGCTCCATTGAAAGCCAAACCAGAGTCCAAAGATGACTGGATCTGATTTGCATTCAGGTGAGGCTTTTTAAATTGGAGTTCATCATTTGAACACCCAAGCACAATTTTGGTTTCTATATAACCATTGAACTGCTGGGCTGTTGATCAGAAGCTCGGCAGTTCGAATCTGCAAGTTGGAGTGAGAGCCCGCTGCTTTGGCCTAGCTTTAAGCATTGGCCACAGGGGTGGACACAACAAGCATGCAGGTGTGGGGGAAACGTTACCTTTATTATTACTATCATCCTTCCAGTTTTCCTCTCATGAAGAACCCAAGGTTTACATAGCTCTGTTCTGATCCTCATGAAAACCACAATTTAGTCTCACCAAATAATGGTAGCCAGGTCTGCTTTACCCTACCGGAAATTTATGTCTTCAAACACTATGATGCTGCAGTACTGTCTTTTCCCAAGCATCACTACTACCATTTCCTGTGTGTCGTGAATCATAAGTCAAGGGAAGCTTCCCTTCTGTCAAAAGATCATGCCACTATCAGGTGGGAAGGTGCGAAAACTTTGTTTTTTCTGGCTAACACACGATACTGCTCCATTCAAAGGAGCATCTGTGCATCACAATTTTTTGCCAAGTCTCAAAGACAGGTTTGTGTTCATCTCATTCCTGAGCCCAGTTTGATTTCTAGTTCAATTCAGTGTACCGAATAAATCCCACTTTAATCTTTGGAGAAAACTTGCGCAAAGATGCCATTGGATCAGTGCTTGATTAAGTGAGTTTCCCAGGAATGCGAAATGGGCAGCAAACACAGATGGAGATTGTGCATGAGACTGGCCATAGATGATGTCTGGAGCATTCTAGAGATCTCTAGCATCACTATTATCAGGGTTTGCTTGTTTTTGTACGTAGGTTTCTTAAAAAAGAAGAGGGATTTAATATACGCAAAATCCACCTCATCCTCAGGCTTTGCTGTAAGCCTGAGAGCACAGACATGCATGCCAGCTAATTGAGCGCAGGTAGATTCAATGGCATTCAGGCCTGTCCTTTCAGCATCACAGCTGGAAGGAAGTGCCTGTGAATCCATGGTTCATCGTATGCCTGCCTTCACTCATAAGGCCAGAACGTTGAAAAAAGACATGTCTGGCTCCCCAGTTTCCTTATTCAACAGATTGCTGCCATGGCTCACACTGAATTGCTTCTTAGCGGCCCAACAGTATTATATTACTGGGCACTAAAGAGAAGAACAATTGAATAACGTCAGTCTAGAGGAATCTGGCTGCAGACCTGCCTGACAAAACTGAAAGGCTTTCAGACAAAAAAGATGGGTTCTTCTCTGATGCGATGTAACTTATTCCATGCTTTCCTCAGTATATAGAGCCTCCCTGGCTGACTCTCACTTTCTTTAGTTTGCCTTCCTTGTGATTCAGGAACTAAGCTCAGGGCATTGTACTTTGTCCCAGTTTGCTTCTGTTTCTGGCTTCATAGGAAAGTCTACATCCAACAGCTTCCTTTCAGGTCCTTGCCGAGTTCCCACTTCAGGTCCAAGCTGTACTACTTCCTTCACGTTTCTCCTTCTCACTAAACTATACTGCCTATGATGACTGCTTATGCATTGTCAAAAAGAGAGGATGCATCACCAAAAAGAGGACACTGCTTCGCATAACATGTTTATACACTAATATCTCTATAAAGAAGCAAATTAAAATACTGCATTCTAATAGAAATACAGTACACCCCCATAGTGGGGAAGGCTGGTGCCATGTATATCTGATCTGTCTGCTATCTAGGTTGCTATCTAGGTTGCCCTGGGCTCTTGCCTTCCCCGGGAGTTATCTTTAAATTGTACTTAGACTGGAAAGCCTTTTAGACTTCCAAGGAACAGACTGCCATCTCTAAAGTAGATCCCTAAATTCATTTCATGGTTTACTGCTTGTAAACTTTAGTTACGGTATAGAAATTAAATTGGTGTTGGTGGTGATGATGATGATGATGATGGCCTCAGGATCCTAGTGTTTCTTCCATTTCCAGGCCCAAGGCCATTGCTCAGCCTTGGGAAGCAGCTATGGATCCAAACATAAGGTAAACAGAAAGCAAGGGGGATTCCCATTCACATCCAATCTAGTCCACCGACCTCCACAACTATTACTCAGTTAGACCACCTTCTAGGTGAATTGCACTTATTTCCCTGTCTTTAAAGGGGGTTGCCCTGGAAAAACGAGTTTATCTTAGCTGTGCCCAAAGAACAAAACTGTTTTGTCACTAGGGACAAATCATATAAAGCCAATAAACTACATAAAGCAGGATATCTTTTGTAACAACCAAATATATGCTGTGATCTAAATCTATGGTGACAGGACTAGTTGGGTGTGTTTATTCCAAATCCACCCCCCCCCCCCGCAACAGAGTACACTTCTGAGTATTTGATTAATACATGCGCATTCTATTTTGCAATATAGAGTTAGCCCTTTTCAGCAATATTATGTATTAATTTCGGCACTAAAGGTAGTGCTGAAGAAAGCTGCCCTTGTGGTCCCCAGATATTTGGGACCGCAGTTGATGTGGTAAAGCTTTGTTTGAAAATGTACAGTGCTTGCTAAAGACAATCACAGGCGGGAGACCCTTAATTTAACCTCAAGCTTGCAGCATTTCCCCTGGGACATGGATGACTGATAACATGGCAGGAGGCGAGGAAAGTACAAAATTATTGAGAAATGAAAGCAGCAAATCTGCAGTGTTGATTTTCTTTCTCTAAATCACTGTTTATACATATGATCATGCATGTCGGCTCAGAGTGGAGACACCAAGAAGCAGCTGAAAAGTCACCTTTTAAATGTACCCATACTTGGGTTTCCAGAAAGCTATTTCGGAAGCAGATCATATATCCTTGTCATGTCTTCAACAGTTAACAAAGCAGTATGGTAAGATTCCATCTCACTCCTCCTTTAAAAAATGTGTTGATATCACTGATCTCAGAAGATAAGAGTGACAAGGTAACTAAGCCCAGGCTAGACTGCATTTCTTTCAAAATGCATGCATTTCCACATTACTTAGAATCAGGTGGCACCATTAACTTGATGAACAATTCTCGGTAATGTGCACCTCCCTTGTAATGGCAAGTTGATCCAGTCAGAGAGATCAGTTTTACTTCTTTTGTATTTCTGTGTTCAGAGAATAGGCTAGCAAATGCTAATGTAAAAGAAATGAATCCTTAACAGACAACACGATAACCTTTCCCATGGGAACATTAGAGAGTGGTGTTAATGAGCACTCTAATAGCTTGCTTCTTAAGTAGTTTAGGTAAATAGATCTTTATTAACAAAGATTACACCTGATATTTTTCTGTATAATAGGTCTGAGGCATGTATGGCAAACCCACACATAGAGAGACAATGTCCCATGGAAAATGCTATGAAAAAGTTTCCCCTTTAATAATGTTGCTACTGATTCTACTGAATTAAAAAGAATATACCTCTGGTGAGTTTAGAGGCCAAATGGCCTTTCATTTGCTGATCATAAATGCTCATAATCTTAAGTCAAATTGACTGGAGTTGTAGTCCATAGTAATAATTCAGCGGTTTACAAGAGAAAACACTGAAAGATATTCAAAACACTTTCTGTTCACAGCACATTAGTGTAGTATTTCTCAGTATGTCACCAACCAAGCACATTGGACTACAACTCCCATGATTCCCAGCCAGGATGGCCATTATGTTTATTCTGATTGTAAATTGTAAATTTCCTGTTTGGGATGGGGAAAGCAGGAAAACCAGCCTTCACAACTTGGTACCTTCTAGATGTTATGGACTCACACCACCATCAACCATTACTGGAACACACAGGAAGTAACCCAACACATCCAGAGTGTGGAACACAACTGCCTGTACTTTGGGAGTGTCCCAGTGTGGGCAGTCATGATGAATGCCTGGGCATCAGAATTTACTATTCACCAGCAAGCATTTGTAATTTAAGCAATTGCCCAAACATCTCAAAAGTATTGTAACAGAAGTGCACCTCTAGACTATACCCTGCCTGTTTTATATATTGTAAGATTTTTTTAGACTTCTGACATTATATGGATATACTGTCTGGAGAATAAATACCGCTTTTATTCTTAACAAAAGAAAAAGAGGGAGGGAGGAAGGAAGGAAGGAAGGAAGGAAGGAAGAAATCAACTGTTTACAAAAATCCTTGGTTCAAAGGATGCTTCTGCCAGATCTATAGATATCCTCTCCCTTTCTTGGATCCCTCTTTAACCTTGATACTAGTACATGACAAAAAGAACTCCAACTGTGCTGTTTAAGTGCCTGGACAAAGAAAAAATGTAATAGTTCCTGGCTAAAGAACTTCAGCTCAGCAGCAGGGCAAGGCAAAATCTAACCCCTTAAGAAGCCTTACCATTGCAATGGGCAAGAACTAATGAAATCCTAAGAGAGTTTGTTACATGAGCCAGTGGACTGGAGCAACCTTTAACATGTAGGAAACTGAAGTTAATTAAACTGTTACGGGTATCCTATCCATCACCTCATCAGTGTATTCTGTCTCCAAACTGATTTACATACTGCGGTGGGCAGGGACTGTTAGCAGACCAGCTGATGAACTGTGTTTACTGTCTTCATTGATTTGGTATTTGTGTATAACCTTTATATTCCATTTATCTTTTCGTTTTCCTTTAAGCTTCTTCCGCAGCACTAAGCATTTGCTTTCAAAGCACTTAAACACTTTTGACCCTTAACAGACAGTAGGCATATTCCATCCAATAGATCAATTTGGTATTAAGTCATCATTGTGCCTTGCAGGTAAATACTTCTTTATTGAAGAAACTCCATTTTAATTTTCAACCAGCTTAGTACCTTTGCCTTGACTGAAGCATGACCAAGCCAAGCTCATATTTCACTAGGCGATGGATGCCTGACACACAATATATTTTTGAAAACTAAATGTAACAAGCTGCCATCTGTGAGATAATTTAGAACTGTATTTAACACCTGCATATGTTAATTGGAGTCAAGAGAAAAATGAGATCAACTCTTTCTTGTAATGATTGGAAAGGTGAAGGAGAAAGTGGGTACCTTTGGAACACAAATGCCTCATTTTGATAATTTGAACCTTCAGTTGTTGACATTTGGCATATCAGGCTTCAGTAAAATGCTCTCTTGTTGTACTTGGCTGTATTTGTTGAGAAATAAGTACATCTAGTTCTAGAATTACCAGGACACATGGTAGATCTGAGCAAGGCAGTGTAAGTCATTGCTAAGAGGGAATAGACTTCTCTTATGGCTCCAGTCATGTTGTGGGTCTCAGCTTACTGGGTCGGAACCAGGATCTGCCTGCACAGATGGAAAGAAATGCCCTGACTTACTTTTGGGAACATCTCCTGCACCTCTGGAGGTGCTGTCATGGGGTGGATGAAGCAGCAAAGTTCTCACTAGCCCATCCAGTTACATGCAGCTACCTGCTGTATCCATCTCATTATGTTTCACAACTTCTCTACCACAACTATGGCCCTTTCCCATCAGTTCAACAGTGTATCATTATTTACATCTCAAAGTAGTATCTTGACTCAGCACCTGAAGTACCACTGGTGCTACCAGGAGAGACATAAACCCAGCAAAACCCTTTTCCTCCAAAAATTTGCCCAATCCCCTTTTAAAGCCATCCCTATTGGTGGCCATCACTGCCTCTCCCCACCTCCCACCTCACAGACACGCACACACACGTACACACAGTGCTTTTTTTGTAAAAAAAAAAAAAAAAAAGGTGCCGGAACTCACATCACCGCCAGCAGTAAGCACTTACCACACACACCAATCCCAAGCTGAGCAGTGGAGCAGTCCCAAGCAGTGCCCTCACTATCTCACAATCAGACAGCAGATAGCAGACACAAAAGCAGCCGGAAGGCACTATGTTAATGATGTTTGCTACTGATCTGCTATGCTGTTCAAAATCACTTCGTAAAAGCCATTGGAAAAAAAGGTGCTGGAACGCAGTTCCGGTGCATTCTATGACAAAAAAAGCCCTGCATACACACACTTTCAGTATGCCAACATAGCTCCTTGGCTTCCAGGTGTAGCCAATTATTAGTAGATAATTCTTTTAGGCCTTCAGCCTTCCTAAATAGGTAACTTCCCACAGTAACCTCCTACCCGACTCTGTTGAAAGAATCCAGAGGATTTTTTTTTTAACCAGTGTAAGTTAAAATGTCAAGGACAGACTACTTTGGAATGCTTTGCAAATAAGCTAAGGTTGGGAGGTATGAACATCTTGGCATCAGTATCTACAAAATGTTGATACAATTGGGAAAGCCAGATTTTGTGTATATGGCAATGCTTCCAAAGGGTGGAGACAGTATGAATAGAGACAGCCAGATTTGTTTAATTCAAGGAGCTCATGTACTTTAGTGCTTCCACTTTCATTTCCAGCTTGCTACAAATCTGATGCAACTCACTGAAAGCATAGAAGATCAGAGGTGACTTGACAGTAATTTTGTTGTGTTTTAGAAACAAGCAATTACAATTATATTTTTATTTAGTGTTTTCATTGGAAAGGTGTTTCTCCACATCAAGGATAGATTCGGGATAACATTTCCATCATGCAGCAAAACTCTGCTGTTATGTTTGTTTGTTTGCTTGTCTTCTTATACTACCCCATTAATCAAAACCATTCTCTGGGCAGTTCACAAAATCAAAATAAAATACAATATCCATAAACATAACAATAACAATTAGAATCAAACACAAATAATGCATAAGAATAAGCACATGAATAAGCCCACAACAGACACTTCTCTAGCAACCTCTGTGGAATTGATTCTATACACTTTTCTCCAAGAAAGTAAGAAGCAAACAGGATTTTGATGTGGCCCTCTAATTAAAACAGACCATACACAAAATACTACATATTCCCCTTTCAAAACCATTTAGACATTCATCAACTGAGAGCTGACAGGGAGGTTTTTTCTCAGAACATAACCCTTTGATGTGGTTTGGCTACTTCTCACACTGTAGTTTGGCAGCTATCTGTTACAAAGTCACAGCTCTTGCTCACTGGACCATTTTTAATGCATCAGTCAAATTATTTCTGGTTGTCATCATAATTTCATCTGTTTTATGAGGTGGTGGTATTTTAATGGACAATTGTTGTCACTGTTTCTAATGCGTATGTTTTTATTCTAAGTCAACCCTTGTGACTTTTTGAGACAAACATCTAATGCATTTTAAATAATAATAACTTTCAACTTCATATACACTGGATTGGTTTATATGGAGATTGTTCTTTAGTTATGGTTTTTCTCATACATTTTCATTAATAACTAGCACTTTGAATTCCATGAAACAATGAAGTGGCAATGAGTGCAGATGGTACTGCAAACAAGTAATATGCTCCAAAAATGTAAGCCTAGTTAATGCCCATGCAGTAGCATTTTTGAACCAGTTCTGAAGAGTTTTCAAAAGCAGAGTGTGATATATGGATACTCACGGTCAAGATACATCTAGATGGGAATAATGTAATGTGTTAGTATTAATATTACTAACACATGAGTAACCAAGGCCCTGTTCTCCTCTCCAGAAATAGGGCAATCTAATGTGGCTCATGGCTAAGCAGAGATGCATTATGTTTCATAACTTAGATCTTGTGGGCCACATCTACCATACTATGTATAAAACAGGGTATCTAGTTTCTGTCATGCGTCCTCTGGAAGAATGAACCTTGGAAGAAGAGAAGGTAGACCAGGAATCATTCACCAACAGCAGTGTCCACCTCTGCCAATAGAGCAAGTGGAACCTAGGTCCTGATAGGTGACCACCATGAAGTTATCTATTGTGGAGCACAAAGACTGTGCCTCAGAGTTGTAGAATGAAAAGAACCCACACCTCTTAGAAGAACTGCAGCCTGAGAAGACAGGAACACCAAAGGAGAGCTTGAGTGAGCCAGAAGCCTCCTCATGCAAAGAAGTGTAACAGAGTCTTGCTTAAGAGAAGAACCTCCACAGCTGCAGACATGGGACCTGTTCTGACAGTGCCTGCATAAAAGCATCCATATGGGGCTCAGAGAGTTGCTGAAGACAACACTGTTCAAATTATCCAGAACTGAGCTTCCCTCCTCTTGACTGTGGACTGCTTCCTTGGCTGGTTCCTGGCACGACTACTTCTGGACTGTACTCTGACCCTCTTCCTTCATGTTCCTTGTATACTGCATTGTAACCTTCCTGCCTGTGACCTGTCCTGCTGATATATTGCCTTTTGTCTGATCCCCGTTTGTGCTGACCTTGGACCTTGATTTAAAATTATGATTAGGGTGAATTTAAGTACCTTGAATCTCCAGCTTCTAGGCTCAGACTTAGGAAATAGCCTATATCATCTGTTGAAAATGCATAAAGACCCAACAATTAAATAAGGTACTAGGGAGGACTAGGTTGGATCAATGAAGTGATTCACCATGAACATTATAATGGAAGTAGCAAACTTTGATTAGCTATGTCTTCTCACCATGTATACTTTTACTGATCCTTTGCCTGGAGTCTTCTGGGCTGGACATTGACTCACTTCTTGCTCCAGTTCTTCATCATATTACTTATTCTCAGATCGTCCTACATACACAGACACAGATTCACAATTTAGACCATGCTCTGGATGATTGTTTGCCTTTACTACTGGTCTAAGTTAACTTTTGACTCCGGTACAAACCATCACTGCATATCATACACCTTTCTCCAAAAGTAACCCATATAATTTTGTCCTTAAATTCACCCTAAACATAATTGTAAATCAATAAATAAATTATGATATACCATATAGAAATGATACATCATATTTCTCCTTCTCTCAGAAATATATAGTTGAAACAAAAATATAAGCCATTCTTCCTCTTCAGTGAAGTTAGACCATAGCAGTACTCAAATATCACAAGTCTTGGGTGTTAAACAAGTGGGACAAGTGACTGTTCCCAGTAGTTTGATAGCTGCTACTTCAACTTAATAACCAGAGGAGATTTTACCCTTGATTTGTTTACTACAATGGCCAAATCTAAAACTCAGCATTGTTGTGGAAGAAACAACCCTGAGTTGTCCTTCCTGGTCACCTAGGGTTCCAGGTTTGTCATGCTTAACAACCCAGATAGGAAACATCCTTGGGTTGCCTAGCTCCTCCCATTTTGAGCAGGAGAAATCAAGCCCCGGGCAAACCAACATGCTCCATAAAAATGAAGTGTGTGACCTTCAATTTTATTCTAAAACTAAAAGAAGAAATAGACGTGGTACAAGTTAGTAAACTTAATCATAAAAACTGGAAATTCAAACAGTTCCTTCCTAATATTTACAGTGTTTTTTGTTTTAATCTGAGGACCCTGCTGCTTATGTTTGTTGCAAGGAATATGTTTAGCACACAGTATACAATTTTCTCCTATATTAATGATCCATAGACACTTCCTGTTATTTTGCTGGAATCACACTCAGAATTGATTTTTGATAAATTCAGACTGGTGCCTCAGCATAGGAATGCTGTCTTTAAATATTTATATTCGGCTGCTGGTGGTAATTATTATTCCAGCTTAGTACAGTTCTAATGCATTTAAATGTCAAATGTTTCACAGTTTAATTCATCATGCATATGTTCAGGTGTTTGTATACATATATTCATTATATATCTTGCAGAACCAAAAAGGGCTCCTATTTATATTATAATAGCTGCCTTTAAGGAAGATCATTTCCTTTACATTTAAACAATAAACATTAATGAGATCATTGCCCATTTTTAAATTAAAACTTCATTTAAACACAATTCTTTTATCCCTGTTCCAATAAGAAAAATATCAATTTATTAGCTTCTGTCTGAAATTTTAAAAAATCATGCAATAAAATAAAGATCTCCCTATTCATGCAGTTTACTTCCATGGAGGGTGGGGCAGAACAGCTCTGGGGAAAGAGCTAGTAAGTGTCATGCTTTATTATCTATGTGTATTCTGATGTTAAAGAGCAATTATGCTAATGTCTGTTTTTTCAGCCAGTCTTCTGAACTAAGCCACTGTGACAAAAGGGAGTGCAAAAATGTAACAGACTTGCCATTTGTCTCCCTCGCTCCAAAACAACTCTTCAAGGTCACTGAAAAAAATGAATAGTCTTTTATTTTATTTTCCTTTTCTAGGTTTTTTTTTTGTTTTGTTTTGCAAGTGTGACTGAGATTACTGAATCTTTCTTCCTCCCGTCTCTGTCTGAAGAGGGGGAAGCACAACTAAAAGGAATGCTTTTGCTCCCAGGAGACCAGGAAAATCATTTCCAAGGTCAAGTAGAGCATACAAAGGAAGCAGGAGGTTCTGCAAGTCCCTCACCTGGTACCTGTAGCATCCACCCTGTCCAGGTTCCTTTCACGGTACAGCTGCTGTCACGCCAGGATGGTTTGCTGCCCCAAAACAGTACACTAAAAATGCCTGTTGTTTAGTATGATGCACCACAGCTCAGGCTGCGACTCCAGTATTGATTTTATTGGTGTGCAGCCAGCCAGACTGTTTTGTTCAGCCTAATGCAGTAACTCCATGATATGTAATTGTAATTGACCAGAACAGGATGTCAGGATTAATTATCACCACTGAAGAAAGCACCTTTTTTCTGTGAAAGCCATTGTCAGTATCTGTGCTGTGTATTTATCCAGACATTTAGAAGGCAAATAATTTGTAAATAATTACAGCACTTTGGGAAATATAATAGCCAAGATATACATATAGAGTGAAGAAAACAACGGACTTTACACACAAATACACAGGGGTGGGGGACACTAATACCTGTACACAACATTTGAACAGTCATGAAAAACATTGGATATTACAGATTTTGTCCAAGGAATATTAAAATATTCTATGCCTACTAAATGGATTTACTCTTTCTACCTAATTCATTATGCTAAAACCATGAAGCAATTTCCTGTTCAAAGCCCAGCTCACAGACTCTCTGTTGTCAAGTATTTGAATTTCAGATTATAAATGGGTTCATTTGGGTAGCATGAAAGAAAACCTTTGTTGTCAGCTTTGCTTTATGTTCTGCCAGAAGCAAAATCCCTCTTCTTTAGCAGTCACCAGCCAAATACCAGACCTTCCATTCTGGTTTCCCCTATCTCCAAGCAAACGTAAATGCTTTTGGCCTCAGAGGCTAGGCACCAATTTGAGGCTTGCACCCACACTAATGACATGTTTTAAAGATAATTTCTGCAAGATGCTATCAAGATGTATATCAATAATGAGGTGAGAGAAAGACAGAGGAAAGTGGAGGGAGAAAAGCAAGGCATATCTGCAATGTAAAATAGCAAACAAAAACAACCTTTACTGCAGTGACTGAGTAATCGGAATGTGAAGGAGCACAAGGGGACACAACACTTTTGGGTCAGGGAAAGTTTGGGAGCACAGCATGACTCTTCTCTCTAAAGGGGGGGGGGGTGACCATTCATAAAATGGCTCCCAGAATGCACAAATCCAGTCATAAAAACTCATTTCCCAGAAGAGCAACAGGAGATATTCTAAGGCCAAAGTTTGTAAGACAGGAAAAAATGTTCCAATAGAAACCTCTCCTATGGTGCAGGGCTGAACAGACATGTGGCTCCTGGCTGTAGGCCTCTCTCTAGGAGTCACTGAGATAGAACCAGAGCCCTCCTATCCACTAACCACAACTAGTGATGTTTGAGTTTATCAGTTGTGGGTATTGAACCTGCAGACAAATCAGATCTGACCCTCCAGGATTTTCCCAAGGACCAGACGCTGCCTGTCTTCCACTGGCTGAAAATCACTGCCTTGCTCACTAGCAGGAAAAGCTGTATGCTTAAAATATGCATTTTAAGCATACAGTTGTATGCATTATTAGGGCTGCCCATTTTGCCCTGTGCCCCACTAAAATGTGGTCCTTAAGAGATTCTGTAAGCTTGAATTCCTCTCTAGTCCTCAAAGTGGTACAGCACATCTTATAAAGCTTCCCAAATTCACCACCTCAACAAGACTACACAAAAGCTTCTTTTGGCTTGACATCAGGCAAGGTTGGGAAACACTTCTCTGGAACTGATGGGGCATAATGCATGGGAAGTTGTTTCTAGCGGTCACATGTGGATCCCACATTTTTGCAAATCTCCAGCTCCCACCTGCTGCAGCCTGTGCTTCAAACCTCTGCTGATTTTCCCACAGCTGCATGCTATGTGATCCGTCAAACCAGATTGGGAACATGAGAAGGCTAATGTTCTGTTGCACTCCAAAGCGCATAATGTAAAATTTTAAAAAGCACTTAACTAACCTTGGCTGAAGAGATGAAATGACAGTCGGTGGAATCATCACTTCTGCTGGAGAGGGCTGAGACAAAAGTGATGGCCTATGGAGCAGACAGCCCAACTTCGTCACCTCAGCTGGGTTAACACAGCAGTTCAGTATTTACAAAGGAAACATTGCAAGGTCTGCAAGAAGAAGGTTGCAGGGGGCAGGGATTGGATAGACTGCCTGAATCTGGGCCATTTAACAGATAATGACATCGGTAGTGAAATATACATTTCTGAAATTCAGCACTATGTACAGATGGCCCACTTCTATTTTGTACAAAATGAGAGTATTTAAGTGAGAAGCAAACGCTCTATTCTTTTGGAATAGATGTATTTAACAGGACTAAATCATTGGAACAGGTTGATAGAATATTTGTTTTCTTTGCTAATTGTTTATTGGTGTTATTAGAGGCTTATTTGCTGTATTTTATTGGTTATTGTCATTCATATCGTAGCTTCGTGAAGATATTTTAAGGTGGTTTCATCTGAGAAAACATGACTGGTTGTGCTTGACTGGGGATTGTAATCCGATTGCCCTGGATCTAACCACTACATTTCACTGGCACACATGACCACTTTCTGGGGGTTATAGGGTCTACCCAAAGTTCAGTAGGTTAGGAACAGCCAGCTCACTGCATTATTCTGAACATCAAGAACCAGTTGATAAAACAGACAAAAGGTTAGAACTACATGTTCATGTCAATCTTCAACAATTTTAACATTGTTTTCTTCATGCAGGAGCAGGGGAAATGGGACATTTACAGTATGTGGATCAAAAGGCTATAACTGCAAAATCTACCCAGTGATGAGCCGAAGAACATTTAGTATCATTCCAGCAAGGAACATCCAGTGCAGCCTGCCCAACTTGTTGATCTCCAGAAGTTTTGCTCTATAACAGCCATAATTCCTGGTCACGCTAGCTGGAGCTGAAGTCCAAAATACCTGTAGGATAGTAGGTTGGCAAAAGAACCTTCTTAAGTGAGATGGAACCAGATTCTTATTATCCTTTTCATTTCCAAGTTGTGTAGAGCAGACGTTGGGAGTGTTGTCATCAAAGCAAGTGGATCATAAGGCCAGCGCAACTGTGGGACTTTGTGATATGCCTTCCCACAGAATTACTATTAGTTGGTACTTCCAATGTTCTTCATCAGTCTTCCCCAACTTGCTGCCTTCCAGAAGTTTTGTAGTGCGACTCCTAGGATTTCTGACCATTGGCTATGCTGTCTGGGGCTGGTAGGATGTAAACTCTAAATAGGTGCAGGGTATCAGCTTGTAGATGTTGTTCTACACGAACCTTTCCCTGGTTTGTATATTCAATAGTTCAGTTGGTCAAGTGCTGTGAAAAATAAAGTCATCTTCAACAGTTGAACGAATGAGTGTGTTGCAGAGCTTCAGATAACATTCATATTTCCACCTGTAGTCATAAACCTGTGAGGGATGTGCTTCAGGATCACTTTTAAGACCTGTTGCTTTACCACAAATTGCTTATCTGATGCAAGTCAGGAAGTGCATTTCCAGACCAGTCTATTTTTATTATCTGGGTTAATGGGATGGGATGGAATTGAACAAAATGTTAAAACAGACTGTTATATTTACAAATGCATTTCTGTTTCTCTTCAGATTACAAATACTATATTGCCAATTGGCAACTAATATTGCAAATGCATCCCAAAAGCACAATCCTTGAAGGCCTCTTGGACATTTCAGTTAGTGCAATACAGCTTTTGGGTTCCTGTCCAGACTGAGCTTTACAGAATGTGAAGTTACTAACTGTGCCTAAGCCACTAGCTGGGCCCACATGAGTACTTAAAACAGTATATTGCTTATGGATGTATTCCAGGACACAATTCAAAATGTTGGTTGCTGCCTGTAAACTCCACAATAGCCTGGAACCTGCTATTTATTTATTTATTTATTTTCATTTCCAGTTTATATCCTGCCTTTTTCCTACAAAGGGCTCAAGGCAGCTTACATCATTATCCTCCTTCATCTTATCCCCACAACAACAACCCTGTGAGGTAGGTTGGGCTGAGAGGCTGTGACTGGCCCAAAGTCACCCAGTTGGCTCCATGGCTGAGCAGGGACTAGAACCCAGATCGTCTGAGTCTCAGTCCCATGCTCTTAACCACTACGCCACACTGGCTCTCTTACAAGGTAAACCTGTCCAGACTTATCAGAGCTCAGCCACTGTCAACATCCAGCCCACCCCACCAAGTCTCTCCTACAGTTCAGAAGTCAGGCATCCTGTGACTGAAAAAAAGGGCTTTTTCAGTCATGGCACTTCATGGAATGTTCTCCTGAGAGAACTTCATGTTATGCCAGTGATGATGCTATTTCATCACCAAGCCAAAATGCACATACATGCATTTGCTCAAGCATTCCAGTATATTCAGTTTTAGTGTCTTTTACTTGTTATGCTTTTTACTGTTTCATGGGTCTTTTGTATGTTTATTGTATTTGTATTTATTTTTAAATGTGATCTGCTTTGCAGCTGTTTGCTTGACAGTCAGTTTATAAACGGACCAAATCAAATAAATAAAAAATCGAGGAATTGCCAAGTAGGTCCTCTCTAGAGACTGTAATGCACAAGCACACAGATATGGTAGCAGTGGTGGAAGTGGTGGGGGAAAGAGGTGCTCCTTTTCTTTAGATATTTTTATCATTTTCAAAATGGAGAGGCAGAGATTTGCAGGACTCTAATTAATAGTAGCAGACAGTCAGATTCTTTCACTTTAAAGCCATCTACAATTACTAATATGCATATTTCAAATACGTAAGATCATATTTTTGCTGTGCCATCTAGTTGCGATCATTCTTGACAAAATGTGGAATAGTATCTTCATTGCTGATACTATTCCAATCTCCTGCTGCTAGGTCATGTCCTATCATTCGTCCACTATTCAACAATTTAACACTTATGAATTCTGATTGTTGTCATTTTCCCTTCTCTACATATGAAGTTCCTCATCAGGTGAACTCCAAAGGTTTGCTCTGGATTATTAAGAAGTAGACCATAGCTGTCTACTCCCCATTTTACTGGGGTCACACCTTTCAAAGGTATGAGAAAATAGGCAGAGGGGTTTATTTTATCCTCTACAGAACAAAAGTTTATCACACTCATTGGTGGTATCGTAGAGATGAGGTATGAATAAGTGCTGTAGGAGTTCTCCAGGGCAGGAGCAATGACATCTCCCCATGCACAAAAGAGGCTGACAAATAAATAAGGTGATAATTAGGCTTTCGAATCTGCCTATCCTTTGGTATTGATTAACACAGTCAAAATTATAGAAAATGGAGGAAAAATCAAGCACAAATTGGATGCTTCTTCCTTTCTTTCCATTCACCCACAAAAAGGGGTGAAGACAAAAGATAACACGCCAGCAATAAAATTCATTAAAACATAAATCCACAGCTGAGAAGGATAAAAATGAAAAGACGTCATCCAGCTAAAACCAATGCATACTCCTTGGAAAGTGCACAAAAGGAGGCTTTAATTTGGCAGAAGGACAATGCGTGATTTGCTCCTGAATGTGAGACGTTAACCACTGCACATTGCCACTGCTTGCTGCTTAAGTTGCTACTGAGAATGCAGAAGCAGCCATTTCTACACTTTTCTTTTGCTCAGATTCTATTTGTAATCATAAATTGAGGCCTGTTTGTAGATGAACCGCTCTTTTTGAATCAACTGTTGATCCTGAAAAAGCATGTTGATGTGCTCTGATACTATAGCTGGTTGTAAACATGTCGGAATTGTGTCATTAGGACTAGAAATTCCTGCAAATAAATGCCTGAAATGTACTGACAAATCTCGTATGCTTATATTGCTTTCTACGACTTAGAAACTGGCCTTGGACTCCTTTATTTTTAAAGACTTGTCAGTACGAGGGACTGGGAGTATATTAGTGGGTGCAAATCCAATGCTCTTAGGGCCTCCTTTCTGGAACCAGCAAGCAGCTGTGGTGACATAACTGGACTTCAGGGTTTCCATGTGCTGGAAAGGGCAATGCTCAACCAGGGCTACCCTACCTATGATGGGTAGCCCTGGAGAAGAAACACAAAGAAATCCTTTAAATAAATGTCCTGAATTTATACTCTATTTTCAGGCATTTTAAATTTCCTAAAGCCTCTGATTTTGAGCCCAAGTCTGTGCCAGGAAAAATCCTGGAAGCTCTGGAAATAAGCAAGACTTTCCCCTAAACTGAGGTTTTAATTTGGCAGAGGGACAATGCATCTTCCCCCCGCCCACTTTACAGGTATAGTTGCCAAGCAACCATTTCATTCTGCAACTCAGACACTGTCATTACTGATCAAGCAACAGTGGATTTAACCCATTCACTGTTCAATTAAGATTTCAATTACACAATATGTGAAGAGAAGATGCTGTTATTTGGAGCAGTGGGGTAGCCTTCAGACATCTGTACCACTCCAGCCCCATGAGTAAGTTGCGTCTCTCTGCACCAAAGCCTAAGCTTGCTACCAAATCAAACCAAAGGGCAGGTCTGCCCCAACACACTGAGTTGCCTGGGGGAAAGAACAAGTTGCCCACATTCCATGTAGAGAAGCCTACCAGACTGGTAATTGTGTCTTCTTCTTGTTGTTGTTCATTTATAGCCAGGCCTTTTTCCTTCTTGTGAAGAATCCAAGGTGGCTTACAAGCATCCATTTTATCCTCACAACAAGAACCCTGTGAGGTTGGTTGGGCTGAGAGCAAGCAATTGGCCCAGAGTCACCCAGCAAGCTTCATGGCTGAGTGGAGACTCAGATCTCCTGGTGCCCAGGCTAAACGCCATGTGAGGGTTGGGATGAGACTCACCCAAATCCATCCCTCTAGCATTACTGACTTCCTTTCATGCTCATCCAGTCCTCCAAAGCAAAGCAAGCTGAGACAACGCTAGAGTGCATGGGTTCCATTTCTGGCCAGCAACCTGCAAACACTGGGCATACTTGCCAAGAAATGGCACTCAGGGCTACAACAAAGTGGACCAGAGTCCAGGGAGCCAAGCCAGGGGACCTGTCAGAGTCCCGGCCCCAAGAGGGAGACCTCCACATCTTTACACCGCACTGGCTTTTATAGCAACATTCACACTGCCTCTACAGCACCTAAGGGCAGCAAGGTAGCTGAGAGGTTGGCATGGTATACCTACAGTTCCATCCTCCAAAGTCCCCCTACATTTCCATTGCCACCATTCTCACCCTGCTAGGCACAGTCTCCCAGAGCAGCCATCCCACAGCTGCCAGTGGTGGGGATGGCCCTGCCAGAGGGCTGTCTAGTCTAGCACTCTGCTCCGGAATTAGCTATCTAGATGCCTCTGGGAAGGCCACAAGCATGACACATGCATAATGACACGCTGCCAGTCCCACTCTCCAGCAGCAGGTGCTCGGAGGCACACGTGCTCCGCTACCTATGGTAATGGAGATCCTTCATGACTAGTAGCCATTAATAGCCTTGTCCTCCAATTCATGTCCTCCGAAACTGGGAGATTGCAGTAAAGTACGTCTGAGGTGAAGTGTGAATCCACAGCGGCAATTCTGTACCCAACTCAACACATAATGAGATGCCTGAACAGCACAAATGGTTCTCTTCTGTCAGGGGACTCAGCAGAAAGGCAGATTTATTTTTTCTTATTTGCATTGAAAAAGGAGATGACAAGAAACAGCAGAAGAAATCTGCTTGTTCCTTTTTCAAGCTACAATGCAGGGAAGTCTGTTGAAGAAGTCTGTCTTCTTGACAGATGCTCAAAAGTATTGGACCATGAGGGGCTGGTGAGGAACAGAGTTAGGATTCTGCTGTTTAAAGAATATGCATACCCACAAATACATACATAATTTTAGTGGATTCCAACTGCTGAGCATTGCTGAAGTAGCTCAGTTGATCCTTGGCATGTCTTTTTGTGAGGCCAAAACAAGTATTAAATGTGTGTCGAGCAGTTATAGTTTCTTTTCATGTTTACTCAGTAGTAGGAGCAGGGACCCCAGTCCAAATCTGAGCTTTGTAATAGGACTGGGAAAGCTTTTAAGATCCTGTTAGGGGACCCAGGCCTACTACAGAAAAAAAAGGGAAAATATGATCTAGCTGTTAGACATGCATTTAAGTAATATCAGGTTTGGCTCCAAGGGTTTTTTTTTAAATCTAAAGCTCAGGTCAAATTCCTTTTACTTTCATTCTAACCTAGAAATGAAACTAGTTTGTTCACATTTGGTTGCACTTGCAATAAATTACCAGTTGAAGTCTTTCCTTCTTTCTCTGCAAAGATTCAACTCGTGTATGAGCTTCTGGATAGTTACATGAAACGGGAACACGAGAGTGCAGTTGCATAAAACCAAATGTTCAGAAGCAGGATTGCAATAAAACAGGATAATGCTCTCAAACATGAAGAAGTGCTAATATTGTTAGTTGCTTATTGTTTGTGTGCTCTTCTCCTGTGCATGATAATGAGGTCCTTCTCTACATGAGGGGATTAATCTGCTGCAGTACGGAGAAACTTCTGTTTTCCCTGAAGAGGGAAAAATGTATACTTTAAATGGGGCTTTTTTCAGAGGTTTGTATTTCTCTGCCTTTCTATATATTCTTTTAACCAAACACAAGGGGATACTGTGGCGTAACTGCAGTATTGCAGATTTTCTTTTCATGGGGCTTTTGTTCCAGCTTGTTGCAATATACAATTAATACCAGATTGCCCTTGCTTAAAAAGCGCACACGCACACACACTTTGAAAAAGGCTGGAAAACTTGGGAAAGGCCCTGGAGGATAACAATGCCATGAAAAGTGCCGAGTGATGGATCACAAGCGCACAAGAAATGCTTCATGTAGAGCACTCTCAGATCTTGCATACAAAAGCTGTACCTCCTCCCCTCTATTTTTTTTCTCCAAGGATCTCGGGTCTCTTCCACCACATGGTATCCACACAATAACCATCTAAAGTATGGTAGACTGAACATAATTCCTGGTCCACATTTCTTTAGCAAGCATCATGGTTACTTGGGTACTGCAACCTGCATCCCTCTGGTCACTGCAGCACATTGACTTGTATTAATTTTATTTATTTATTTTATTCATTTATAAAAATTGTATGCTATCCCATTACTTGCGTCTCTGAACAGCTTACAACATAGGTAATTTGACAACCCACTCTGGCTGCAAGTTAATAAAATGCAACAAAAAATTCAATATTAAAACATATTAAAATATTGATTAAATAAAAAGGTCTTAACCTGGCACTGAAAAACATATAATGAAGGTGCCAGGTGGACCTCTCTGGGGAGCGCATTGCATAGTCGGGGTGCCACCGAAGAGAAGGCCCTCCTCCGGGTACTCTGTCTCCTAACATCTTTCACAGAGGGTTCCCGGAGGAGGGCTTCTGCTGCCAATCTCAGGGGGTGGGAGGGCAAATAGGGAAACAGGTGTTCCTTAAGGTGTCCTGGTCCCAAGTCGTTTAGGGCTTTATAGGTAATAACCAGCACCTGGAATTGTGCCCAGACTTCGATGGGAAGCCAATGGAGCTGATAGAGGACTGGGGTTATATGAGAATAACGCCCAGTCCCCGACAGCATCCTGGCAGCTCTATTTTGCACCATCTGAAATATCTGGACTGTCTTCAAGGGCAGCCCCACATAGAGCGCATTACAGAAATCCAACCGGGAAGTAACCAGTGCATGTGTCACTGTCACTAGGCAATTGTCCTCCAGGTAGGGACACAGCTGATGGATTAACCGAAACTGAAGGAAAGCGCTCCTCGCCACCGCAGTCACCTGAGCTTCCAGGGACAGCTCCGGGTCAAGGAGCACTCCCAAGCTGCAGACCCTGTCGTTTAGAGGGAGTGCAACCCCATTCAGCGCAAGGTCCAAGTCACCTACCCAGGAGCTTGAACCACCCACCAACAGGACCTCCATCTTGTCTGGATTGAGTTTCAGTTTATTGGCCCTCATTCAGCCCATTACCTTGGCCAGGCACTGGTTCAGTACAGCCACTGCCTCACCTGGATCAGTTAAAAAAGAGAGGTAGAGCTGGGTGTCATTAGCATACTGATGATTCCGCAGCCCAAACCTCCTGATGACCTCTCCCAGCGGTTTCATGTAGATGTTAAATAGCAAGGGGGACAGAATGGAACCTTGTGGTACTCCATGGAAGAGTTGCCATGGCTCAGAGCCAAAGTCCCCCAGCACCACCTTCTGGAATCGGCTGACAAGGTAGGAGCGGAACCACTGCCAAGCAGTGCCTCCTACTCCTAATCCCGCCAGCCTATTCAGAAGGATACCATGGTCAATGGTATCGAAAGCCTCTGAGAGGTCCAGGAGAACCAACAGGGATGCACTCCCCCATCTCTCTCCCTGCAAAGTCATCATACAGGGTGACCAAGGCAGATTCAGTACCATACCTGGGTCTGAAGCCGGACTGACATAGGTCCAGATAATCAGTTTCATCCAAGAGTATCTGGAGTTGTCCCACTACCACCCGTTCCAACACCTTGCCCAAAAACAGGATATTGGCCACCAGTCTATAATTGGCGGCCATCTCTGGATCCAGCAACGCCTTCTTTAGGACAGACCTGATTACGGCCTCCTTTAAAGGAGCAGGCACCCAGACATCCCTCATAGAAGTGTTAATAACCTCCAGGATCCAGGAACCAATCCCATGTTCGGCTTTGGTCAGCAGCCACGAAGGGCAAAGGTCAAGTAAACAGATGGTAGGATGTATTTGTCCAAGTAGCTTGTCCACATCATCGGGCCGCATTAAATGAAATTCATCCATTAATACCTGACCAGACGGGGTCATTGGCGTCTCCCCTAAGGGATCTGAATCAATTGTGGAGTCCAGCTTGTGACGAATCTGAGCTATTTTCTCCTTGAAGTGCTGGGCAAAGTCATCACAGCGGGCCATCGATGGTGGCACAGGGCCGGGATGTATCAACCCATGTCCCACTTGAAAAAGTTCCGCTGGACGGCACTGTGAGGAGGCAATGGAAGTGGAGAAGAATTTCTTCTTCACCGCCCTCACTGCCACAGCATAGGCTCGATAATGAGCATGTAAGCATGTTTGGTTAGATTCATCCCGTGAATTCCTCCACCTACACTCTAGTCGTTTCCCAACCCACTTCATTGCTTCAGAGTGCCCAACATGCTAATATCTAGCAGAGCTGATGTCAAGGATAACTTAAAAACCACTCTAAACCATCACTGTCTCCAAGACTTTGTTCAAAAGGGGGACAATCACTGATTCTTAAAAGATGCCCTGCACAATTTGAATGACTGTCTTTTTCTGGGCCAGCACTACCCACTCATAGAAAGTGGTTCACTACCTTTTAGACCCATTCAGTTAACCCTCCCACCCTGCGCTAAACAAATAAACAAACAGCATAGATGGTTGGTCACAACCATCCAGCTGGTTGGCCAGCTTCTGAGCACTCTATCCACATCTTCGTCTGAATATGTGGAGAGTGGTGAAGTTTTTCTTCTGTGGGCAAAGGTGGTGAGGATTGCTCTATGTAGTGCTGAAGTTCTCCAGCCCTTGCATGTTCTTTCAATGTGTCTCTTGGAAAGTTTTCATATGAACCATGTGATCTGTAGAACAGATGTTGCTTACACTGGAATGCCTTTAGCACTTATTTTCAGTCCTAGTTATGCAGGCATGCTACTGATTTATGTACTTGTTTTCAACAGTTCACAAGTGTTTTTGTTTAGTTGCTAAGTCATGTCTGACCCTTCACAAGCCCATGGAAAACATTATTCCAGGCTCTCCTTTCCTCCACCATTCCCTGGAGTACACCCACTGCCCCAGTGACCCCATCTAGCCACCTCAACCTCTTTCATCCCCTTCTTTTGCCTTCAATCATTTCCAACGTTAGGAATGATTCTCCAGTGAATTTGGCCATTAAGTGGCCAAAGTATTTGAGCTTCATCTTCAGTATCTGGCCTTCTAAAGAACAGTCAAGGTTGATTTCCTTTAAGATTGTCTGATTTGATCTCTTTGCAGTCCAAGGAACTCCCAGGAGTCTTCTCCAGCACCACAATTCAAAGGCCTCAGTTCTTTGGTGCTCAGCCTTCCTTATGGTCCAACTCTTACAGCCATGCATTGCAACTGGGAAACCATAGCTTTGACCATGTAAATGTATGTTGGCAGGGTGGTGCCTCTACTTTTTAGTATGCTATCTAGATTTGCCATAGCTTTCCTTCCAAAGAGTAAGCACCTTGGCTGCAGTCACCATCTGCAGTGAACTTGGAGTCCAGGAAAATAAGTCACAAATGTTACTAGGCAGAAAAAAGGACTGTATGAGATGGAAGGAGAAGTCTGCCTTTCTCTGTTAGCTTGCTCTTTCATCTGCATGGAATTCCTAGCCACCTGTGGTTACCAGGCTTAAATGCAAGAGTACAGCATAATAGATTTCTGTTCTGTTTGCTGTCTAGTTGGTTGCTTTGACTGTTGTGCCACATGAATACCTGTAATGAATGCACTCAACAGGATTTGCTGTATCTTGTGAAGCATACAAGGGGGACGACCTGGCTTGCATTACAGAGACCTGGGCGGGAGAAGGTGGGGATGTGGCCCTCTCTCAGCTGTGCCTGCCCAGGTATCTAGTCTAGCACCAGTCACGTTCCGAGGGGAGGGGAGGGGGAGTCACTTTAATTCACCGAGCCTATATTTCCCTCACGGGGCTTCCTGTTCCCTCGAGACCAGGCCTAGAGTGCTTATACCTGGTGCTGTGTGATCGAGACAGATTGGGGATTCTGCTGGTGTACAGTGCACCCTTCTGCCCATCAGACTTCCTGCCTGAGCTGATGGAGATTGTCTCGGACCTGGTGTTGAAGACCCTCAGGATGTTGGTCCTGGAGGACTTCAATTTTCATGCTGAGACTGTTCTGACCGGGGCGGCTCAGGACTTCATGGCCTCCATGATGGCCATGGGGCTGTCTCAAATGTCATTGGCCCAACCCATGAGTGTGGTCACACGCTGGACCTGGTTTTCTCAATGGGGCAGGAAAAGGGTGATCTGAGGGTGAGGAATTTGCATCTGACTCCCTTGTCATGGTCAGATCACTTCCTCGTGAGGTTTGAGCTTGGAGCTGGACTTTATCTCTGTAAGGGTGTGGACCCTATTGTGATGGTCCGCCCTCGGAGCCAGATGGATCTGGATGGATTCCTGAGGGCTCTAGGGGATTTTCCCATTGATAAAGCTGGTGTTCCTGTTGATGCTCTGGTTGAACTGTGGAATGGGGAAATGGCCAGAGCAATTGATATGATCGCGCCTAAGCATCCTCTCCTGCCAAGCAGAGCCCTTCCATCTCCAAGGTCCCTTAGCCAACCTGCCCTGCATGCTGCCATTCAGAACTTCAGGAAGTTTCTGAGTGCTCCTTCTCATTGTGCTAGCAATCATTCCCACTAGTGCAGAATTAGATAGCACCCTTAGATGTTAGCAGTGGTATCTACCAAGCATGGACATACTTGCTTCTATCACAGAAAAAGACCAAAATTCACATGCACACTGATCTAGCCAGAGAAACGTGGTTGTGCAAAAGCAAGCACACACAGTTTTCTGGTTTAATCACGACAAATACTCACTGTACTCAGAAAATCTAGCAACTAAAAAACCTTCAACTGTTTGAACAAGAAAGAGCATTCTCTTCCCCCTCATACTGTGAGTTTAATTTATCCCTGGTATTAACATTGTTCCTTTATATTAAATCGCCAAGCTTTGCTGGATTTCTAACCATGGAATTCTATGACATAAATGTCATTCCTAAATCTTCATGCCCTTTTGGAAGTACAAACCTAAGATGTAGCTGATCATTCCTTATTTGCGACTTTATCTGTAAAGTTCAACAGGATCATAAAAGAGAACTAGATAGTGACAGTATTTACTCCACAGTTTTTATTTCATTTTCCTTTTGAAGCCAAAAGTCGAAAAGGGCAGACTGAAGAAAATTTCAGATGGTGCAACTGACACCATTTTCAGAAGCCTTGACATGAGAATAAAAATAAGAAATCTTATACCTGTTGACTGCATGCTTAAGTGCAAAGGTAATTCCAATGTCATCATGATTTTATTCCACTAACTAGTAGAAATGTTTAAGCTAGATAGGAAATATATTATGAAAAATTATTAAAATGAGAAAAAAGGTGTACAAAAGTAAACCTGAGAATGGATTGTATCCTGCTTTGACTTTTATTTTATAGGCTGGGAGTCTATATTCTGACATCCCAATGTCTACCTGCTAATAACAATAGTGTCACTGGATTTGCCTCCAAAAACTAAATAAGTTGATTTAATCATGTATATGAAGAAATCATAAATACTCAATATTGTTTCTGTTTTGTTCACCTGGATTCCCATGTTACCACATTACTAATCCTTTATTATTATTTCTCTATATCTTCCAACTTCTCTACTCTAATAAGAGGTGTAGACATAGCATGGGGTGAGGGGGTGACCATACACCAACCTTACTTCAGTGGTCTTTTCAAATTTTGTTCTTTTCAGGATTCTCACTACCAATACACCAGAAAGGACAATGCTCAGATAAAGCTATGCTAATTCCTTTAAAATGTGTGTTGATTTCTTGGTCAAAATCCTTTCTCTCTCTCCTAGATAGCACTTCATTCTTGTTATTCGAAAATCACCTTTGCTGTGCACCCTTGGTCTAGGAGTACACTTTAAGAATCTTTAATTGCAGTAGAACATATTGACTTCCTGCTGTTAAAACAACTCTGCTCCTCCTTCCTCTCTTGTCACATGTTAGGCTGCCTGTAGGTTCTTCAGGCAAAGGCCTCTGTTTCCTCTTCACATTACCTGGTAAAATGCAATGTAAACTGATAACTGGTTGTTGTTGCTATTGGGTTGGATCCAGACTTAGTCCATTAAATCTTTGTGTCTTAATTAAATCTCTCTGATTTAAAGGTATCTCCTCTAAGCATGACTTACTCTAGATCCGACCTGTGATGAGGAGGAAGGTGCTACAAAAGTGGTAGTGGTAGCACTTCCCTTTTCAGATGGCCAGCAAGATGGTCACAGTCAAACACAACAAATGTACAACAGCATGTCATCAAGGAAACAGCTTGTGGAAAGGCATCCCTTTATGCCTGTAGATCAGCATTGCCACTTGCACAAGAACATATTTGAAAAGCACAGATCAGATTATCTATTGACCACATTTGTATACCTCACCACATCCAGATTCTACAGCAGTGAATGAAAGTCAAAAACACCATGTTGAAATGTATTGAAAAACACAAATGAAAGAAAATATCAAATTGAAACTGTTTATTTGCAGTCATTTTTTTAAAAATCCATTTTTAAAAACTTACATTCTGAAATGCAAATTTTCTCTATTCAAAATGGTGCACTTTTCTTGTTCCAATGAGCTGCAAACCAGATTGAAAGTGAAACTGGAATTTTGGAGGATTTTGTGAGCTTGCTGGTCCTCCCATCCCTAAGTTGGATAGTGCAAGAGAAAACTCTGCAAAAAGGAAGTAACTCTGTGTATGCATGTGTGCATGCACATGCATGTGCACACTCATGCACACAATTAATTGGATCTTTGGCCCTCAGTCTAAATACCACTCCAGTCTTTTATTTGACCTATGATATTTTTTTGCCAGGGCAAAGGATACAATCTTCTCTTCCCCTTCCCCCTTCCACATAGAGAAGATAACCAGAGTGAAAGCAGAATCTTTCAGAAAAGCTGGCAATAACATACCTCAAGTCAGCTTTGACAGGTTGTGTAGTACCCATAGTTCTGTCTTCCAGTGCTTCTGTGCTGCCGATCCCCAGGCTCTGCTTCCTGATACTCCACCTAATGTTAGGACCAGCCCAGCTTTGGGTAGCTAAAATCTTTTTATAGATGACTAAAGTGCAGCCCGCTCATTAATTGCATGCCACTTTCTCAACGGATACCTAGGGAATGAACCATAGCTCATTAGTGGAGCATGCCTTGAATATAGTATGTCCCAGAATCTCAGCATCTACAGATAAGGTCTAAATAAGAATCCCATTTGAAATTTTGGAGAACCTCTGCCAGTCAGTGTCAGCAATACTGGCTAGATGGACCAAGGGTATAACTCAGTATAAAGGAGATTTTTATCTTCCTTTCTTTCATAAGAAATACTTAGTTCAAACCTGCAGCAATTCAAATATGAAGTTTGAATATTTATAATATGCTGTTGAGCCAGAACTGTTCCAAGGAAGTCCTATTATCTCCCTATTGTACTAGTTTCTTCCTTTAAAAAAATTATGTCCACTGTGATGTTCTCTTCCCCATTCATGCTAATGATGCAATTAGCACTATTCCCTTGTACCTTTCTGTGTCCTATGACCATTCATGCATTTCCTTTGTCCTTGATTTTCAACAGCTTATCGACTCCACCCCACCACACTTTCTTTGTCTTGATTCCCTCTGTGAGAAATTTCCTTTTGCTTCTGCTGTCGAAGAGCCAGGAAAATGTGAACTTTCTCTCTCTTGCTCACTCTTTTTTACAGTAACTTCATTTATTCACCTCTTGACATTCAGCTTATTAAGCTACACTGACTGAACACCCAGTTTTTGCATTTGCTGTGCGACTACAAAGGAGAATGGAAACTGTTCCCAAATTCCTATCAGTAGTAAATTATGCTCAGTCTTCTTCCTTTATAAAATGGTCCATATATTGCCCATCATCTTTCAGAGACCTTTAAAAGAATAAATTCTTTGAGAAAGCTCATATTGGTGATTTAGTTCATAATAGCTCATATTTCCTGTAATTCTTGACAATAATAAAGGAAAAAAACTTGCAGAATTTTTTAAGCCTATGCATTGGCTTGGTAATGAAACAATTTGCTAAAAATATTTAAAGTTTCTTTTCAACAGTCTGGCATCCCTTCTCTGCTGGAATGTTTTGATGTAGCAAATTATAGGGCTGGTTCAGAGATTTTTTTTTAAGCACTTCCCCATGTATGTGACAAGTGAGAGTATGAAACATCCTTTTTTCAAGCTCACCCAACATAACTGCTGCTTCCAATGGTTGGTCATTAACACGGACACCTAACATCTGATTGGGCCCTAGAAGAACTGCCCGACGCAAGTAGGCTTAAGTTGTCCAGTGGAACCACTGTTTGAGCCTATGCACATTTGATTTGTTGGGCCCAACCCCTAGAGCAGGGATGCTGAACCCCAGGCCTTCCACTCACATTTCTCCAGGTTTCGTAGAACCTTTCCTGGGCTCCACCCCTTTCCCCCACACCATCAAACGTTTGGTTCTTTTCCTAACTTTTACCATGTTCTCCCATTGTACAGGATTGAAAAGCCTTTCTTGGGACTTAATGATTGACTATGAGCATTAGGTTCAAATATGGGATACTTTTGGAACTTCAGTCTCATCCTTTTGCCTTTGGTTCTGCCTACCCCTGGACCACAGTCCCCGAGAGCTGCTCTGGAAGGGAATTAAACCCAGGCTGAAAGAGGATGCTCAGCCTCTCAGGCATATGGCCAGTGACAAGGGTACCATGTGGCTGGAAAGGTAATGTGCTTCTACACTCACACCCGTTCCTTGCAGAGGAGCAAGAAATGGCTCTCTTAAGCCATCCCACAGAGCCCTTCTCCAAAAAAAGTTACAGGCAAAGAATAGAATAGCAAGAAGAGACCAGAAGACATGGCTTTAGAATTGGAAATATCCAGACACAAATTTGCCTTCTTCTTTAATTAGGAATACCTTGTAACTTTTCCCCCAGAATGGACACTGCATCACAATGAAATTATAGTTGCTTTTAATGTTACAAAAGAGAAGCAGATTTTAAATAGGTACCTGTCTCTATGTCTGCTGAAGGAAATCGTGGCATAACCCATACCTGCTCCAGTGTATTTAATTCATTGCAAGATCAAGGAATTGCCCTAATTGTATCTTTTGAGGGCCAGGATGTAGCTTCAAGCAGTGCTGCTAGGAATGGACCTCTATTTTGTCAAGAAAACTGCTTCACTAACACCAAAGGAGAGGTTATTCTAGACATAGAGGGCTGCAAAGCAGGAAGTGGAAATGTGATAAAGAGTGCGATAAGATCTTTCTTGGCACCTGTCCTACCTCTATGACTTAAAAAGGAAAAGAAAATCAGGCAGGATCCCTTCAAAGTCAAGTGAGGGCCTATGATTGCTCCCATTTCCCCTCTCATTAATGGCCCCATGTCACACATGTGCCTCAGCCACTTTCTTACAAAATAAGGACTGCAGGTACCTGCAAGCAGATACCATCCTGAGTAACCCACTCATTTTCTGGTAGTACCAGGACAGTTTGATGATGGCCAAACTGTGTCCATGACCCCAGAAGAATTGCTTGCCCTCTGAACTAGATGAATTGTGACTGAAGGAGAAGATGTTATGTTCAGAGTGATGGAAAAGTAAAACCTGATCTAAACACTCTACATAGTTAGGTATTGCAGCATGGGGTGGGTAGTTTATGGTTGCCATGTTTGTTAGACCAGCAGGGAGAACAAACAAACCCTTCCTGTAACATTCCTGGCCTAACATTCCCCTTCCTCCTCAGATGCGATGGTTTCTCAGCTTCCTTCCTAAGCTTATCCATGCAGACCAGCTGAGATGGTACCATTTTCCTCTCCCATCATAACATGATGAACATTGAAAGAGCAGAGTGGGCCAACTCAGTTCCTGGCTGAGCTGACAGCTTATTTATTGTCATTGTTGTTATTAATTAGTTTTATATCATGCCCCATTAGCCAGAAAGGCTCTCCGGACAGATTACAAGATTATGGAATATAACAAGGTACATAATAAAATAAGTAATATTAAATTAACAAAAAATGTAAAATGACAGTAAAATCGGAACAGTCAAACAATAAAACGCCAGTATAAAACTTCACAATAACCTCAAATCTTTGCCAATAAAGACATAATAAAAGGCACAATCGCACTAAGATGTAAAACATTATGAAACTTTAAAATTATCTTAACCATTAAAATATTAGTTAAGTAAAAAGGTCTTTTCTGGGCACCAAAAAGACGAAAGAGAAGGCACCATGCAAACCTTTTTGAGGAGCTGATTCAAGAAATCAGTGCTTGAAAAGGGTCCTATTGGGTCAGGGAGGGGTATGTAAAACCTACAGAGCTGGTGGCTGGAAGAATGACCCTTTTGATGCCAGTCCATTCCAGAGCCAGTTTTACTCCCCTTTAAAATTTCGGAACTGGGAAACCTCCAGAATGCTCCATGAGGCCTTCTCTGAGGGGAGGTGGGAGGTAGGTTTAGATCAAGGCCACCATGGACCAGATGATGTGGATGACAGGTGGGAGGTTCCCCACCTGTGCTCTAGAACAACATATGCCTCTTCCCCCCAATAATCAAGTTAATCAAACACTGCCTTTCGCTGTTGTTATTTCACAGTGTTGAAGAAACATATCCAATAGGAATACTGAACTGTTACTGAACAGTTAATTTGTCTACATTTTCTGTGATTTCTGCTTTTAACTAATATGGTTTAGGGGCACAGATTAGAGTCACCCCCCTTGAAGTCGAGGGGCTCCTCAGGGCATTGGACATTACAAAGACACCAGGCCCTGATGGGTTACACCCGAGAGTACTTAGAGAGTTGGCAGGGGTTCTCTCACACCCGCTGGCCTCCATTTTTGAGGCCTCGTGGAGAACAGGTGAAGTTCCAGAGGACTGGAGAGTGGCATCATTGATCCCAATTTTCAAAAAGGGTAGTAGAAGGGACATGGGCAATTATAGACCGGTTAGCCTTACATCCATTGTAGGAAAAACAATGGAAAGGCTCATAATAGAGAGAGATCTAGTGATGCTAGATAGGGAAGGGAGGCTGACAACCAAACAAAACGGCTTCCACAAAAACAGGTACTGCCAGACAAACCTCGTGGAATTCTATGACAAGGTTTCGAGATGGCTACATGGAGGGGATGCAGTGGATGTGGTATACCTGGATTTCAGCAAGGCCTTTGACAAAGTGCCCCATGATATCCTGGTGGAGAAACTGAGGAGTTTTGGAATACACCAAAGCACTGTCCAGTGGATTAGGGCATGGTTGACTGACCGAAAGCAGAAGGTAACCATTAGTGGGGAATCATCAGGATGGCGGCCAGTGACAAGCAGGGTCCCCCAGGGCTCTGTCCTGGGACTGATCTTGTTTAATCTTTTCATTAATGACATGGAAGAAGGGGTGAACAGTTTGCTGATCAAATTCGCAGACGACACTAAAACTGGAGCAGTGGCCACAACTGAGGAATAGGTACTCCAGATCCAAAAGGATCTGGACAGACTATGGAAGTGGGCAGGAGACAACAGGATGGTGTTCAATGTGGATAAGTGCAAGGTCTTGCACTTGGGGCATAGGAATAGCTGTCATAAGTATAGGTTAGGTGACAAGTGGCTGGAGAGCAGCACTTGTGAAAGGGACCTTGGGGTGCTGGTTGACTGCAGGCTAAACATGAGTCAGCAGTGTGATGTGGTGGTCAAGAGGGCAAACACCACCCTTGGTTGCATAGCCAGAAGTGTGGCTTCTAGATCTAGAGAGGTATTACTACCACTCTATATGACTCTGGTGTGCCCGCAACTGGAGTATTGTGCTCAGTTTTGGGCCCCTCATTACAGAAAGGATATAGCCAGGTTAGAGTCAGTGCAGCGTAGGGCCACAAGGTTGGTGGCCGGTTTGCAGGGGATGGGGTATGAGGTAAGACTGAGGGAACTGGGTCTCTTCAGCCTGGAGAAGAGGAGACTCAGAGGGGATCTGTTGGCGACATACAGGTATGTGAGGGGATGTCACATGGAGATGGGTAGAGACCTGTTCATCCCTGCAGAGGAAGGCAGGACCTGCTCCAACAGAGCAAAGCTCAGGGAGCCAAGGTTCCATTTGGATGCCAGAAAGCATTTCCTGACAGTTAGGACCCTGATGGTATGGAATGGGCTTCCACGAGAGGTTGTTGAGGCCCCATCAGTGCGGGTGTTCAAGGATAGGCTGGACGTGCACATGGTGGGCATGTCGTGAGCGGAGCTGGCTGGTGCCGGAGGTCAGACTAGATGGCCAGGGAGACCCCTTCTGACTCGCTCTGTTTCTATGTTTCTATGGCCACTCTGCTCAGATGGACTAGAGACTTCATGCCAGCATTTTGACAGATTACTCTGAAGAAAAGGAAGGCCAAGTTGTCACTACCCATACCTGCCACACACACATCACTCCAGTGGGTAATAAGATCCCTCCCAAGCCACATTCCCAATGAACATCATGTAAATGTTCACAGTACCAATTGTGCAAGAGAGCACACTACACTTTACAGACTTCTTGAGGTAGATTTCTGTGAAAAAATGATTCAATATATTACCCACACATGAGAAACATTGCAAAAGAGCAAAGGAATCACAGTCAGAACATCACAGGGTGACTGCAACGTTCTTGCTGGTAGCAAACTTTAGCACAACCATTCTGAATTAGCAAGCTGGGATGCAGGTTGAATTAAGGTAAAATAGATAACATTTTAGGATTACCTTGTCAAGTACAATGTATACTTTATGATTGTGTCTTAAATGGAGCACAACTGGGCATTAGTAATACCTATATCAGAAATGGAAAATCTGTTATATTTGTGTATTGAATTGGATTGTGCTGAATCCTCAGGTAAATGATTGGATAATAACTTCTGCAGGCATTGATTGAACAATAGATTGACCGATTAGCTAGGTAAATGTTTTGGACTTTAAAATAAGTCACAGTGCTAACTGAACTTTGAACAACGGTTCTTCTCGGCCAGTCTACATGACGCTCATTCCTGTTTGATAAACTGGAAGGAAGCTGCACTTCTTGTCTGAGACCGGGTGTCAGTGATTCCTCAATGGCAGCACCAGACTCGAATTTGCATCTCAGGAACTGGGCATTGTGGGCCCTTGGCAGCTGACTGTCCCTGTCATGACAATATTATACTTAGAAATTTGCTCCATGCAATCAGAATTTGGACAAGTGGCAGAGGGAAAGTAGAAGGAGCATTCCTTTAATCTTATAGTGCTTCCAGTCTAACATTCCAAAAGCAAATTGGACAGGGGAGGTGAAATACAAACTCCAGATGTGGAAACAGCTGGAAACAGCTCATTTTTAAACATTACACCGGTGACAAAGTTGTAGAACTCAAAATGAAGAGGCAAGTTCTTCATGCAATTTCCAATGGGCATTCAATGACATTTTGGATTATTGATTTATTACACAGAGGAATTTGAAATAAATCTGTTGTAAGTTGGAAAAAGTCAGTGAGTTCCTGATTACACAAAATGCTGCTTTCTTTTCCGTTCTTTTTTTCTCTCCTAGAAAAGCGGTAGCATGATCTTTGACAGCAGGCTTAAGGGCATTTTACCCTGTGTGGTTTGTCATTATCAAAGACAATCTCAGCCTTTTCCAACACACAGAAGGGTTTTTTTCTTAGTTGGCCACTTCTGTTCACTCACTCCTTGCCCTTTTCTCAAAAGGGCAAAATAGCTAAGACAAGGTAGATTATTCCTACTCCATAATGATTTATGACCTAAGTATGACTAATTACCTTACTAAAACCAAAACTGCAACAATAATTATGTTTTAAACTAACACAGGTTAGTGAAGAATTAAATTATATACACCTACAGACATGATTTTAATAAATCTGTTTGGGGAAATCTTCAAGTTAAGAGCTATTGACAAAGAGAATGAAAAATTAAGCTTCAGGATCAATTATCTGGATTTTGCATACAGAGGATGCAAAGTGGGAAAGAATGCCATTCTGTTGTCGTTGTTGTTTGTTGTTTTCCCAAGGAAGACCTATGACTTCTTTTCAGTTGGACATAACTGAGTCCAGAAGAATGGGCATCCAAACGGCAAATGTGGTTTAGTGTAAGCAAGTGTAAAGTGATGTATGTTGGGGCAAAGAAGCTCAACTTCACACATAAGCTAACATGGCTGAACTAGTAGTGGCTAACCACAAAATAGATCTTGGAGTTGAAACAGACAGCTCAATGCAAATGTCAACCCAGTGTGCAGCTATTGCCAAAAAGGATAGAAGTTACTAGCTTAACTAGGAAAGGAATCAAAACTAAAACTCACTAGATTCTAGTTGCCTTATACATATCTGTGGTATAACCACACCTAGAATACTGTGCACATTTCAGGTCACTGCACCTTAAAAGGATATTGTAGAGCAGGAAGAAAGGGCAGAAAGGGGCACCAAAAATAATCCAGGGGCTGCAGCAACTCGCCTCTTGGTCTAGGAATCTTTCACTTATAAAAGGGGCAAGTAAGGGGCCACATGATAGCAGAGAACAAAATTTTGCATGATATGGAGAATGTGAAGAAGAAGAAAATTTTCTTCCTCTCTTATACTACTGAAAACCAGGATCATCCCATGGAACTGACTGGTGAGAGATTCCAGGCAGATAGAAGCAAGTACTTCTTCACAGAGCACATTATGGAATTCACCTCCAGACAATATAGTGACAGGTACTGAACTGGCTGGCTTTAAAAGGTGAATGGACACAATGGCCATCAATGGCCACCACCCCTTATGGCTATAAGCTACCTGCAGAATCAGAGGCAATATGCCTATGCATACCAGATGCTCTCATATCCCACCTATGCATCCTCTGTGGCTTTTCTGTCAGACAAGCAGGATAGGAAGAGATCCCCCTGTAATCAGTTCTGTGACAAAATCAAAAGTAGATACAGTGGATCTACTTTTGTCAGTTCTGTGACAAAATCAAAAGTAGATACAGTGGATTAACAGCATCATGTAGACAGCCTCATATTCACCCTGTTCTATAACCACTGCACTGGTACTGTGGCCTTCTGTCTAAGTTTGTAGGGAGCAGTTCACTGACTGAAAGGCAATCAGAGAATATTCTTCTATTAAAAGCTGTGTTCTGTATAAAATCTCTGTCCTCTTTTGAACTTTTCTTCTTTACATTTTTTATTTTTTGGCAACATGGAGACAGCCAGCATGATGGCTCTGTTCTTTTTATCATGGGGGATTGAAATGCTAAAGTAGGAAGCCAAAAGATAACCGGAATAACAGGCAAGTTTGGCCTTGGAGTACTAAATGAAGCAGGGCACAGGCTGGTAGAATTTTGTCAAGAGAATACGATGGTCATAGCAAACACTCTTTTCCAACAACCCAAGAGACGACTCTACACATGGACATCACCAGAGGGTCAACACAGAAATCAGATGGACTATGCAGCCAAAGATAGAGAAGCTCTATACAGTCAGTAAAAACTAGACCAGGAGCTGTCTGTGGCTCAGATCATGAGCTTCTTGTTGCAAAATTTAGGCTTAAATTGAAGAAAGTAGGGAAAAGAACTAGGCCACTCAGATCTAAATCATATCCCTGATGAATATACAGTAGAGGTGACAAATAGATTTAAGGAATTAGATCTGATAGACAGAGTGCCTGAAGAACTATGGACTGAGGTTTGCAACATTGTACAAGAGGTAGCAACTAAAACCATCCCAAAGAAAAAGAAATGCAAGAAAGCAAAATGGCTGTCTGAGGAAGCTTTACAAATAGCTGAGGAAAGAAGAGAAGCGAAAGGGAAGGGAGAAAGAGAAAGATACACCCAATTGAATGCGGAATTCCAGAGAATAGCTAGAAGAGATAAGAATGCCTTCTTAAATGAACAGTGCAAAGAAATAGAAGAAAACAATAGAATAGGGAGGACCAGAGATCTCTTCAAGAAAATTGGAGGTATGACGGGAACGTTTCATGCAAAGATGAGCATGATAAAGGACCAAAATGGCAGGGACCTAACAGAGGCAGAAGAGATTAAGAAGAGGTGGCAAAATTACACAGAGGAACTATACAAGAAAGAGCTTAACGTCCCTGATAACCACGATGGGGTGGTCCCTGACCTCAAACCAGACATCCTGGAATATGAAGTCAAATGGGCCTTAGGAAGTCTGAGCAACAACAAAGCTAGTGGAGGTGACAGTATTCCAGCTGAGCTATTTAAAATCTTAAAAGATGATGCAGTAAAAGTGCTACACTCAATATACCAGTAAACTTGGAAAACTCAACAGTGGACACAGGATTGGAAAAGATCAGTATACATTCCGATCCCAAAGAAGGGCAATGCCAAAGAATGTTCAAACTACTGCACCATTGCACTCATTTCACATGGTAGCAAAATTATGCTCAAAATCCTACAAGCTAGGCTCCAGCAGTATGTGGACCGAGAACTACCAGAAGTGCAGGCAGGATTTCGAAGAGGGAGAGGAACTAGAGATCAAATTGCCAACATACACTGGATCATGGAGAAAGCTAGGGAGTTCCAGAAAAACATCTACTTCTGCTCCATTGACTATTCTAAAGCCTTTGATTGTGTGAATCACAACAAATTGTGCCAAGTCCTTAAAGAGATGGGAGTACCAGACCATCTTATTTGTCTCTTGAGAAACCTATATGCGGGTCAAGAAGCAACAGTGAGAACTGGGCATGGAACCACTGATTGGTTCAAAATTGAGAAAGGAGTTCGGCAAGGCTGTATACTGTTGCCCTGCCTATTTAACTTATATGCAGAGCACATCATGAGAAAGGCGGGGCTACATGAATCACCAGTTGGAATTAAGATTGCTGGGAGAAATATCAACAACCTCAGATATGCAGATGATACCACTCTCATGGCAGAAAGTGAAGAGGAACTAAAGAGCCTCTTGATGCGGGTGAAGGAGGAGAGCACAAAAGTTGGCTTGAAACTCAACATTAAGAAAACTAAGATCATGGCATCTGGTCCTCTCACTTCCTGGCAAATAGATGGGGAAGAAATGGTGGTAGTGACAGATACTATTTTCCTGGGCTCCAAGATCACCGCAGACTGGAACTGCAGCCAAGAAATTAAAAGAAGCTTGCTCCTGGGGAGGAAAGCTATGGCAAATCTAGACAGCATACTAAAAAGCAGAGACATCACCCTGCCAACAAAAGTTTGTATAGTCAAAGCTATGGTTTTCCCAGTTGCAATGTATGGCTGTGAAAGCTGGACCATAAGAAAGGCTGAGCGCAAAAGGATTGAGGCCTTTGAATTGTGGTGCTGGAGGAGACTCTTGCAAGTCCCTTGGACTGTAAGGCGATCAAACTGGTCAGTCCTAGAGGAGATCAACCCTGACTGCTCTTCAGAAGGTCAGATACTGAAGATGAAACTCAAATACTTTGGCCACCTAATGAGAAGGAAGGGCTCCCTGGAGAAGAGCCTAATGCTGGGAACAATAGATGGCAAAAGAAGAAGGGGATGGCAGAGGATTTGGTGGCTAGATGGAGTCACTGAAGCAGTTGGTATGAGCTTGAGTGGACTCCGGGGGATGGTGGAGGACAGAAAGGCCTGGCGGAGTGTTGTCCATGGGGTCGTGATGGGTTGGACACGACTTCGCAACTAACTAAAAACAACAAGGTCCTGTGCAAGTTTCTGGGTTTGACCTTAAAAGCTAATTCAGTAGCTAAGAGAGCACCTCTGATTTAATTATTACAACGTGCACCCCACCAATTTCATCTGCAGGATCTCTTGGCAGAAGATATTAGGCATATTCCCACTGTTCCCAGGAAATGTGCTTATGAGTGCAGGCTGGGAATGGTTTTCCACAGCAGTGGTCCCAAATACCTGAAATCCTGCCCATGCAGAGATACACCAACACCAACCCATGCTTCCTTTTAGATAATCGTAAACATTTTTAACATTGTCAATCGATTCCTTTTAGTGCTGGGGGTTGGAGGATTTGTCTGTTTTTCTCAACTGTTGTTTTTCTCTGGTTGATTTGTGTTGCTTAGCTGAATTTGTTTAGCCCTCTTAATCTGTAGAAAGACAAGATGGAGTAAAGAATATTAAGCACAGAAAATATAAACAATTATTAATTCATCCTGACTGGGAATGTTCTTTCCACGTTTGCCAAAATGTCGTCTTTAAGGTGTTACATTTTCATGTGAATTCTCTGACAGTCAGATATTTGCATTAAAGCCTTTAATGTTATTTGTGATACTGACTTCTAGTGGTAAAGCACAGATCTGGAATGCAAACTGAAAAAGAGCACATTTTGAAAAGAAGCAAGGAAGATAACTATAACTGTAGATGGCCAAAATATGGACATGTGCAGTTTGAGATGCCTTGAAATAGCCCAGTGTTTTCAAGAAATCACACAGGGTGTGTTGTCAGATAAGGGTGTGTGTATGTGCGTGTTTAATGCAATCACAGGAAGGGGGGGGGGGAAACAGCCCCAAACCGCACACATTATGCAAATGTGTTTGCAAATGTAAAATGATAAATTAGCAAGCGACTATTTAATTATTACTGTGACTAATTCCTGTAGATGGTGACACGACAAATGAACCTGAACTTGTTCTGGTTGACTGCAGTGTTTTGTTGAAACATTTCCATTTGGTTTTTGTTTGCTGCTTGTGTAGCAGGCTGAAGGAGACAGCATCTGTTTAATGAGCTCCCACTTCATTACTGAGCCACTCTCCTTACTGAGTCATTCTCCTTAAGTATTCAGGCAGTGTAATCTGGTGTTGTTTTAAAGCAAATACTTATTTATGATTACCTGTCACATTAGGCCATTGAAAATTGTACTCACACTTTCTTGCATGAGCAGAATGCTAATGAGCCGATTATGGATTGTTGAAATGGGCTCTTGCTAACAATCCACCGGAGTAAATCTAGAATCCAAGTTTACTGGCTGAGTAATGAACTCTGCTTTACAGGTGCAAGATAAACATATGCAAAACAGGAAGGCTAATGCATCCACAAGCCAGCATAGTTTGCTTATAAGAGCATCAGAACGTTATGGGACATTTAAGAAATGCATACATCTTCAGACACTGGACGAATTGATAACATGTCAAACTGAAAGACAGGTCCACTGAACAGCATCTTCCTGCAAAGTGTATGACGTTATTCTAACTTATTCTTCTTTTTAACAGAAGCATGATTTTGATGATAGTTTTGTCATCAAGATTGATTACTAGAGACTTGGTAGCCCCATTCTGACCTCATGCCTGAAGAGGATAGGTATGGGTCCAGAAGAGGCATGGGGTTCTGTTCATGCCCCAAATATCTCCACCTCAATTTCTGCATTCAGCTCTGGAAGATTGAACAGTAAGGTCTGAAGTGTTTGTGTGCATGTGTTTCTACTCTTACAAGACTTTGTGTAATGTGAGGTGTGGTATAGTGGTTATAGCGCTGGACTGGGACTCAAGATCTGGGTTCTTATTTCCACTCAGCCACGAAGCTTACCTGGTGATTTTGGGCCACTCACACACTATTAGCCTAATCTACCTCACAAGGTGGTGGTTGTAAAGATAAGATGGAGAGGAGGAGATCCTTGTTAGGTGCCTTGGGCTCCTTGCAAGAGGAAGAAAGGAGGGTATTATTATGTAATGTAATAATATTGGACTCTGCCTTATCCACATTTCTGGTGATGAGGGTGGTTCTTCTTGAATTCAATATTTGTTGAGGGCTTGGAGGACTGAGTGAGCAGCACATGTGGAGATGGTTGGATCTGGGCATGGACCTGTCTACCTTGTACACATTCACATGCCTTGTTTGGGCATAACAGCTGAACAAGGTTACTCACAGAAAAATCGCTGGAAACCATTCCACAAAATGTATTAAAAATTACTATGAATGCTATCAGTCTTTGCATTTCCTTACGTTTGAGAATGATGCCTTTTGACCCAGTTCCTGATGAATAGGGAAATTGGTTCCTGGTCAGCATCCATGCCAACTCAAAATACCAGACTTGACCTTTAAAGTCTTCACAGCTTGAGGCTAGAAAATGCCTTTGTCTGGATTCCCCCACCATCTGAGGCAAGATGATGGTCACAGAGGAAAAGGGTGGTTTTCCTCTAACTTTGGAAAACTCTTATGGAGACCACTTAGCTGTCTTTCCAGGGCAAAGCAAGGACTTTCTCCAGTTTTTTAACTTTTGTTGATCTATTGTATTCTTTGATTCTTTTCAGCTCATATATTATCTTTATAGATTAGCTAGTTTTAGCATCTTTATTTTTAAGATATTAGTTATGTTATTGTTTACAATATTGGATGGTAAACCACTCTGATAAGAAGCTTGAAGGGTGGAGAATAGATTTTAAGAAAGAATAAACAGACCACTGCCATGTTGAAAACTGTGTTGGTTATTTTAGGAGCTCAGCATAGGAAGCTACATGTATTCAGTATCATCTGAAGAACAAATCGGCCCTGTTCTAATGACTGCCATCCATGGCAGTGACATAATATTTCCACCCTACCACAAAAGAAACATTTGACTGGTTTGTGTATACAATTTGCCCAGGATATCTCAAGGACTCTCTCCCTCATATGTATCTCGCCAGGCACTTATTTTCTTGTTATTATGTGTCACTGCATTTCTCTGTCATTCTTGTTACCCTATTTTAAGGGTGATTGGGGTGAATCATATTCCACCATTAAAACCAAAATAAGGAAACAGTAGGCCCTACAGCTTATATTCAAGAAACAGATTGTTCTGAAATGTGGCAGTATAGCAGAGGCCAGTCTGAAGATGGCCTGTGCTTATCTTGAGATAGGAAGGTTAAGAAATAGCTTATAGGAATGACGTCCCGCAATTTGGCAGGCATTGTCTGTTTTCTTTTTCAGTGACTTCGCTGGGGTTAAAAGTTATTGGGTGATTTCTGCATTTATATAGCACCTTTGGGGAAATAGTATAGTGTATCTGGTCAGGGGGAAGTTCTCGTATATCCTGTGCCCTATTGTGGCATAATGTGTTTGTAGGTTTTATTTAAAATGCGATTTTGCTACACATCATAGTCTGTTTTATCCCTGGGCACAATCATCACACCCAAAGTCAGTTCTAGGAGATAATCAGAATTAATATGCAGGTGTGGGTGGGGAAGAGGGGAGACTGGATGAGAAGTGGGTCTGGCTGGTAAAAAGGATAGAAGGGGAGAAAGGATGCATTTCTTATGATAAATAAGGTTGGGCAGCTAAGTAGGGAGGAGAGTTGCAAGGAAGGAGAATAAGAATTGCAGTGTTAATACTACTTACATATATTTATTAGTTTAAAACAGTCACCTATGCAACTGACCATTTTCACAAATTCTTTCTGCTGTAGCCACCTGGGCTGCATACTATAGGGCTAGAGTTAACTGCCTTCTTTTTCAGCTGGCTTCATTTTTAGCTCAAAATTGCTAGGCTTGGGTGCTTCAATTTGACTTTTGACAACTCCACCTTGTGTACCATAATGGAAATGGGCTGCCAAGTTCCCTGTAAGGGGAAGAAAGCCAAGAGCTCTTATCAGCTGGTAGATAGGCAGAGTTCTGGTCATGCAGCTCCATTTCACATATGACATTCTGCCTTGCTTTCCAGCTCTTTCTATATGGGCAGTACTGTTTGCAGATGTGTACTTGTGACGTGTAATGGTGTCTCCTGTCCCAAGAAAGCCTCAGCCGCTTAGTGGCTAATCCAGTGGAGAGAAGATTCTAAGACTGAGGTCCACCACTCTGCCACCGGGAGCAGCCAGAGCCAAGTCAGTGGTAAAGCTGAAACGAATCACAGCATAGGATTCCATCCAACATCCATATTACCTAAATAATATGTCTCTTGAGGGTGTAGCTCTCAAGAGTTGCAATTTCCCAGCATTTTGGAGCTTGACTGAACGTGGAAAATTCTAAACACATGTCAAACTGAGAGTGTTTGGTTGTTGCTGTTGTTAATTAATATGCTAGTTTTTGTTTTTAAAGTTGCTTTACTGTGATGTAAGCTGCTGTATTCTGTCTTTGGGAAAATCAGTCTTTTAGACAGAACGCAAAGGGAGATAATCCTTTAAAAACTCTGATATTTAGCATTTTGTTCCTTGGGACACAGTGGAACACCCTTGGGTGCTTAAAGATCCCTGGCCTCAGACATGGAAAGGAGGGCTTAAAGACAGGCTGAATCATCATTGCCCTGCTGCTGGCCAAGCACCAGGATGACTTCTCCTCGACCTTTGCCCTTCCTGCTCTGAAATAACATGCAGCAAGCTGTGCATGGCCTCTGTGCCCTGGCCTTTTTCTCTGGTTGCCTTGGAAACCTAGTGGATGCTCTTCCTTGTTGCTCTGAGCTGTCCAGTTTTTAGCCACTGGACAGTCTTCTTTCTGCTCCTCTGGCTTGCATTTGGACAGAGTTTTGTCAGCTGCTAGTGTTAACTGTTTGGAATATTTTTATTCCACCTTCCTTTCAGACCTTCAAAAGTGGCTAATGATAACATGAAACAATTAAAAATGGAAGACATCTTTCTTTGCTATTGTCACTGGGAGCATCACGTCAGATATCAGTAGATAATTGGCAAAGTTATCATAATCTTCTCTGAGGGGTCTGTGAACCAATACCACACTTTTTAAGCATTTGTTCTCAGTTTCTAACTATATAGAATCAACATAAAATCAATCATCCACCCCTTTCATTTTAAGCAAAGAGATTATTAATTTTAAGGGTTCCTTCACTACCTTTCAGTAGAACCTACCAGGGTAGTATATAACCAAACAATAAAATTAAACCCCTGTATGCATAAAGCAGCCAGAACAACAGTTAAAGCATAACATTAAATAAAACTATCATCAGGTCAACTTCCACAGCATGCAGAAATAGCCAGGTACACAAGAAAGTCTGCCTGGTACTGAAATGACATCTAAGGTGACTTGGCACCACACAAGCCTTCTGGGGTTTGTAGACAGTTGGCATATTGGTCCATTTAATAACTTTTAACAACAGTAATTCAGTGTGTAAAACCAGAAAATTGTTCCGAAATATGGGTGGTTCTGACAAGTAAACACGTCTCCTAAAACACAGAGATTTGGTCCCCCAGTGTCACTTCTTAAGCAGAGCCTCTGGTTGTCACTATTGACATATTATTATTTTTACAAATATCTATTTTTCCTTAACTGAGCAATGACTGCAGGCATTTGAAAGACAGACATAATTATATATATCACATAAATAACATCACAGAAGCCTAGAAAACAACAGCAGAGTTTTGTTTTCCTGTGGTTGTATAAAAGAAGGCTGGTAAATCCAGGATTTTTTAAATTACATTGAGCAGAGGTTTTTTGTTTGTTTTCGACGATGTTTGGGGGTGAGTATTTCTGTTCCACTAGTGTATTTTTACTACACTTCAGTCTATAAATTCTTCCTCAAGTAATGGACAAGACTCAAGAGCTATGAAGCCATTTGAAGGAAATATCTTCAGACATGTTTTACCATTGCAAGCACAAGACAGATTTAGCTCACAGTGGTAACGTGGGCTTTGCCAGCCGCAAAGCCAACTATCTTGAGGTTTGGACTGAAACCATTACAGGAACATCCCGACTTCATGTTGCAGCAGGGTAAAAAAGGATGAATAGAGCCATTCTGTATGCATTGTGTTCTGATTTGGAAAGGACATTTTAAAATTCCAACTCTTTTCCCCAAAGACAGTCACCAGCATAGAAGTTTCACCTTTGCTGCAGACTTTCCTTTTGAATCTTCATTTGGAGAACAAATTAGGAGAGACAAAAATGAAAGGAGTATGAAAAGGGGAAAGTGCCCAGTGATTCTTTTCTCTGAGGAGGTTTTTAAGAAGGCACTGAGGTGGCAACTTAAGCAGCCAGCAATTCCTGTGAATAAAGTGACAAGCAAAACTAATTTGAGAAAAAAGCCAGGGTTCATCCTCCTGTGGAAAAGCCAATTGGCAAGCATTTCATTTCACAAGGACTTTCAGAAACATGTCAGGGTTTGAGACACTGGGTAAATTTAAGAAATATTATCCATATAATTATTTTGCAAAGGATGCCTGAAGAAACAATTCTCAAAATGCCTCAGGAAGATTGTCAATAAAGTCATCTATTTCTAGTCCCTAATAATAACTAGCATGCGAACAGTGGGGAGTTGGGAGGTTGGTTTTAATGACTTGTGATTCTTCTGAAAGGGAGAGAAATATTTGTTTTTTAATCTGTCAGATTGCCCACAAATTGAACAAAGACTTTTCCTGTACTGCAGCACTTTTTTCCCTTTGTGTCATTTTAAGTGAACACCAACATGGAATGCAAGATAATTCTGGAAAATTCGCACTACCTGTCTGAATTAATTGGTATGCTCCTTATGGGGAAGGCCAGTGCTAGTCATGGCAGCCCTTCTGCATGTTTCCCTGTGAAGCTTGAGGTGGTACCTGGGCATGCTAGACAACTCTAATTTTTAGATGCCCTGTGGGAGACTGCAAACATAATGAGAATATCATTACTGTTTTTTCATGTATCCTCTCTTTCCTCAGCTTCCTTAATGGCCATAAAAACAAATAGATTTTTCTAGCCAGCACTTTGGGTGACTAAGGAAAACCAACAAGAGTGAATTTTATTTTCTGTAGCACTCTTCTCCTGGAGTATGAATGGCCCTTCACTGTACAATTATTTCCTGCTCTGTTGAAGAAGTTTCAGTCTTTGTTGAGCTATGGTTTTCCCCTATTGGAAAAGAGAGAGAATTGAACCAAAGGAACTGGAAACCAAACAAGGGCTAGGGTTAACTGAGATGTATCAACTGAAAGGTAATTTTCAATAAGGTCACACTCTTGCATGAGTGTGTGGAAAATTATTATTAAGAATAATATTTTTAAAATAAAAACTTTTCATTTTCTCCATTAATGTAAGTTGTTGCTGCTGCTGTCATGTTCTATCAAGACATCTCCAGCTGATGGCAATCCTATGAAAAAAAGCCCTCCAAAATGGCCTATACATGACAACCCCTCCCAGCATTTCTACATTCCAGGCTGTGACTTCAATCCATCACATATTTGGTCTTTCCTTTCTTCTTTTGCCTTCCTCTTTTCCTAAAATTATTGTCTTCTCCAGGAAGTTTTGCCTTCTCATGATGTGCCGCAAGTAAGACAATTTCTCACTTTTGCTTCTAGGGAATGTTCTGATTTGATCTAGAACTTGTTCATCTTTCTTTCAGTACAGGGTATTCACAAAGCTCTTCTCCAGCTCCATGTTTAAAATGCATTAGTTTTCTCCCTGTCAGCATTCTTCATCGTCCATCTTTCACGCTCATACATAGTGGTCAGGAATGCAATAGTGTCGATGATCTTGGCCTGGGTCTCCAGTGAAACAACCTTACATTTGATTATTTTTTTCTAGTTCCTGAAGTGCTGCCCTTCCAAGTCTTAGTCTTCAAATTTCTTGGCTGTAATCTCCATTTGAATTGATGACTGAGCCAAGGTATGAAAAATCTTTAATAATTTCAATGTGATCATTAATAATAGTAAAGTTGTATAATTCTTCAGTAGTCATGATTTTTGTTTTCTCGCTATCCAGCTGTAGTTCTGCTTTTGCACTTTCTTCTTTTGATGAGTCATCTCATTCATCACTGCTTTCTGACCTTAATACGGTATCATTCATATATTGATGTGTCTTCCACCAATTTTTCCTCCTTCCTCTGATCCTAATCCAGCTTTCCTTTATGTGTACAGATAGTACCAAAAAGAAAATACATCCTTGTCTGACACTTTTGTCTATGGGAAACCATTCTGTTTCTTCAATGTATAGCATCCACAATCACAAAACTATTACATGTACAGTTCTGAATGTATGAACTCAATTATACAGAATAGTAAATATTTAAAAATACTTTATCAAGTCTCTATCAAATGGAAGTATAATTCCATTTAGGATTGTAAGTATGGTTGCAATCCTATACACACTTTCCTGGGATGTCACTCAATTGAACTCATGGGGATTACTTTTTAGTAGACTTGCATAGCATTGCCAGTTGTGTCATATATAAAATCACGAATGTATGTATTACAATCTGCAAACAAAATATACATGAAAAGATCTGTAAAGCACAAGTAACTATTTGTAATGACACATATCATCTGCCAGTAAGCAAGCCTTTGTATATCACCAAAGCCTAAAAGGATGAGAATAACTAAAAGGTTGTTATTAATTCTATTTTCACCACTCTTTTAAACAAGGAAAAATAAAGATGAAATTAGGTTGCTACTAAGGAAAATATGTTTTTACCATGCGTGCATGCATACATACATGCATATCCCCTTGTTGGCATCCTTAATTTCATACTTACTGAAGAACTCAAAGTGCTTTGCTTTTGAGTTGACATGGACACAATTGTACTGAATAACTTTGCAACCAATTGCGCAGTTTGATTCTAAGTACCCCTTTTCATCAAACCAATAATTTTAAAACTGCATGTTTCATGGGTGCTTCCAAGTAGAAGACATTGTGCTGTTAATCCTCCTTCTGGAATATTTACTGTGTCATCATAATCTCTCTCTTATGGGAGCTCATGGGGCCTTTTCCTAATATTGCCATCCTCCCAGGACTTTTCCTACGTTCAGCCATGTTCCTATCTCTTTTGAGAACAGAAGCCTAACCTAGTTTTGCAATTCTGCTCTATACCACAATGTCACTTTATGCTGTGTAATTAGCACATAGGAACAGATAGAGAGACACAGAGAAAAACCCTCAGGAAAAAAACAACTGAGGTGGGGAGAGCTCTATTTCTTTTGCAAAGAAATCAACAGATACAGTCTTCAGCAGGTTAAATGCTTTGTGTAGAGAAGCCCCCTCTGTCTCAACAATATTCACTGTGCACAAAAGGCAGGGAAGTATAGGAGGGTTACAAGTAGAAGATAAAAACTTTTGGACCCTCTGGAAAATCCAGTAGACAAACTAATGCAACAGCACTATAAAAATATCACCTGGAACACTGTTAAAAATGCTGCTTTAAAATACCTGTTCTGGTGAAAAAGCTACTTGGATAGAACTGCATGATGAATGCATTTGACAGACTGCCTAAGTACCATTTAAAGTTAGTCCTTTTCGTTCCTAGGTAACTGTGCATAAAATTGTGATCCCAGTGCATAAGAAGTTCTTATTCTTTCAGTAGCAACCACTGTATTTCATGAATACATGTGCAGTAATTCTGTACCCATATCTATTCAGAAGCCATATTGAGTTTTTCAGTTAAGTATGTAAGTGAAGGACCTGAAGAGGGGCAATACCACTTTTTTTAAAAAGTATGTTAGAAATTTTAAAAAAATCTTTTCTTTAGTATACGGCTGGGCAACTTGTAGCCTACAGTTCCCATCATCCCTCACCATGAACTAGGTAGAGCTGATGGAAGCTCTTTTGCCAAAACATCTGGAAGCCAAAAAAACCCCACCTTCACTTGCTTTAGTGAATTTTTAGTTCATTTTTATTCTTCCACATTTGGTACTGCAGTAAGAACAGGATAGATATCAACCTTGTAAAGTGTTCTCATTTTCTTAGGTCATGCTGAAAGACAAAGACTTATTTGCCCAAACATGGCATCTGTCCTGATAAACAGTTCTGTTCAACAGACCTTTTCATGCCTAGATGCAGTGGGCTCCCCAGCCTCCTTCCATCCCTGGTGCTAAATCTGGACAGCTGAAAACAGCTTCCCAGGAAAATGCAGGGTGGGAGGTATGAAAGAAGCCAGCTGCACTTCCCACCTTCACCAGTTGCTGCTAAACCTTTACGTCTGGAGGCTCATGCCGTGATGCAGGATTTCACCCACAAGGAACTTTAAGCATTGCATGTAATAGCCATGCCCAATTCTTCCTTTAAATAGTGACATACATTTCTTGTATTCTATTGAAAGAACTCATTTTTGCAGTTTATGTAAAAAATATTGACCTAAGTTCCCATGCAACGCTCTAACCACCACATCACATTTTTTAAGAACTTTCTTGTATGAGAAGAGTAAGGAGTACCCAAATCTTTATTCATCAAGTAATGATCCTGATATGAGGATAAAATTACAATCTGGATTGTATTTGAAGCAAGGTTTTCTCTCTTTTCAAATAACTTGTTCCAAATGTTGTGGTAGAAAGCAAGAGTCTTGAATTGTATGAGTCTGCCATAAATAAAACTGCCTAGTTATTCAGCCCCTTACATTGATTCAATGTCCAATGAACTCTACAAGTAAAAAACTAAATCTTCACAGATGTAAACTAACAGTAGAACTACAAGAAGATCAGGCTCTTCCATGCTCAATTTTTTCTTTTCTTTGGTGCCATATTTTCTGAGCTTCGAAGCAATCAAAAACTACAATTATGTGGACTAGCAAAAGAACATTTGCTTTTTCACTTCAGTTGGCGGACTTGCTGAAATAATGATCCCAGCAACATGTTAGCAAAGCATTAGAAACACTTTAGTAAGCAAATAATTTAATTACAGTCTTCGCTGAGGCAGCTTATATGGCTTGCCCCCTGACCTTTTATATTGCCATGCCTAGAGTCAGTGTGAGATTCACACTTCCTATTCCTGTCACAGAATCTCTCCATCTTGTACCATTTAATATAGTGTGCTCCAGGTGTTCTGTGGTGAATGAATAGTTATATTACTACCTGTCAGACACAATCACACTCTATTCATCATCCTCGGCTGGCTGCGTGAAGCCCAGCTTCCAGCAGGCACCCTCTCTATTTCCTTGTTCAAACGTCTGCAGTGCTTTCGGCCCATCTGTCAGGACTGTCATTTAGAGGGAAAACAGTATCAGCGCTTTAAATATATAGAGTTCTCTATTGAAACAGTGCTGTGATTGAACTGTCAGCGTTTTCAGTATCAGACAGTAATTCATGACTGGTCAGAGCTCCATTTAGGTTGCTATTACTATGTTGACCCCGTAGGGTCACGCTGACGGGCTCTTCCTATACAGCCGGATCTATAAATAGTGCAATTAACCTTTCAAGAATTACAAAATGCTCATTTTTCCCTCCCTATTTACTTGCTGCTTATGACATTTACAATAAAGAACAAATAACTTCAAATGCGAAAAGAAATTAGTGTGTGTTGAAATATGTACCAGATGGCAGCAAAGCACAAATAAAGACTATATTTATTCCCCTTTCTGTGTCCCTTTCCTTGGCAATATGTCCACCACTTTCAGATTTGGTTATCTTTGAAGGAGTTCACTCAGTGCAGCTTATAGCATTCCTCTTAGCAGAAAATGGCAGTGTAGATACTATTCCTGACATATTAAAATGGACAGAAACACTTCTGATTTTTTTGACCAAATATACAATGTCCCTTTTATTTCTATGTAAGATACCAATTCTGTTCCTCTTTTCAATTATATCTCCGAAAGGATGCATTTGAATTTACCAGTTTTCCTCAGGAAGTGTATGCAGAATACCCTACTGACAATTTAGGCAGTGGGGTGGGAAGCACAGTCCTAAATATACTTCTATTCTAGATTATGGACATTATCAAGTATTATAACATAACTAGATCTGCCTACAAAATTGGTTAGCAATGTTTAGCCCCACATATGTTGTTGATTCCCAAGGTGTAAATTCCCATCAGCCATAGCCAACAGAGCCAATAGTGAAGGATGCTCAGAGTGATAATCCAACAGCATCTGGAGCAAGATAAGTTGCCCACCCTGGCCTATAAAAACCCTAACACCACAATGCTATGCATAACTACTCAGAATCAAGCCCCATTGAGTTCTTACGCATATAGGTAAGCAGGTATAGATGTTGCAGCAGAAGCAGTACAGATGCCTTTGCTAGAGCAACAGTTTATGTCCCTGTTTGCATTTCTACTATTTGGGTATGTAAAATAAATTGGGGAAGTGAATGCCAGCCAAATATTTTTAAGAGACATTAAAATGGACACAAAAGTTAGTTTATTTTTTATGAAGAAATGAAGCATCCCATGAATCTTCTGGAATTCAAATAACTGCTAGAAGAGCTGCTATGCCTACCTATTTTAGAAGTGTATTTTCTGAAATACTGTTGGTGAGTTGACCACTTCTACAGTTATTGTCTACAAGCACTTCGTCTCAACAGATTTCTGCTCTGTAGCACTTTTCCAGTAATGATTCTATGGCTGGTCTCCATCTTTGAACTATAGCCTTTATAACTATCACCAGTATCTCATTTGTACCAGTTTTGTAGTGGTATGGTTCTTATACCATCTATTTAGCAAATATACATTAAATTCACCAACTTGCCAGCTGGATTGACTAATAAGACACTTGTGCTCTCCAACACTTGCAAATTTAATCTGGGGTTGCTTCCAGATTGAATGTTTTGTTCTGAAATAGTCACGCTTTGTAAACTCTCATGGAATGCCCCTACATGAAACTGGGCACTTTGACACATAAGACACGTAAGCACTACCAATCAAAATACGTGTGCCATTCCATCTTTTCCTCCTTAACTAAAGATGCTGTTACTTAGACTCCTCATAAAATTATAGGAATGAGGCAAGATGATTGCACAATAAAATGCATCATCTCAAAGCACATGCCATTAAAATATTTTCTGCATTTTTCCTGTGGTTCGTTTGTCTGTGTAGAAAATCTGAAGTAGTGTTGTGATATAGTGCAAATACACAAAGATTTAATGCACCATCCACAGACTTTTCTTGATCTAAAAGATTCCCAGAAACTTTGCAGAGAATGGAGCTGGCCCTGTAGGATAGCAACATTGTGTAACTCACTCACACACTACCGTGAGTAAGGAATCACAAACACATAATGCAGCATATAGAAAGTTCTAAGTCAATAAAGTAATTATGCAAGAATCTCTAAGTGAAAAAGTGCTTTAGCAAATTTAAAGGTTTAATGAAGTTTGAAAAATGTGTTCGCCATATAGTTACGTCATGCCCAACAGTGTGAACACAATATTGTATCATGCAATGTCCACATACATTTGTGGAAAGTCAACTGTAATTTTACACACGTTATACAATGGAAAAGCAATGGCTAATGAGTGCTACAACTCCTGAGCATCCACAGGAATTTTTCCAGGAGCTGGGCAAAGCTGCACAGTGGTGTGCCATTTTATTCATACACATAACATTTGCTATTAAAACATACCTGTGAGTGTCTGAACATGATTTGTTGCTTAGAGTCATATCCCACGACAGTTAGACGCCTACACAGAGTGGCAGAAAATCCTAGGAACTGAGAACACTAATGCAGAAAGAGTATTTTAAGCAAACGTCACTCAGGGGGCATGAACAGCAATATTCTTTGGAGCGAGGGATATTAAAAATCAATCAATCAGGCCATAGGCAATCAGTAACGAAGAGCAAGAAAAAACAAATGTACAATGACAGAAACTTATCATAACTTTGATAACTTTACTTGAGTTACCCTAGAATGATTTGCTATATCCTCTAGAAGCCTTTGTGAACATTCTAATAGGGAAATCTGTTGAGTGTGACTTTGGCAAGGGAAATAAAATGAAGATGTTTCATCAGGGTTTAGGTTTCTAGTGGAGGTTGGACTACTCATTCGTCACATTGTTAGCAGTCACTTTTTACAATAACAGAACCCAACATTTGTTTCAAACTGCATGAATATTCTTTTGGAATTACATCTTCTGCCCCACTCCCACAGAAATGCACATTTTGTATATATAAGCAACAACAAAAGTAGTTGCAGTCGTCCTTGAGAGAAAAGATCCAAAAGTCACAGGTGAGAAAATCTTAGGTCACACCATCAGAATTTCCCAAAAATTAATTCTACAATTTTTCATCAGGCTTCATGGTACAAAAACCAGGAAATGTGAGAATACACAAACCCCCAAAACTTGGACTGCTGTTATGGGCATGAAATCTGCTGTTTAGATAGCCCAGTTTCAAAGTCTTTAAAGAAGGAGGGGCTGAGGATCCCATTCTGTAAATCACAAGCCCAGAAGTATGCCTGCGTATTTAGCTTAAGGCCTCACTCAGCAAATGTTACCTCAATATGGCAACAAAAAGGAAGTGTTAAAGGAAGTTTCTAGTATTAGTGAAGAGGTGATTTTTTTAAAGGATGGTAACCATTAGTTAGTAACGGTAATAGAGCTGAAATACCCACTCCATATATTCTATAATGGAATGAATGGAAAGCACAAGAGGATGAAAGGAAAGCACAGACAATTTAGAGAAAATTTCTCCAATAAAAGCACTCTGATCCAAGGGCAATATGGCCCTTCTGTGCAGGCACAGAAAATATCAATTTATTCCTTACCTCAAACTTTCACATTCATTTAAAAATATGATTATTGTAAACAGCAAAAAATTCTCATTAAAAAATTTGGGGCATGCTTGCTTTGAATACTGAAAAGAAAGACAAAGCAGATAAAAATTCTCCTCTTTCCTGTGGTTTTACTGGAAGGTGTTTTTTTTCCTACTGTGAAGGCAAACCTCAGAGTGTTTGGCAGTCAGTGAAAAAGAATAATTAGGGGGAAAATTATCGTTGGGCTCTATTGTTTAGGTAGTCACAAAACAGAAAGGGGCAAAGGGGCTCTTTCTTATTGGTTTGGTAATTATTAATGAATGTACTTCAGTGGGCTCTCAGTATGAAGGCAAAGCCTTTGGTCTGATTCCCGAGTAAGTGTAAGTCCCATCCCATTAACTGTCATATTACCAGACTCTAAAGCTATCCCTATTCAAGTTTCACAGAGCATTCAGAATTGCTTAATTATTCACCGTATAAGCAATCTGCCAAGACTGTCCCTTTCAGATTAATTCAGAGGCGTAAGGGCAGAGGTTATCCCTCATGATCCACTGTTGCTTGGGATGGCATCACTGGAAACAAAACAACAGAAGCCTTTTGTCTCAAGGAAAGAAAATGCCGAGAAAATTAGAGGGAGGGGGTTGGAATAAGATGTTTACATCTACAGATAAGAACTGCTTTTGAGTCTTCTAAACTAACAATTGATTCTTTCCCTCCTCTTCTTCCTCAGTGCTGGAGCTAAACCACACAGTGCATTCTTTATAAATTATACCACCCTTTGTAAATTATAGGATGTTGACACTGCTTGTCAGTACTAAGCTCTGTAAATGCTTTGTGTGCTTGGATTTTTAATAGCTGTTTGTTCTGCAGAATGTGACAGAGCTGTGCAAGCCATTGCTCATATCTTCTTTTTCTTTTCTTTTTTAAGCTTCTCACATTTTGTTCTATTTTTAATGTGCAGGCACACGCGCACACACACACACACGAATTCCAGCTGCATGGTTTACGTTCTCAAATGTCATGGCATTGATTCAGTCAAAATAGACTGCGCCTTACAAAGAAAGCTTTAGAGCCTATGAGAGAATCAAGTTAAACCCTCTGCATTTCCCAAGCCACCTCTGAGTTGCACAGATCTAGGATGAATTAGCATTCCTTCTCCGGTGAAAAATATATTGCCTGTCAGTTTGCTTCCAGAAGAATAACTTGGAAAAGGAGCAGGCTGGCAGAGGCCAGTTAGTCACCATGTTCCGTCTGAAGCTGCACCACATAGTATTTTTTTAATCCAATGTGTGCATGAGCACAAAATTATTAAGAGAACACAAGCCATAGAAATTGATTTTTACACAGAGTTCACATGCATCATATGCAGGAAATGAAGGTAGGGTCTGGTTCTGATTACATTTGAACCTACTGAATTATTAAACTGTATGTCCACAATTATGTTACTTCATAATCTAAAACTGATGTCATCAGGCCATGCCAGGTCCTAGAAGCCTACAAACTTTTCTGATTCACAGCCCTATCAGCTGGATCTGCAAGGACATCTCTGTATGATCTCTCTGGATGCTTATGCACATCCATGGCATAGTGGTGGAAAGAGTGTTGTCCACAGAAGTATCACCCTGGATGTGCCCCTGCATGAGCCTGAGCATCTAAGCCCCCTGAGCCTACTGGGAACTTTTTGAACTGATCAGACTGACAATTCCACAGGCTTATCAAAGATGGTTGGGAGGGTCCAATCTGCACCATGAAGGAGGATGTCACTTATAGCCAAAGAGGAAAACTACTTCACCAAAAAACAGATAAGCTGTGTGCTCTCTGGGTCTGCTGCCTGGGTGTTGTTGGTGGGCAACAACAAAGCTCTTCCTCTCCTTCCTTATGATTGTTTCTAATGCCAGAAGACTTGTACTGCCCAGTTTTAGAGGATATCTTTGAAGAGAGGATGGGCCATGGCCATCTGGGTCACGGCAGGCTTGAACATTTCTTGGATCAGATGTGCAGCAATGACTAGAATTCACATATACAGTGGTTCGGCTCACGAACGGCTTGGTTCATGACCAAATCAGGTCGCAAACAAAAATTTCATGAAAATTTTGACTTGGGCCGTGAACTCCACATTGGGTAGCAACCAAGATCTCAGCCATCTCCCCACCCCCCTGAGTGAGGAGATGGCCACGATCGCAGTCGCTTTCGTGCAGGGACGACGTGCATGATCACGGCTGTGCTGTGCTGTGCCCGTCTTTCCTGCAGGGGCGTGCCCGTGCCAGGATTTCTTTGAGAAGCATCACCCCAACATAACTGTAACAAACAGAGTGTTGAATCTGATGAATGATAACGTGGTATCTCATTCCCAGAGGGTTATGCAGTGCGGGAAAAAGCAAGTGACTATAGACAGATTTTTCACCAAAATTGACCCTGCAGCTAAGAGACAAAGAAGAGAGGAAAGCCCTGAAAGAGATCTCCTGAATGTCCTTTTGGATGGGGACTCTCCCTCAAAACAATAACCTCTCCCCCACACCTAGGTTAGTGTTCTCCACTGTACCGTACAGGACTTTGTCACTTTGTTGTTCTTTGTCACTTAGTTTCAAATTTTTCTGATTAAAAAAGAAATAGTTATAAAACGGATTAACCTTATTTACATTGTACCTTATGGGGAAATTTGACTTGGCTCATGACCAAAAATTGACTCACAACCACACTCGGAGGGGCCAGAATGGATTAACCTTATTTACATTGAATCTTATGGGGAAATTTGACTTGGGTCACAACCAATTTGGGTCACAACCAGAGTCAGGGAATGGATTAAGTTCGTGAGCCGAGGTACCACTGTTCTCAGTTGCTGCACAGATTTCTCCAACCAAGTTAGCCAATCTCTGGATGTCCTACCACTAAGGCCATATCAAAGACTTAGAAGATGAAAGCCACACTTGAAGCATAGCTCCACTTTCCATTATGAGAAGATGGCATCCTTGCAAATCAGGGCTGAATAGGCCCAGAGTGAACTGGAGAGTCTAGGCGTCCATGATCCACTCCAGAGACAACCACTGAGTTCTCACTCCCGTGAGTAGCTAAATAGACTCTCTAAATAGACTCTAAGAGGCAGTACACATCTGAATACCAGTTCATTGGAGACAACCAATGTAAAGTGACTGTTTTCTTCACATGCTGCCGGTTGGTTTCATAGGACATCCAGTGCACACATGTTAAACCCCTTTCAGCCTGAGGAAAAAAATCCTTATCATATATTCTCTTGGGATCATAATCCAGGAGTCAGTGGGGCACAAGGCAAAGCCGGGCAGAACCAAAGAAATGGAGCCAACATACCTGCATATTTTAGCTTAAAGCTCTTACTCCACTTGCTAAATCAGACCAGCCTCTTAGAATGAGCAAAATACCACACAACTGGGAAACATCCAAGCATTCATGGCTGGGGAAAGAGAGGATTGCCAAGAGGAGAGACATCTGGTTCTGCACCCTTGATCTAGCTGGATACTACCAGAAATGGAATACTGAACTCAGACCAGTTGGTCTCCTCTTTATGTGTTTCATGCAGATCCCATCCATCCTTATGACTGGATCAGGGCAGCTTTTATAATTATGGCTCTCTCCTGTGAAATCTAAGACAAAATGGTTTCATAATTGTCACTAAACACAAACATCCCATTATATAGGATGTTTCCTTGGTTATACTCCTAGAAATGTTTATTCTTTACTGAAGGTTGGGAGGGTAGGGAGCTATTTTCATTTCATTAAAACAGTTTCACTTCTGACAAACTTAACAGTTACAAATCCATATTCTACCCATCTCCTGGTGCTAAAATTGCATTAGATTGCATGAGGGCACACTATTTTTCATATAAAATGTCCCACATTGCTGTGAACATTTTTTTGATAGTATGAAATTATCAGGAACTGAGAACCAGCAGAGTCCATTGTATACAACTCTGAAAGTTTTCATACCGTAATGAAGCACTGTTCCAATCCTATCCTATGCCCAGCCACAGTTTTGGACTGACTCTCTTGCTTCATGCCACAACTCACCAGAGCATTGGCAGCAACAGAACAGGTAGGATGCCCAGAGTCCTTGCAGAGATGCCAGCCTAGGGGCAGGTGGCCATTTTGCCCAGGGCTTACTCATGAAGAAGTGCCTATGTAAGATCAATGATAAAGAGAAATAGCTTGAGCAGGCCTAAGTGCAAGTGGTAAATTGCAGGGAGAAGTAGCATATTAGCTTTCAGACTTTGCTGGGTTAACAACTCTCTCTGAGCTCCCTTCTTCCATCTATATTCAAGAAAACTGGTAGCCATTTTAGTTACTACTGCAGGCGTTGTGAATTGTGAATTTAAAATATACTAGAGTCCACTTTTATTTACTAGAGGAACAGGGAGCCTTTTCATTTGCAAGATCTGCATCATGTTACTAGGAAGCTGGCTAGGCCCATTTCCCAACAATAAGCATTGCCAATGCGCACATCACCTGAGCCAGAAAGACGTGCATGAAACACCACACACACAAACACACAAACACATCCAGAGAGACACACTCCAAATCACACACACCCTTCCATGCACACACAGGCACATAGGCTTTGAAGCAAATAAAGCATGTTGCAAGCCACTCAGAGAGCCCACAGCTAGTGGGGCGACGTATAAATTGAATAAATAAATAAATATGTGGAAGGTCAGTGTCTAAGGATGCTTTAGGCGCTATATTCCTTAGTTAGCTTTCCAAAGCATGGTTGATTGTCATACATGTACCTGCATAATTCTCAGTCAGACTCTCTGACCTGGTTCACATGAGATGACAACTTATCATGGGTAACAAGGCATGGCGGGTAGCTGAGTCATGTGAGCCCAGACTGTTGCCCACAGGCAAGCTCCCCTGGCAACCCACAACTTGTTCTAGGGCTTGTTTCATACATTACCAGTTGGCATGTCATCCAAACCTGGCAACTGTTCCCATCACAAGTGCAGGAAAGTGGCAAATGAGCCCTTGGCAAGAGTGGGAGAAGTGTCTTGCCACTCTTGGCAATCTTGCCCAGCTACCACCGGTATTAGCCACCTCACAAGAGGTGAGCTGGCCCTTTGAAATGACTGTCACTAGCTGTGTGAGTGTCACCCACCACAATCATGAGCCTTTTCTCTTGCTATGCGTGGGCGGCAGGGAGAGATTCAGCCATATGTTTCAACCCCTCTCCCCATCCAGACTCTGAAAACAAGGTGGATACAAACTTGTGCTTTCCCAAGCAGATGGGTTCTTAGACAAAAGTGCAAATTGTACAGAAAACCAAAAAGTGTCAAGGAAAAATGCTGGGAAGAGATGAGGCTCTCGCCATAAAGATGTACATTTTGCCACCCCTTTTGAAGAGCAAATGTTTCTTGTACTTTGCTTCTCCTTGATCTCTTGCCTTTCAACAGCTATTAAAAGAAAACAACATAAAAAAAAAACCCTGTCTGGAATCCTTCTGAGTCAATATGTGCTGCCCTTCAGCTCTACAGTGAGTGAGTGCCCAGCTAAGGCTTCCTATTTTTGCACCCACAGAACTGCAGAGAAAGTGGAAGTGCATCATGAAAGAGGAGCTAAAAACTATTTTTTAAAAGTACAAAAAAGGAGCATATTCTGAGTGTATTTATAAAAAATAGCTTGCCAGCCACTGATAGCACCTACCCTTTGCCACTGGCCCATGAAGGGGCTGTCACTGGTGGTCAAACAGGGGGTCACAACCTACTGGAAAAAAAAGTTTCAGTGGAAGAAAGGGCCATGACAAGTGTAAAGGGCAGGGCAGTAGGAAGCAGAGTCCAAAGGGGTATCTAAAGAAGGAAAACGGGAAGGATAAGGAGTAACCCATGGTGAAGAGTAATATATTCAGGGTAAGTGACAACACACACAGTTAGCCCAGTGTCTGTAAGACATACCATGGTTGTTTAGGGAACAAGCAACACACCAAGGCTTAGAGCCATGCTGAGTTGCTGCGATGTGAACTCCCTCCCTTTGCCTCCACTGGCAAGATGAGGAAGACAGCTGCTGTCTGAGAGTCAGGCAGGTAGGTGCACACATGACCACAGAGTTTGGCATGGTACGTCTGTTTAAATGCTTCAGGGTCAGGTTTCCAAACTCACCAGCCTGTCTCCTCACTTTTGCAGAAGGAAATGAGAGAGAGAGAGACATTTGAGTTAGGCAAGCTAGTAAGAAAACAGAGGAGCATAGAAAGCTGGTGTCAGGCCCTTGGTTGACTTCATCAGAAGGAAAATGAGCTTCCACAGAAGATACCATTTTCACAGTTGGTGTGCAATGATACCTAGCCACTCCAGTTCCCAAATGAAATTATATTAAATCATAATCTACACTTTTGTCATGATTTTCCCTTCTCCCTCCATCCATTTACCTTCTTTTTCCCTGTTTCCAAAATTAAACAGTGAGCCAGCCAATTGGAATAAAGTGAGCAATGAGAAGCTGTGATGAAGTGTGGAACCCTAAAAACAGACTGTGGATTCTCTCCAAGCTTTCTGTAAACTAAAGGGACCACACAGAAATGCCAGACAACACAAAGGAAGGAAATCACCATAGCTTCTCATGACATGAGAACCCAGCCATTATGGTATCCTGGTGTCTGCAGCCAACCCCATCTGAGGGTGCAGGGTTTGGTACTGCAGCACCCACTGGTACCAGCTGCCACCAGCAAAAACAAACTAAACCATTCCCAACTGCTCTTGGGAATGACTAGTGAAGGATCCCATTTTGGGTCCTCTGCGTTGTGTTTCTTTGCTGACCATCTGTGTTCTTGGGTGCTAAACTGCAGCTTATCCTCAGCATATGCACATGGTGGGCATGCCGTGAGTGGAGCCGGCTGGAGCTGGGGGTCAGACTAGATGGCCCGGGAGACCCCTTCTGACTGTCTCTGTTTCTATGCTTCTATATAGCATGCAACCTGGGTGAAGTTTTTGGACCACTCTGTGCTGTTGGGACACCCAGTTTCCATGACTAGTCTGAGTCTCTCTCATTCCAAGCCCCCATTTCACCCCTAAAACACAACCTGGATTTCAGTGAAAACAAACTTAAACTTTGTTTAAAGAGTTCATTCAAGAAAAAGTGCAATATGGACAAAAGATTAATCAGAGTATAAGCACAAAATGATAAGTGGTTTAAAGAGCAAATCAGTAGCAAATAGTAAATGAAAGGGAAAATACATAGTCCTGACTTCCCAGGTTCCTTGAAGACTCATTCTATCCATGGCAAGTTCTGCTGGTGCCTGTATCAGGTCTTTGCCCCTTCAGCTGGGGAAAAGCTACACTTGAGCCTCTTAACCAGAGGAATCTTGGACAAACTCTCCACATGTCTGTCTGAAGCTTCTTACTTCCAGGAAGACTTGCTTCTGGCACCTGTGCCAGAAGACCACCAACTTCCTTTTCCAGTGGAGAATATCTCCTCTAGTTCCTCGTTGCCTGTGTGGAAATTTGAGAAACTTCTTATCTTTTGTCTACTGACTGTCTAGTAATGGCTCTGATGGTTTAGATACCTGCTGAATGGATTGGTGACCTGGCATTTAGCTTAAGCAGAAACCTGCAGTTGCTGTCTCTTGGAGGTGGCATCAATATAGTCTGGCTGAGTGGGCAGGTTGACCATTACACATGTACACACCTTCTGGTTCAGGGAAGTGCAAGATCTCTTACTTAAGCAAATGCAGGGGAACTGTCCTGCCCAAAACAGTTCCCACAAGGTATTCAGTATTCACAAAGATCTCCAATGGTTAAGCTTAATAGAGTTGTAGATCTAGTTATACAAGTGTCTCATCTCTTTATTCCAGGTGTTGGCACAAATGGTTCCAGACAAATGTGCATAGACTAATCACTCATTCAATTATATCTTATTTAAAACTAAAATAAACTGATACATTTCTCTTCTTCCCCTATCACTCAGTTTATTTGCAGTTTGAAATTCTAAATGTTATTATGAACATAATAATTTCATCTGTTTGTAGCTGTAAAAATTGGTATGAAAATGTATCTCTAGAAAGCTGAATTCATCTGAATTTCCCGTCTGTAACCTTCTTTTCCCCTGTCCATTGTCAAACAGCAGTAATTTTTAAAACTACAGCACACTGTTAAGGAATGGATTATTAATATTACCATTATTCTTTTGTTCTCATGTCCTACAATTCTTATCATTCACCTTGAATTATTTGAGGCTCTTCCTCTAGTTCTATTTTTAGAACATATCCATTTTTCTCTAGATTGTGGGGGCACTGCCTTGTACTAAGAAAAAACTGCAGCATAAGAACATATGAGGAAAATATATGATTTTGTCTCATCCTGTTAAACAATACTCAAAAATACAATACCCTAGAAACCAAACTGATAGTGCCTTTTCTAACCCTGCTTCAAATTACTGAAAACTATTTAGTATGATGAAGTAAAACATAGTCAGTTGCACTGTGGGAATCTCCAACTGCTGCACTCAGCAATTCTGTTCTGGCTTAAGGAGGATAAAGTCATTAACGTTCACTTGGACTCCCTTCTTTTAAGCCTTATTTCAGCTTAATATGTTCAGAGTTTCCAACAACGCTTTGTAAGAGGTTGTTTCAGTGGAATTCCCAAGTGGCACTTTTAACTTTGGAGGGTCATCATATAAGAGGGAAAGAAAAAGAGAATCCTGTCAGCTGGAATAGAAAATGCTTTAAACTGTCTCCTTTTGTTGAACTCCTTACCCTTCAATGCACCAGGGAGAGACTTTATTTACATAGTATTAATAGTCTGGTTGGAAGCCAAGCAATGCGGAGCTAGGATTGTAACTCTGTCCTCAAGTTCCCCTTTCGTGTCATGATCTTGGCAAGCTCACGACGCTAGTAAACCACAGCGCTGTTCTTCAGAGCCTACATGCAGATCACCTGACCCACTGGAAACAAGGATAAAGTTTCACCTTCACTCTTGCACGTTTTCTGGGTTTGCAAGGGAATTGCTGCATGAAATCCAGAGTGGGAATGCATGTTTTTAGTCTGATCAATATTTGGTTAGCAGGCTAGCCAATGATATACTAAATATTGCATATTGAGCCATTCAGAACGGGCGACGTGCCTCTGCCTGCATAGCACCAGAAGAGAGTGGGGAGAATTGAATGTGGCTTAACAAACTGATTGTTAAATGGGCCATTCGTTAAGGGAGCTTTTGGACTGCCTTTAGGAAAGGAAAGAGCTGTATGGAACAAATGCTTGTAGATGCAAAACACTGGGGGAGGGAGAGGGGAGGGAATGTTCCCGAAGAAAAGAAGTGATAAAGCAACCCTAGCGTGAAAACCGATCTTCTCTAGAAGTAAGCTATTTATGAGAAGCAGTAGTAAAATTGCTTAATTCTTCTGTGCCTCAAGGGAAAAATCTATGCCTTTTGAGGAGTGATAGAGGAAAGAGAAATGAAGCCAGGGGTTTATTTATCCAGGAAAGAATGCGATGGAAACAAACTTAGTAATTTAAAAATAAATAAATAAAACTATTGTTGCTTGCCAAGAGTTGACAGGTGTACATTTTCTTATTTTAATGAATGGCAGCCAGAAAGCACGGTTTGAATATGCATCTACTACTTTATGGCAGGGTAGCAAACAGCTGTCTCTCTGGCTCAGAAAATAAGGAGACTGAAATATTGAGATAGTCTTTAGTTTTTAGTAGGGCAGAAGGATCTGCATAGCTTTGCCTGAATTTCCAGCCAAATTATATAGCTAAAGGAATCAAATATCGTGTACTAAACTCCTTGTGAATCCTGGCTCATAACTCGTCCACCACACAAGGAGGGGTGGGGTTGTTAGCACCTTGTGCTGCAAACATTCATGTGAAGATTTCTTAGAAACCCTTACTTTCTAGTCAACAAAGTGACCTTGTATAACAATTGTGTAACCCATTAAACAAGTAAACAGGCCAGTAAACAAACTGTATGTATGACTTTATGGATTTTCAGCCAAAGTGAACAATAATTGTTTAAATGTTCGTAATAATTAAAACCACATCTCTTTGGTTCAGATACAAGGCTAAATATCCAGCATTGACAAAATTGCTGTGGTTAGCATTAGATATTAAATGTAGCCACAATAGATATTCTTAACTGCTTTTTGCCAGTTGGACATATTCAAGAAGAAGCCTTCCAACCATGTCCTGTTCCACTGCTGAAATCTCTCATGGTGCTCCCATATTCGTGAGTGGAGGGAATATTGTGGCAAGTGTTTCCATGCAGAAGGATTTTATTATTATTTTAATCGGCCTGATATAAGCAACGCAATTCAAACTTGGAGGCAAAAAAATGAGAAAAGTTTCCAGGCCAGCTTCAGATAAACATGCGGTACTCATTTACAACCACACTTAACAAATGGACCTCATAAATCCTTAAGTTTTCATAACGTTGAGAGATGTTTGCCATTAATAAATCCTTTGAACACAAAATGTTTCCTCACTCTTCAATAGTGAGTGTTTTTCTATGCTACATGGCAAGGAGTTTATTCTAAAGCTTAATTCCCTTGAGGAGTTAAAAAAAGTCCCAGTATACCAGATGTAATAGGCTGTGAGAACTATTCAGCTGGCTTGTATTAAATTTCCTCTTCATGCTGGCATATACTACATTATTAAAAGCTCCTGATAACTAGCTGGCAGATTGTCATTGGATAAACATGTATATACATGTCTCAGCAATATATGTAGGTCCATATAGACTGATAATTTGATATGTACAAATAAAGCTGTGGGGGAGGCTTAAAGAGTGTTTATATATAGGAAGAAAACCAGTGTGCTTTCAAAACCTGTAATGGAATCTTTCAAACAGTGATCCTATCGCCAAAGAACTTTACTGGGCCTACAAAACTTCAAAAAGCCTACACCATGTAAGATAATGGACATCAAATGTTAGGCGAGTAACCTTCAGGCCTTTACAGTAATGTGAAAGTAATTTACTCCCACATGGCTGGAAATGCATTAGTCACAAAGCATGGAGGAACAGAGCTTCAATACTCAAATTGCCCTCTTCCTGATGGAAAAGGCAACTGAAGGAGCAATTAATAAGAACACATTAAAAGTGATTTCTCCCATCAGTTTTACATGATAATGCATTTAGCAGGTATCTTTGGCAAGTATTCCCATGCAGTAATACTGCAACTTGTTATGACTGGAAAAGAACTAATTCTCTAGCAATTTGGGGTAGTGTAGAATGGACAAGTCACTCAGGTGGTAGATTTGGGCTCCTTCGGATGTATGGCATACTGTCATATCCCCTCTTAGCTATTCCAGATATTTCCAACAGGTTGAGATCAGAATTTTTAAATGTTCCTTCAGTGCATCTCATGTACTTGGGGCAGGTGGAGCTGTTTATGCACATGGCAGGCGGTGGATAGAAGGAGCAGCAGTCTTGGTTTCCTACTTTTTATATATATATATATATATATATATATATATATATATATATATATATAGATTTTCCGAGCCTTTTAGAAAGACCTTGCTGTGGTGTGCCTTGTTGTGAAGGGAGGTTAGAGCCAGGTAAGTGCCAATTGAGTCCATCTGTCAGGTTAGGTTATCTGATTGTTTTCTATCATTGAAGGAAGATGGGGCCATCATCCAGATCTGATCAGCTCCTCCATCTTGCCAGAGACATCTCTCTCTTATATCTCCTACTATGACCAGAATAACTATTTAACTACTTTCAGAAGCAAGGCTTAGGCAAGAAGTGTTAGTGTAAAGTCCATGCCTTCAGCCCATCTATTCCCTCCTTCCTTCTCATCCTTTCTCTAAGCACAGCTCGCTTTTCTCTTCCCTCTCCCCCAGATACCTTATCTACCCACTTTCTCTGTCTCCCACTGCCTGGATTCACACAATCACCAGAGTTCACCATGGCTTAAGCCATGGCAGATTGCAGTGTGTGCTGGGCAATTCTGAATATCCAAGCCACATCTGTGTCTTATTGTGTTGTCCAAACCTAGTGAGAATTTGTTGTTGCTATGGTTAATAATTCACCCAGCACACACATGGACAGTTTTAGAGTTGTGGGTGGTTGTTAACAACTCATCTTTGCTGGGTTTAGAGGACACAACAAACCAAAGTCTTAAATAGTTAATGACTGAATACTCAGAAGGGCCATGCAGCCATGCTGCAACTCACTCTGGCTTAAATAACAGGGCGTGGGATGATGACAATCTGCAGGATCCTAAGCCCCCCTTGTTCTGATAGGTTCTCCAAAAGAGCCAAAACCAATGCCAGCCCAAGAGGTATCATAGTAAATTCTCTACAACTGAAAGCAATGGGAGATGGGGAACATCTTGGGTGGTGTGAATCAAGGGACCTAGGAAGTGGTGGCCCCTCCACCAGACACATACTACCAACAGTCCAATTTAGGATTGCTTTTCTCAACTCTGTATTTGTTGTAGTAAATGCATTATAATAACAGAATTTCTCAGGTTTGGATAATGGTAGGGAAGACAAATTCATAATTCTCTAACCGTATTCTGATAAGTAAAGCATTTTGTAGGACTTTTATTTAAAAAGAAATCAGTCCAATAAGCATTTTTGAAAGTATACTTCAAATAAGAAAACAGATCATTTCAAGATTTTAATGATAATTTTAAAAATCAGCTGAAGATGCCTGGACAGATTCTGTTGTATGGAAAATTTCCGTGTGTAATTTACCAGTTACTTTTTATATCAAAGTTATTGAAACTTGCTGTGATACTGGTGCTTCCTGAGAGCAGTTATACCAGGCCTGGAAGACTTAAAGAAATCTGCTACTTCTTTTTTTAAAATAAAACCTTGGAATCTACCAAGTGGAGCCTGCTGGAAAGGACATACACTTAGAATAAAAGAATGCTTCACCCACAGCTGTGTTGTTAATACCAGAAATGCACCAAGTTCATAGCCTTTCCACACAAAAATCCATTCCTGGTTTACCCCAAGTGTTCTTCATTTTAGCTGGATAAACCAAGACTGTAGGCAGAAGGAGATTTATTTTCTTGGTGCTGCTGTTAAGCAAATGGGAGTCAAAAATCCTTGTCAATCTACTAGAAACAATGCAGTGATTCATCAGTAGATTCAGATGTTTCCTTTTCCCACCAATAAATTATGCCATTGCCTTCGTTCTTGTTTGTGGTAGAAAGGTGGGGTACAGATCAAATAAATTAATGCACAAATAGTTCAGACTGTTCTTTCAACAAGTAAATGACTCAAAAGTAGGAGTAGGACATGGGGAAATCGGCTACCATGGATGCACTTGACTTGTGTTGTGACCCAGAGTGATCATGTACAGGCAGTAGCTGATGCTGCTGCACTAGCAGGAATGACTGCTTGTGCAACAGTTGTAATGTGCCATCAAACTGCCTCCAACTTATGGTAACTCTATAAATGAGTCCCTTCAAATTGCCCTGACCTTGCTAGTCCTGGCATGATTGCCTTCTCCAGAAATTCTTGTCTTCTCATGAAGTGCCCAAAGTATGACAGCTTCCATTTTGTCATTTTTGCTCCCAGGTAAATTTCTGCCTTGATTTGATCTAGGACCCACATGCTAGTCTTTGAGTTGGTCCAGGATATTCACAAAGGATATTCACAAAAAATTCTTCTGCAGCACTATGTTTCAAACACATCACTTTTCTTCCTTCACTTTTCTTTCTTCAGTGTCCAGCTTTCACACCCATACACAGTGAAAAGGAAGTTAGAGCCAGCTAGATCAATGAAGAATTAGCCAGCTAGATCAATGAAGAATTAGCCCAAGCTACCACTTCTGAACTGGGACAAGTCGCTGGAGCTTGCCTGTCCCATTCTGAAAGTGATTGTTCCAGCTGTGTTCCTGGGTTGTGCTAACAAGCGCTTGTTTCTGATCACAACAGCCATTGTTCCTGATCACAACAGCCATTGTTCCTGCTGCACAATGTGTTCATTGCTGGTGAACTGCCAGCATTAGATGCTAATCATTGTCCTTTGGTTGGCTTCATCTGTTTGCATGATATATTTTTTTTTTGTTCTTGCTTTGTGATGCTACACAGCTGGAGCCCAGAATTGTTACAACCCTATGCCATGTGCACTTACTGGAGCGCAAGTCCCCCTGAAATAAGTGGCACTGAACTTCATTGTAAACAAAATGAATAGGATCAAGCTATATAAATAATTCCTCTTTGGAGGCTGCAGGAAAGGAAAGGCATAAACCTTTAGCTTTTGGATATTATTTATTTTTGCCTCCCTCCCCTGCCTGTTTTTTTCAGCTGGGGAGTCATGTCACTAAGGGAAGAGAAGGCAGATGGTCCAGAAGTGTGTATGCTGTTTGGTCTGCCAACTGATCTCAAATAAAATGTCCCTTTAAAGCCAGCCCTGGGCACCTTGATGCGGGAGGCATGGAGCTTTCCTCAGACATCAAAATGTCTTGGGCTGAGGAAGAAAGAGACTACAGTCTACCTGCTTTTCTAGAAAAGATTTGTTGTTCAGTTGCAAAGTCATGCCCAACTCTTCACGACCCCATGGATAGCATTCCTCCAGGTTCTCCTGTCCTCCACCATCTCCCGGAGTATGCCGAACCGCACACCCATCTCTCCGGTGACCCCATCCATCCACCTCAACCTCTGCCATCCCCTTCTTCTTTTGCCTTCAATTGTTTCCAGCATCAGGGTCTTTTCCAGTGAGTCCTTCCTTCTCATTAGGTGGCCACAGTATTTGAGCTTCCTAGAAAAGATACCTGATGACAATTGTGCCTCCTAAAATATGCTCATATACATGGGATCTTAGAGCAGGAATTGTAACTAACTCCAGCCACATAATTGTTGTGGAACATAAATGGAAATGTAATGTAATTATACTTTGGTATATGCAGTATATTTGCTTTCTGGAAAATCCTGGCCAAGATAAGAGTCTCAGTATTAATTTATCTGAAGTTATCACAATATTCATTTCAGACCAAACAAATAAAGTAAGAGCACCACAGATAGCATGGTGAGAGGGAAAAACATATGCTTGAATTTATGTCTCCAAAGTTGTTGTGTGCTTTTTAAAATAAAGCTGCAATTTCTACCTTATTAGAGATATCCTGAGATTTTCCTGGGAGCCATCTGTTTTAAGTTCTAGAGGGGGGGAAATTAAAGTTTGGTTTAATGCCTTCTCCTTCACAGTTCCTGGAAGGACTTCCCTCTGGGCTGAGGTAAGACTGGAAAAAAAGTGTTACCATTCAAAAATATTTTCCCTATTTGAAATAACTAGATCCTCTAGGGGTCCATAAGGTTTTATTAGGGAACAGGTGTCATCTGTTGATACCTACAGAGCTGAGTTTCATTTTGCCAGGGTGTGTACATTTCATTCTCAGATAATTTCTACACGTTACCACTGATGTGGAGATATAGAAAGATGGAAGATTCATTGCTGTTTTCCCACAGGGTGTAGGCATCATTTCTCCAGGAAATTCTTTCAGATATAAGCACACTGTCACTGTAATAAAAATATTCTTTCCCCAGATAGCATATTAATTGCTGATCAGATTTCCTATCTGGAAGGTGGACAATAAAGTATCAAGGGCAGCTGCTGGACCTTGTTCGTAAAATGAGTAGCAGAAAGCGTTTGAGCCTCCTTCCTCCATGCATGAATCCACACAGTGCTAATTGCATGCGTACTCTGCCAGAAAAGGGGAAGTTTTCATAGGAGCTTTAGCAAACTAATTTCAAGCAAAGTGTGGCGTCACAAGCTCTTATCTGCTTCATTACTTTACCTTGACACTGAGAGCTTTGTTTACCTTGGACACTCAAAACCTATTAACTTACGTAGCATAAAAGCAAATGCCTCAAGCTCCCAAACTGCTGCTTTTTTGCCTCACATTATTCTATAGCAAAACGGAGCTTATATTGGGTTAGACCCAAAGAAAATCATTCTTTTTTTCAGGGGGTATACTCTGCATTAGGAAAGAGTGACTGTCAGGCTCAACCTTGCTTAGATTCTGATGCACAGATTCTCATTTTGGCAATGCTAAGTTTATCTGGATCCAACCCATCACTACACATGTTTGCCATATGCTGTCAGAAAGAGGTTACACTAGTGTAAGCCTGGACATACAATTTTTGACAATACTCCTTTCCCGCTATAGTCCCTTCTAGCCCATTGAGGGTAGGTAAGGAGGATCGCTAAAAATTGGATGCCCCACTTTGTATGATCATAAGAACTTTCCACTGGTGCAAAGCCACCAGTGGCTGTAACCCATGAAATCTGTGCATCTCCCCATGGGAAATCTACAAACAATAATACCATCTGGAGAAAAGACCCAAAGCAAATTTGGTCAGCCTCTTTTTCCATAGTACATTGTGTAAGAGCCCACAATTTATCAGGTAGTCCAACATCATCATAGGCAATATTTTACCACCATGAAGTGCAAGCTTTTGTATTCACCAATGACCACAGTGTTAAGAACCATTTCCTAATGATACACCAAAGAGTCATATCCTTGTTATGCAGATATACGAAGCCTATTGAATTGTGGAGTCAAGGAGCTCAAATTTTAATGAAAAACATGGATAGGGAAAATAGATAGTAACTATCTCTTGCAGCTAGTTATAAAAGACGTAACTCTTGCAGCTAATTATAAATCTACCAATACACTAGGATCGTAAAGTGAGGCCCTCGTCTAAGTGCCTTCTCTGGGGAAAGTTAGGAGGATGGTAACAAGAGACAGAGCCTTCTCAGTGGTGAGCATCTGCATACTTTTCAGATTCACCTCTACTTCTAGCATATTATAAGATTTTAAGATAAGATAACATAAGATTTTAATAATTTCTAGGATTTTCATTGTTGATTGGTTGAAATTGTTTTATGTTTTTGTAAACTACCCAGGAAGCTTTGTCTATTGGGTGTTTGTATAGAAATGTAATACATCAGATGAAATGAAATTCTTTTTTAAAAGTTGCAAAAATAACCCAGAGCAATGGATGAAGCATTTCATTTGAACTGATCATTAATCAAAAATAACAAGCATTTTCTTCTAGCCCAATTGTATTATTTCTAAACAGATGCAGATGTTTGTTTGCAAACACATATTAAAATTCTATTAAAAACATTTATTTGCAATGTTTCAATAAAAGAAAACAAACCCACACATGGGAGCAATTGCCTGTAAAATCAAATGCCTTTCTAGAAGAGAAAATGTTTACAGTTTGAGGGAAATAGCATCTGAAACAACTGAAACTCTGATTTGTTGGACATGAAAAAGCCAGGAACAGCTTGCACTGTATCCCCAAGGTTCATATTGGTGCATTTAAAAAAGGCACAGCTATAAACCGCTTGAAATCAAGATTCATAATGAAAATGCTGATAGGCTCTTAATTTTAATCGTATTTCCAAGAGCTTCTATAGTAGACATTACTTTTTGGGTCATAAAAAGACATTTAAAACACTATCGTCTTATAAGCAGGTGTTCAAGAGGGCCATGCTATTTAATGTTTATTGGAATGTGTCATTCTAAAAGCCAGAGAGCTTTATGGCAGTCCAGAGAAAAGATATTCAGTTTCTGAATACAAAGGCCAGCTATTTGCTGAATATTAATTTAATGTGGAATGCTTTTTCTGCCTGCTAAAGGACAGAAATTGTGGAGTTGTTGACCTGCATCCATAACATCTCTTCATTCCACGCATCAATTGGTTAAGATGATTTGGAAAAGTGTAAATTGAGTCCACTGAAAACAACTGGGTGTGTGATAATCCATGGATACTCCAATGCAATGCTGCATGCCCTCCTTGTCCTTCCCACCACAGCCACCACACCCCCTTCAACAAGCTTCTCCCGAAGACAGAACATTGCTGAGAAAAGGCTGGGGACGTGGGGTGGAGGCCGCTGCACAAGAAGGCAATCGGTGGCATTGAGAGAAGACAAACCGGCCACCATCATTGCACCTTTGGCAGCACATTACATAAATGAACCATGTCCTTTGTGTACAATTAATCTTGATTTTGGAAATAAGGCTGAAATTATACTAGGAAACGTAATGGTAGCAAGACCTGACATGCCTAAAGGATAAATGACTGGCACAGAGATACGAACAATGCGGATGTTTAGTGGACCATCGCCATGACGCATGGGATGGAAGAATCCTTCAAGGACATCTCCATTTATTTACTGTTCAGATAGTCACACTGTTGGCCATGGCTTCAATGAGCATCAATGAGCAAAGGATACCATGTACAGAAATTGCCATTAGCCACAGCTCTTCCCTACTGCTAAAATGCTGTGCAAAGGTCTCGGCCACTTCATCAACATGAGAAAATGTCGTACTGCACTAGAGATATAGGAGCTGCTCAGATTGGGCAGTAGCCAGCTGCAAGACAGGTTCTGTTGTATCACAGGACCTGTGAGGAGTTGAAAAAACAGCATCTAAGCACAAGACCAAGGGTGACAGGATATATTTTCCAGCAACATATTTATCTTTGGGTTCCCAATTGACTGCTTTAAGTTTCCAAGAGATGAGCAGGGCTGTCAAGCTCATTTCAGAAGGCCACCATAAGTCAGAGACAAGCTGATGGCAAGTAACAACAATGGCCTACCTACCATATTTTGTGAATGTGGGAATAGCCCTTTGCAAAGGATGCTTGATTCTTATTCATATTCCAGATCCCCATCGCTACCCCATCTTTCTTTTCCTAATAAGACTAGATGTAAGCCAAAATGGAGGAATTTGAAGTAGAAATTCAACAGATGACAGAAGACTTCTGAAAAGGGCAATTAAATGGATTTTTTATATTTTTAGATGGATTTTTCCAAGATAATCTATTTTCTTAAGTATCCATGTGAATTCTGCCCTGCTTATTCACTTATTTATGCATTATATTTCTATCCCACATTGTTTGTGCAAGGAACCCAAGGCAACTTACATAATCTTCCTCTTTTATCCGTTCCTTTATCCGTAATCTCTCTCCATTATGTTCCTTCTTCATCTCCATTTTATCCATATTTGTTTGGGAACATTGAAAGCTAGCGTGTTACACTTGCTTGCTCAGGACATTTTACCATATTAATTCAAAATGTATGTGTGCATATACATCTCTTCAATTTGATATTTGCAGGGTTCTACAAAATTGTTCTACAAGTCCCAAATGTCAACTGCCTTCATCAACAATTTTTGAAAGGGGATTATGAATTTGTCAATGGCCCCAACCATGAGAGGCACATGCAATCTCAAAGTTTAAAAGTAATATATCAGTCAATACAGAGTGGAGGCTGGGTAACAACAACAAGAAATGTCGTTGCCCTGAGTTCTTGCCTGTGAGTTGCCCTGAGTTCTTGCCTGTGCTCTGACTGGCTGCTGTTGGAAACAGGATGCTTGACTAAACAGACCTTTGCTTTGATCCAGCAAGGCTCTGCACATATTCTCAATAACATCTCATTCCTTATACTAAAATTAGATATGCAATATAAGTCATGCCAAGGCACTGCCTTGATGCATTCTGACTGGTGGTATCCCACTCTGGAAAGCAGCATAACCATCCAAAGCAACCAATAAACCATTAAAGCATTTTATGATATCGATTAGCATTTTCTGCTTGTTAACAGAAAAATCAATAATATTACAGCAGTGGAACCAAACCCTAATGATTTAGTGAAACTCTAATTTATTACAAAATAAGTGCCATGCTCTTGGGTTCTTAATGGAAAATATTTTAGAGAAACGTGGTAGGGAAAAAAATCCCTGTTGTTACTTTGATCTTAGGATGCTGAAATGATGGAGAGGAAGGAGTGATGATCATATTACCTTTCTTAGTAAAACAAACACAGTTTATTTTCATTTAGCACACTAGGGGAGAACAAACAATAAACTAATATTTTCTGCTATCTTAGCCTTTCTGTTCAAGATTGTTCATATGCTTACAATTAATTCAGCATCTTGGTCTTATTCCCATTTTGTTCAGAACTGCAGATGGGAAACTGAAAGCACCAGAAATGTGTTAAGGTCTTAAGTAAATGTGAATGAAACACAAAGTATGTTGTGCAACAAAACATCTTGGAATACTTCTTAAGGTCTACTATATCCAAACATTTCTGAAACAAGAGCATAATATGACTTACCTTTAGGTTTGCCCAGACGTTTTGCACTTTAAGTATGTGCCCAACCTGGTGCTCTCCAGGTGCATTGGACTGCAAGTGTCATCAATCCCACCTTTCGAAGAATATAGATTTGCTTTGTCTCTATTGGATCTTCTGTCCCATCTGCTCAGTGTTCATAAGATTGTCTATTACGAAAGAAGCGATTCCTCCAGGAGTTCATATGCCATCTGTCACCTGCAAGTTCACTCGCAGGGCAATGATGGGGAAGTGGGCAAGTATACAGCCGGAGTAGGCAGCCTGTGGTCAGTGGGCCGCAAGTGTGACTTCTGCCAGGCCCTACTGCGGCCAAATTTGTTGCAGCGCTATTTGCAGCAAAAGTGACCCTTTGAAGCCAGATCTCACCGGCAAGTTACGATAGTGGTATCAAAGGCGAAATTTAGCTTTAAAGCTTTGATTTACAGCTTAGGTCACCTTTGCAGCTGGCTGCCAAAATTTGCTGGCAAATTGCTGAGTGTTTTGTTGCTGCCACTGCTGATTCATACCTGGGGTTCGAGGGAAGGAGGATGTGCTCTCCAATTAGTTGCTTATTGTTGTAACTAAGTGATCAATTAAGGTCTTTTGGAATAGAACCTGTGTTTGCATGTGTCACTTATCATGTGCCAAGAGGCACTGCCTCGAAGGCTAAAACACTGAGAACACACATTAACAGAAGCATCCATTATGTGCATACAGCCTTCTTCACCCTAGTGCCATCCAGATGTTCCAGATGTTACAACTCCCATCACCCCAACCATTGGTCATGCTGGTTAGGGCTGATAGGAATTATAGTCCAAAACATCTGGAGGATGCCATTTAGAAGAAGCTGTATTATGGTTTTAGAATCCACTCTTGTCTGAATATTTTTATATAAACAAAACCTGCTGGAAATCCCCATTGTTTCAAGATTCATTTCCTTCCTTCCTTCCTTCCTTCCTTCCTTCCTTCCTTCCTTCCTTCCTTCCTTCCTTCATGCTCAACTGTAAATAATCCTTCCTTAATCCTTCCAACCCTGTAATACCACTCGGCAAATATCACACACACCAAGCCCTTCCAGCACAATACAATTGTGAAAGAACGTCAGAAGGATGATGGCACACCAGGCCTTCTAGCCACCTATGTAAAGGCTGAAACATCACTTCATATAACATTCCTCAGACATTTGGATAACAGCAATTTTGGAGGAAGAGTTTCATGCAGTCATGACATATTTGCCATTCCACTCTTTCTCGTCTTGGTTCCATTCGTCATGTCAGCAGG
>NW_025336087.1:34659394-34751628 GCF_004798865.1 Varanus komodoensis | reverse complement strand
CCTGCTGACTCAAACAATAAGAGCCAATAGAGAGAACAGTTCAGTGTACTAAGGCCCAATCATAACAGAGTCAGAGCTCTGGGATGCTGATAGGGGCACCTGTCCAAGCAGATGTCAGCTCAATATTGAAACAGCCCCCTGCAGAGATAGATTTTCTCACTGTCGGGCAGACATTAAAAGAAAGCCCTTATTTTGTGAGCTTGTTTGTGCATCAAGGCAAGAGGGGTGAGAGCTTCATTTCATCACTCGTCTGTTCCCATCCTGTAGGGAAAGCATGATGGTCACATGTAACACAAGGGTCACAATGCTTGTGGAGCTCTAAAACTTATGTAGAGCTGGTGGTACTGATGTATTCCTTTGCCAACCAGAGTCACCAAGTGAAAACCAGCCTCAGGAGCATCTAGTGTAAGCCCCACCTTTCCTGGTGCAAATACTTTCCTTCAACATTCCTAAGCAGATCATTCCAGGAAAGGTGGGTCTGAAGTAGAGGCTCTCTGTTCCAGGCATGGGGAAACTCTTCCTGCATCCTGCTGGCCAGCTTTTTCACTAGGCTCCTCCCATCAGGAATCATTTGGTCTCAGAAATCAGAAAAGTGTAAGTAATTTTTTTAAAAATCAGACTGAAATTACAACATATAAGTTCATGTGTCAGAGTTTCAGGGACTCATAGACAGAATCTGCCCTGAAGGTTTCCAGAACATTACATCTTGTAAGTATAATTGCTTTTGGGGTTTGCACATTCTTACAAGATGAAGGTGAAGTACCAGAATGTGGCAGAATACCCTGGCCCATATTGCACAGATTGTGTCTTTCAGTAAGATGATGAGGCACAATGCACAGGCTGTTGGACTAGGACTTGGGAGATCTGAGTTCTGGACTCCATATGGCCATGAAGGTCACCAAGTGACTTTGGACCACCCTCTGTCTCTCAGCCTAACCTGCCTCACAGGGAGGCTGTCACACTGTATGTCAAAGATACATGTCTCTGCACAGAACTATAGGAAGATGATCTTTGTAGCATCTATATAAAAATAAATGGAGCAAAAGCCAACAGGAACATGGTGGTAGTCAGAGTCAGAGATGAGGATGATACTTTTGAAAAGCAACGTGGCAATGTTGCAAGGAGCCATGATGTGGTGGTAACGGGGAGTTCAATTTCCCTGTTATCTGCTGGGAAGCAAATTCTGCCAAATACAGCCCCTCCAAGAGATCCTGAGCTTGTGTGGCTGAAGTGAGAACTTTCTCCTGCAACAAGTGAAGAAAGGAACACGAGGAATGGCTATTCTTGACTTGATACAAACCATCACAGAAGTCCTATTGGATAAAGTGGCCGTTACAGGAAATCCATGAGAAACTATTATGTCATACCTGAATTCTTGACTCTAAAGGAAGCAAAAGCCAATTGTAACCAAACATATACCTTGTATTTCAGGAAAGTGAATTAGCTGAGAGCAATGATAGGAGATGTTCCATGGTAGGCAATTCCCATAAGAAAAGGGGTACAAGATAGATGTAAATTTTTGAAAAAGGACATTCTAAAGATGCCGCTACAACCAATTCCAACAGGAAGAAAAAATGTAGAAGACAACAGAGGAAGCCAGTGTGGCTTCACAAAAAGCTTAGAGATGACCAGAAAACAAAAAAGGACACACATAGGAAGTGAAGGGAAGGCCAGGCTTCAGAGAACAAGTACAGGCAGGCATGGTGTCAGGAAGGTTAAAGCTGAGAATAAATTGAGATTAGCAAGGGAAGCTAAAAACAACATACCTTCTTCAGATATGTGCATACTAAAAGAGAGGGAAAAGAAATTGTGGTTCACTACCTAGTAAGGATGGCAAAATTATAACAGATGGGGAAGAAAAGATAAACATTCTCAATTCCTACTTTGGCTCAGTCTTCTTCCAAAGGAGGTCTATGACCTCCTTGTCCAAGGCTAAATACAGGCTGAGGGGAGAGGATATCATATTGAGATTGATGAGCAAATTCTCAATGGTAAGGCTAATGAGCCTTAATTGTTCTTCAGGACCAGGCCACCCCCCCCCAAATACTTTACATTACAACAAAGTATAGTATGTAATAATTAAATCCAACCCACTCTTCAGCTACTACAAGGAAAACAACTAAACTCAGAGGAATGGGGAATTCTGGGGGTTGGGACAGATCACATCAGTTCTGGGGCTGCATCCTTGTGGACTCAGACTCCACTATGTACACCAAAATTCTCACTGGGCCTACATGACTGAGATCTCAGAGATTCACAGAGATTCAAATAAATCTCAAGCATGGTTTCACCAAGTGTGCCTTGGAAAGTCTTTCAATCATATACAGAATTATCACAGGTATGAAATAGATGATTTTATCTACCTTGTTCCCATGAGGGGCAGAACAGCCTATAAATCTAAAAAGTTAAAAATTACAACCTGTGAAGTTTTCTCTTTCCCTTTCAATGATTGTAATATTAAGATGCAAGAGATGTCATCTCTAAAACATTTCAGCCTTTGGAGGCCAAATTTCAGCAGCAAAAAAATGAATGGAAATTCAGAATTCTCATAGTTCTGATCCAGATTGCCCCACCAGACACACAAATACTGTGAGCTAAAAAGAGAGAATGAGAGAGAAAGAGAGGGGGAGAGAGACAGAGAGCATGGTCAATGGTCAGATACACTGGCGGTTGTAGTTCAACAATATTTGAAGGGTAATCGGTTCCCATCCCTTAAATTGACTCAGTTAAGTCATGCTAATTTCAATGATTGAAGAAATCTGGATCCAACCCTCTATAGGAAAATTTGATAGTTGTAAATAAAGAAAAGGTTATTCAGATTAGTATTCCAAAAGAACATGTTTTCTAGAACCTTTATTAATATTTGCATTTGAGCATGCTATAGCACCAGTAATACATAAGGTTCAAGGGAAGAAAAAAATCAGATTTTGTGCATTTCTGATGTGACCATTCATCTTTATTTTCTATATTATCAATTTTCTTGTTGATCTAGTTTGTAGATGATGCTGTTTACTGTTACTTGCACATGTCTCAGAACTCCCTTCCTCCTCCAGTACAAACCACAAGGAGAAGATTAGAAGCTTTTACTTTCCTTACTTTCCAACTTAATAAAGTTCACTCAACACAATGGACAGTGCTGACAGTGGCAACTGCTGTGTTCAGACAGTGTGACAAGCCACCCTTGACTTATAAGCCACCCTGCTCTGTGAATTCACTCATATCCAAATTGAGACTAACTGTGCTTACTGTAAAATGAATGACACTTTAGGGAAACAAGGCAACTTCAAACCATGCTTTACAATCCTCCAGAAATTGTCTGGTTCTCCCCAGTTGCTTTGGACTACAGTACCCCTAAGCCAACATGACCAATGTCTAAGTGTTCTGGGAATTGTCCAAAATAGCTGAAGGAAATCAAGTGTCCTAACCCCACCATAAGCCATAGTTAATACTAACCACAGTTCTCAGTCCAAACCAAATGGAAAACCAAGGTTAGTTGAAAATGAAAACCTATTGTGTTGTAGCTTTTCCAAGTATTGTGTACCATGTAGCTCCTTATTTGAATATTATTCTCCCCACTGTCAGAACCTAGGGTTGAAACTGCACTCACCTGTTTGTTGTGTTGTACATGAACATTGTTTTTAAAACAAAGGGGCCCTTTATCTTCTGTGTGAGAAAAGAACATTGCTGTGGTGGGGGATACATAATGAAATGCGCATTCATGAACCAGTGCAGAGATTTGACTAGCCTGTTGGATGGAGGATTCTTGAATTCAAGCTGGCAGGGTAGGGCCCTTAAATCCATAGAATGAAGTCCCCGCCTTTTATCTCAGGAGGCTGAAATCTATCTTGCAATGCAAGGCTTTGATGTTATTCATATGCTAACAATATGCTATTTCCTCCTAGTGCTCAGTACGCTGGAATAAAAGACAATTTGCTGACATTGTGCTGAACACTTCCTGTCCAGAATACTGATCAACAATTGACAGTCAGTTTTCCAAAACTAATCTGCCCTAAATAACCCACAACATAACCTTTCCGATTCCAGTTAAAATAATTTATCATTTTGCAGAATAAAATGATGAAACAGACTGTAACGATATTTTCACTCTGCTTCTAAAATGCAGTTCCAGTGCCCCAGGGACTCCTTTCATCTCATGTAAGTGCTGGCATATGATGTGATTGTTAACATAGCTGGCCACCAGATGAAGTGAATTATCTAAACTGCCAAGGTTTTTACTTTTATTCCAATTTAAACATCAATTTAACACAGAAACTGAAGGGCATTATGAAAGCCTTAATATGAACCATTTTACACATGAAAAAAGGATTCTGGCTTGTTTATTTGTGTTTTTTTTAACCACTAAAACAAACAAACATGTAATTTATTGAACCTGGGAAAGAGTTAGAAAATAAACAGTGGGCAAGGGCATTCTTGCCTCTGCATTAAACCGAGATGAGTGATTTACTTGGAAATTATGATACAGGATATCACAGGCACCTTTTGAAAAGCCTAGACTTGGTAAACACAGACTGTATTTTACTAGTTACAGTCAATTTCATATGCTCCAGCTGTTCCTGTTCACCAGTAATGATTGTCTGGTTCCTAGCCCTTGTAAATATGTTTGTCCCCATTTTGCCTTTGAGGAACGTCTTGTTAAAATGTCATTGTTGGAGCTGTCATTCCTCAGGGTTCAGACTCTTTCCCAGGATCTCTAGAACTTCACTTTCTGAAGGGTGAAATTAAACATGTGCAGTACACAATGTAATCATCCCACATTTGGAGCCAAAATCAACATTACTGTTAATACATAGCTTGGAGCTACAGCTGTTCTTTCTTACTCAGAAGTAAGCATATAGCAACTGGGATTTTCCCTTGCAAATTGCAGGCACTCAGCGCTAATCTGGCTCAGGACCAGGTTGAGGGCAAGCGGATAAAGCCCCCTATCCCGCACATATGGTCCCAAACTGGATCACTCCCTCCTGCTTCCTTTTGAGTTTACGAAGACAGACAAAGCTGCATGCTGTGTATCAGAGGAAGTGTATGGCTTGTCATTCAATGAAAGGCACATGCCTTGTCTCTAGAGCACACGCGTGTCACCACATGCGTGTAAAGAGGAAGGTATCTTCCAAAGTGCTATGCACCTAGAGCAATTTCACCAGGATGAGCACTCTTGCATCGGAAGGAAGGACAGACCAAAAATATGAGCAAAAGTGCAAATGCCACTTTATATGCAGAGATACAATTTTGAAAGCGGTTAATTTAAATAGGGATACATCTCACAAAAGGCCTGGAAGAATGTTGTCCATGGGGTCACAATGGATCGGACACAACTTTGTGACTACAACAACAAGAAGATCTCATCATGGGGTGGAAGAGTGTGACCAGGTGATCTGTTCACCTGCTTGTTCTTTCTGCTACCCAAGTGCTTTTGCTTCATAGTGTCTGTATTTTAATTGTTGTTCACCACCACTCAGGAAGCCCTGTCAGGTTATTCAGTGGCCTATACATTTAAAAATAAATAAATCAAAGTCCCATTGATGATTTCAATGTGTCAGTGACCAAGTCTGATGACCAACGGCTTGATGACCAAGTCCAATCCATAAGTGGTTGAACTGTAGAAAGACTAATATACACATTACTTAATCATTATGATTTGCAGCTGAAGTTCTGAACCAGTGACTAGCAAGCACAGTCAGATGAGGAGGGCTAAGAAACTGAGGCTAAATCCATACAATGAGGGAGTGATACTTGCTAGATACTTGTTGCAATTGTGAGAATTGTGTATTTTCCCATGATCAAAGGTATGCACACTGCACTGTAGAGAAAGGTACACAGTCTGGGGATGCTCCCACAGGACAAGGCAGTGGCAGTGGAAACTGGGGTTCTACATCAGTTCTGTCAGCTGTTCTTCCTGAATAGCAAGAACTATCTTTACCTTTTTATCCTCGGGGGAACTAGAGAAATGCACTTAGTCTGCTGGCCACCCAGAAGTTGCAAGTAGTGCCGAGTGCCACAGCCAGACATCAATTGGCATAAACAAGCTAGAATGCACACAATTCCTTTTGCATCAACTTCATTTTTAAAGGTCTTAACAGCTTGGGACCCATAGTTTAAGGCTATTCTCCATATGAACACATTCATCTGCTAAGGCCATCATCAAGAATTCTGCTCCAGAACTCTTCTGAGCAGGAGGCAAGGCTGTCTGGAGTACAGAGCAGGACAATATTTGGCTGCTCCAGTTCTGTGGAATGGCTTCCCTTCAAAGGCTTGTCCATGCCATTCTCCTTGATTTAGGTGGAAAACTGACTTGGTAGGCCTTTGGTGTAAACTGGAGTAGCTTAAGTAGAGCTTGGCTAGTTTTGACAATAAGTTGTTTTTAGATTTTTTAGTGCAGCATTTTTCAGCATTTATTATGAAATAAATTAAAAAACAAAAAGAAAGACAATCTGCAATAGTTTTTGAACAGATCAGTCACAAATCATAGCACAGAATTGCTATTTCTTGTGTATGGGTCAGGGGTCTGGAATATAAGTATGGGGTCTTCTAAATAGAAGTCTGGGATATTTTAGGAGGTTTTCTTGTAGGTCTTCTCACAACCTTCATTCAGATAGTGTAAACATTCCTGATCAAATCAGCCATCTGCAATTTGATGTAACCCTCTTAAAGCAAAATTATTTAAGAGCAAGATTAAAAGATACCTGGGGTGTTAGGGACAGGAGATGTTTACATAGTTTGTACCATTACTGTGAAAATGAAGAAGGTATGGTTTCTCTGAACCAGGCTTATACAATTTGTCCTTGATTTGCTTTCCACTGTGCTTGTGATCCAGTGAAAAACATTTTTTGAACGGGCAATCTTTTAAGTTCTGTTTTATACCTTTCCATACATAACAGGACATGGCAGCACATTTTTTTAAATACTCTCCTCTAAGTTGGTAAGATTGTTTGCATAGCTTCTCACTATAAAGTGGATTAACATACATGTTCTTGCTTCTTATAGTCACCATTAAAAATTAGCAAGGCATTTTATTGAAAAGTTTTCACGAGTCTTACATTATCAGTTACATTTTATACCTGCATGCCACACTGCCCATCTCCTGGTGCAGAAAGTACAAGTTGCTAATATTAGGCAATAAGGATCAATATCCATATCTCTGGGCAGAGGAAGTATGGTTAAGAAGTTGAAACCTGTGGGAAATATATTCCTGTATCTTAAAACCCCTGTGGTTAGAGGAATTTATTCTTAAAATAGGATGTTCCCTATATACCAAGTTTGATTATCCTATTTTAAGAATAAAATCCAGAAAAGATTAAGAATAAACCAGCATAGGATATTTAGGATATAAGCATACCTTTACCCCAGTCATTATTTAATGTAAAGGCAAGGAACCATTTGGGGCAGAATACTTGGGCACTTAGCATGGATTTATAAGCTATATTTATTCAACAGCTGGAACAGTTCGCCTTAACTTACAAAGCTGGGTAGACCATGTTGTGTTAACATTGGTCTGTTGATAATTTATGGGAATTCTGTGCCCATTCATAAACAGTTTGTATGCAAGTTTATGATCAGACATGCAAATCATACCTCAAAGTTCTGAAGTCACCACAAATGAATTAAAATGAAGTATTCTGACATAGAACAAATGGAGGGGCAGTACTGAAGGAGCTTTTATTCCTAGTTTGCCATTTGGTCTTGAGCTGACCCTTAGGCCAGTCAAGGAAAAGTGATAGCAGACATTAACTTTTGCTAGCTTGGCTGCTTTTACCTATGAAGCTTGTTCATTTGCTCAGGATGGAAAAAATGAAATGCCACATGAAAATGCCACTTATTATATATTGTGTGTGTATTTTTAATATGCAGTTCTCTGCATAAGTTTGGATTACATGCAGACTAAATTTCCCTTGCTGATTTATTAATACAATCTAAACCCTAGTCAAAAGTAATGATATACCAATGGAGAATTGTTCTTTAGCAAGCAAAAGATCTTGTAGCACCTCAAAGCTCTATATTCATTTCAATGTGATCAGCCTGGCACTGTGCAGAGATTCCGGTTTTATTGTTCCCCACCTCCCACCATGAATATATAAATGAATAATAAGTTCAACAAATAACCATTTCCTACTGGGTATGCCAAACAAATAATTCCTTACTGTGCTTTGAATTTAAATCAATCATTCTCAGCACCATTCGTCCCACTATGATTTCTGTTTTAACTAAGTCAGCACTTAGAACTGTTATAAATGGCCTTGAGCAGAATGGCAGGACTGGCAGAATATAAGGTCCCTTCATATCTGCATGTGTGATGCACTCCCCCTGCCACCCTTGCCTGCGCTTTTTTGAACACTATTGTCTAGATTGAATTAGGATGTGAATCTATTCTCCAGGTGACTCTTCCTGAATTGCATGTAGTTATCAGATAGAAAACAATAATGTTTTTAACCATTGTATTGCAAACAGTATGCATTTTGACATTGTTAATGTTGCAGTGTAATTCAATGAAAGTGGAACAAAAGTGCATTTTCTTGTTTGGATAGTTGATGTCACTGGTTTCTAATTTTGTTAGATTTTGAAAGGTCAAGGGCTAGCATCAAAGCATTTATATTTGTGTTGGACAGTTACATTTTCTTGGCCAATTTAAGCATAAATGGTTTATGGGCAGCTCAGTGTGATCCTAGATGCTTTGATTTTGAATATCTAAACTCTACTTTTATGATATTGGATTTTTAATAAGGGATTCATTAAATAAACACCCGCAGAAATGATCAATTACTATGATACAAGGTGTACACATTGAACAGTTTCCTCTTTAATGTAGGTATAAATATTGCCTTTCCACAAATGTATGCACATGTATAATGCCTTCAAATGCATTAATATATAAAGTAAGGTATTCTATATATTGGTTAATATTGATTATTTCATTTGTAAAATAAGATTTAACTGGCACAGTTATCAACTAAAAACAAATTCTTAGGGACAAAACAAATGTGACATGGGAAATGTGACATGGGAGGCTTTGTTGCGATGGGGGCAGCATAAAAATGTTTTAAATAAATAAATAAATAAATTATTGATTCTTTCTTTAAAAACATGGAAAATTTATTATTGGTTCTTTCTTTATGTATATTTAAACTACAAAATAGGTAGGGAAAGAGGATTCAGAGCAGCACTGAGGACTAACCTCTCCCCTGTAAATTGCCAATCCAAATGTTTTCCCGGAAGCTGTTATTAGCCCAGCTTGTGGTGGGGGGTGGGTCGAACACAGATGCCTGCATTGCAAGCATTTTTTTTCCATTGCAAGAAAATTAGGCTTTTAGACAGGGGAGCTGACAACCATAAGAGGTGACAGAAGAAACGGGTAATCACATTTCAGAGGATTTAAAAAAGAAAAGAAATAATATTCACAGCACAGGTTGTCAATGCATGGGAAGCAGGGAGGTATTGCTTTCCTGTTCAAGGTCCAAATGGAGCTGTTCCTTGACCCCAAGTTGCTGTTATTTCTATAAGTGAAAGTGTTGCATGTGCTAATGGTGGCTGCTTCCTATGGGGAAGAGCAACATGGGGGGTGGGGGGAAGAGATTTTCATGTGGGGAAGAGGGACCTCAACACAGACTGAAGACTGCACAAGACTGAAGACTGTGTTGTAGGCTGCCTAGCTGCTTGGAGTCTTTCCTTCATCACTAGCTAGCTTCATTAATAAACAGATTCTTTCCAATCCTACTAGTGTGCTCATCGCTCTCTAATTCCAAGGATCACACCCCTGGCAAAACAGAAGTTGAGACAGATACCAACACTTTGCTGTGCCTGCTGGAAAGGTGCCTGCTAGGGACAATCTTATTTTGGGAAGTCTTTTCTTGCTGGCTAGCCATGCTCTTAAAGTTATTTTGCCTTCAAATATTTAAATGCAACATCTTTATTCTTTAGTTGACACAGAAAACCATGCACTGTGTGGGTAAATAGGCAGCTGGGCAGCATCCTCCCAGCACTCACAAGGGCAAGGGGAGAAAGCCACAGTGGCTTCTTTTCCAGCCAATCATTGGAAGACATTATTACGACTCAAACTATGTCTGTGTGGTCCACATAAGCCTTTAGACCATGCAATGCAAAATGGCTTTGCATATTAGTTACTGAAGCAGTTTTTAATTACAGCTTCTAAATTTAGTAGGTGCCAATGCTCCTGTATATGCCACAAGACACAAGGGTGAACATGGTTTGAACAAATTGAGTGTGCATAGATACTTTAAATAGTAAGGTACTTCAAAGAGATTATACTAACAATATTGTCTGATAGCCCAAAGGCCTTCACAAAGGCATCTGTACTTCCTTGGAGAAAAAGAAAGTAAAAGGAAATTACTTCATTTCTAATTCTTACCAAATGCTTAGCACAAATGTTCAGCATTAACAGGGAAAGACACACCAGCATCAACCAGAAATTGGCTGTCGTGTTAATTTAAAGAAATGGTGCTCTTTTGCTCTCTGTAGCAAGATGAACAATTAACCTGCATACAAAACAACATGGAAAAGCAATTAAACTTTATAGCATATTTACAGCATCAAAAAGTAGAGGACAAAAAAAAAGAGAAATTATAAAAAGTATTTTAATTTGAAAGTGCTGAGGAGATTTCATCCCAGAATGCTGTGAAGATTTGTTTTTGTTTTGATTTTTGCAAGTTCATTGCTAGCAAATAGAAAAGAATCATGAGAAAAGCAGGTCAGTGATGGCTACTGATGTGGACAGCATCTTAGCAGTCACCGAAAGCAAGATTTAGTGATCAAGCAGAGCGCTAGATGTCAAAACAGTCCCAGCAGCATGTATGTTTTGTGGACTCTAACCGGAAAATATGCATGCTAAATACCACCACGAAATGGATTCCATTCCCCACTGGTGGCCCAAGGCACTTTCTAGCCTCACAGTGGCTGCCTCCTGCTCTCACCCACTTTGAACACGAATATCTAAATCAAAACAAAGAATGCTCAAAAGAATGCATAGCTCATTTTGTGCTCTGAGTCACAGGCTTAGATAAGTGATTGGTGTAATATAATGGTACCCTGGTGAGCTTCTAGATTAAGAATTTCAGAAGTGTAAAGGAAAAATCTCCTTTGTTCCTGCATAATTTCCTTGATGGAACAGTCTAAGGGTCGACGGCTTCAATTCATGCTTACCTGCAAATAGTGATGTACAACAATGGGCAGATAGTGAAACGTGCAATGACATTGCCATGATGCATCTACACACAATGGAAAAACTGGCTGCCGCTAACCTCATCACATTGATTTAAGCACTGTTGTCACCATTGGCTTCTTGGAGACCCTGAGGACCAATACACTCTTACAAGGAAACACATTCAGGTCTCGCGGACAGATAAAGTTCCATGAATTCATTATCCACATGCACTATCCAAAGAGAAACTCTTAACACAATTTCAGAGTTCTCACTGGGGATGGGGGATTGACTGCTTATCTCTTTTCTTTCAGATACGTAATCCATCATAAAGTATACACATGTGCACAAACACAGATGCACGCCAGAGGAAAGGGAGCTTCACCCCTCCTGTATCCTATACACTTACACATAACTATCTACCTGAACAAATTGTTACAAGCATACATATGCTGATGTGATACTGAGTCTGGAACCAAAACAACTAGCAGATATGAGGGCAGCTGTCACATTATTTCAATAACATTCAAAACCATCACTCGGGCAATAACTATGTTAAGATGACTGATATAAACAACATTGTGGTTTAGCTTTTGAAAACTACATGAGGTTTTGATGAGTTCACTTATCCTGTAATAATAACCTTCTCTGAAACCATATAAACTCTTATATCAATTTGTTTAGGGAAAGTTCAGAGGTAGTATATTAGTAGTAGTGTTGCAATTTAGAAGCAAGATCTAAGACTAAAGCATGAAAGAGAATGTCTGTGTTGTTATACTCTCCAGTTCTGTTTCTCTTTGGGATTTGGGTCTTACCCAAATTAAGACAGTTATAAGTGAATTTGTAGTTCACAGTAAGAATTATATGAATCCTTCATGCATCTACTCAGAAATATCACTGAGTTCAGTGGGACTCTTCCTGGGTAAGCATGGATCCTGCAGCATGGTGGAGGTTCCGTGGTGGCCTTTGCCACATCCAACGCCCTGCTCTCTCAGTTGGTCAAGGCAGGAGATCAGAAAGAGACTTTTCTTGTCTTTTCACAGCCACCCCACTACCCCCCTCCTTAGAATCCAATGAGTAGAAATGAACTACAATACTGGTAAAGATGAAGGACCTTGTTTTAGGCATGGAAAAATGGGCTTTTGAGCTAAGGCTGCCCTTGATAGACCTTTTTGGTTCTTCCTGCTAACACAACATCGGCAGTAGCACATCTACACAGACAGAGCTTTCTGCCATCATCCTGGAAGGGTAAGAGGAATCCTCTGCAGAGCAGCACTTACACAACTTTTTTACAATCCCTCAGTTATCCTTTGGCCTTTATAACTGCAGCTCTAAGTTCTCTGAATTTACATACTTTTCTTTTCCCCCCCCCACAAGTGCATTAGAGGCCCAACCGTTATTCTTTAGAATCAAACTACACTGTGCCTTATTGTGTGTCATGTACCTGAGGCATACCATTTTTGCGCTAGAGTAAGTGCTCATGGCCCTGGTTCAGGCTGGATCGCTGCACACCAGGAGGGAAAAAGCAAACCTACCTCCCATGCCATTTGCTTCCCAGATTTTACACATGTGCATACACTTGTTCTATCAAAAGGACAATTTGGAAGTTCCAGGTCCATTGATGCCCCCCTCCCTGCCACAAATACACAAATACATATACTGCAGGTGTCAAGGATATGGGGCAAGCCATGTTGACTCTTTTGGTGTTCTGTAGGCACAACAGTGTGTTTCCTCCCCCAGATAAACATTTCTTATATTAATTTGGAACCCTGAGGGCAGCTGGGGACTTGCTGGGACCACATGTAGCCCTCAGCCCACTTGTCCCACACCCCAATGCATAATATTAGGAGAGGAGAGGAGAGTGCAGGGTTCTTCTTGAAGCGTCATTGACCAAAGGGTTTGTGCCTGAGACTTTTCCTATGTCTCTTCTCATTCCACAATATAAGCCTGTTTGGTTGTGTGACAGGAAAAAAAATAAGATCCTGCAAGATATTGCTAGGCATGTGCACCCAGGCTCCCAAGGGTGCTTGGCACAGGATACAATCTCAAATTCCTTAAAATTTTATTTTTTTATTTAGGCTTATTATCTGCTGAATCTGCCCAAAGGTCCTTTAAGCAGATTAGAATCCATAAAGCATATAATAGCAATAAAAGCAGTAAATAAAAGTACAATATACAGGCAAAACAAAGCAGTGCACAGTGGAGGGCACATTCATTTAAAACTATGCATATTAGTGCACCTTAAAATTGTCCAACTAAAATCGATTATTCAAAAGTCTAGAGAATAAAACTGTTTTTGCCTTGCGCGAAAAAGACTGTAGTGAAGGCACCAAGAGAACTGCTTTCGGGAGGCTGTTCCACATGTGGGGCACAACTACTGATGAGGCCCCCATTCTATTCACCAGCCTCCTTACCTCCTTGGGGGATGGCTCTTTCAGAAAATGTTATTGAGACCTCTGAATTATGCATGCCCAATATTCTCTTGAAGGCTTTTCCCTTCGTTTCCCTTGATTTATGGCTTCTCTCACAAAAGTCTATGGCCTGGGTCTCAGAGACTACCATCTTCAGCTTGGCTGATGGTTGTGTTGGCCTCCATCCCAAAGCAATTGGGATAAGTAAGTTTTCCTTGAATATGGAATGTGCTCCCTGGAGAGGTGCACCTGGCGCCGAGTCTATATTCTTTTCGGCCCCAGGTTAAAACCTTTTTATTTAATGGCTATTTTAAAAATTAATTTTTTCGTTAATAGTCGCTTTTTTGTTTTTTTGTTTTTGTTTTTATATAATTTTACCGTACTTGTTACTGTTTTATTGTTTTAATTCTACGTTGTAAGCCATCCCGAGATGCCGAGGCATGTGGTGATGGCATATAAAAGTTTTAAATAAATAAAATAACTAAATAACTAAATAAATATGTGAAAACTCCTGAAGTGATTAAAAGAGAGAAATTAGGCTCCTATATATTAAAGCCAGTGTGAAATAGCTGCTGGAGTTGCAGACCAGGGTAGGGCAGAGCTGGGTTCAAACCGTTATTGAGCTATGAAATTCTCTGGGTGATTTGTGGGGACAGTCCCTATCTGTCGTGCCTAACGCGGCGGAGGAGTCCTTAGCACACGTAAGAAAGAGAGAAGCTCCCAGTGAGAGTCAGGCTTAGAGCAAGAAGAGTTCTACTTGGTGCCCATAGCACAAAGCACCCCACCCCCACCCCGGCCACCTGTCTCTGACAAAGTTTTTGTCCGGCCTGCAGAAATTGCTGAGCAGGCCGTGGGACAGTCCGTTCCCATGAAGAATGCCCAGCTGAGAAGACTTGGGCGTTTGAGCCAATTAGAAGAGGGACAAAGTCAAAGGAGGGAGAGGAGTTTATCTAACCCTCGTGGGGAGGGGCGTTCGCATAGGGTTAAGAGTGTGTCATAAATCTATCTCAGGTCAGAAAGGAGGGGGCAACTGTGTTGCTTAGAACTACCATTAATGGCTCCTGTACTATTCATCGCCTGTGTATCTTTGAAGTTGTTTACAATAAAAGGCTTTAGAACTTTACTGCCTGTATCTGTGTGAGTAATTAGGAAGAGTGCTCCCACCTCACAGCACTATCCATCAAATTCAACTTGCCTCACCGTTTATTTATTTGTTTATTTTATTATATTTACATCCCACTTTTTTCCCTTCCAAGGAACTCCAGACAGCTTACATAAGTCTCCTCCTCCTCTTAATCTCATCCTCAAAACAACAACCCTGTGAGGTAGGTTGTGATGAGAGCCTGCAACTGGCCCAAAGTCACCTACTGAGCTCCATGGCTGAGTGGCAACTAGAACCCAGATTGACTGAGTCCCAGTCCCACACCTTGTGAGAGCTGCACTGCACTAGCTCTCACAAGGGCATTATGGGGATGAAATGAATCATGTGTGCCACCTTGAAGTCCTTGGAAAAAAGTCAAGATACAATTTTAAAAAACAGTTTGCTTTGCTCACATTTACTCATTTGTGCGATTCTTCCGCACCAATGAAATCTGAATCTGATATTTTCTTCAATAGCAGAAGAAAATTCTAGAACACTTGTTCCCATTTTTTAAAATCCAGGCACTTCGGAAGGTTAACATGTGGTTAATTCATTGTACAGCACCTTCTTTTTCCAAAAATAACAAGAACCAAAATGTGGCATTTTGCTAGCAGGTGCAACAAACCTTGAAAAGGTACTAAAAGAAGGTAGAAGGGGCACATTCACAAGAATAATTGCATCTTGGGTCTAAAAGGGCTCAGCTGAGCTAAAAGCATGTGGCTGAGAATTTTGGCTCAATCAGAAAAATAAACCCATTAAACATTAATGGTATTTCACTTTTGCATTACAGCATGTCAGAGTTAACTTCCATCAACTGGTCTTTTGTGTGACCTGGCTGTAAAATATTCGAGGGATTTCCTTTTCTTCCAAGACTTCAATTTCTCCTGATCTCTCCTCCTCTTTGCAGCGATATTTGCATTCATAAAGGAGCGGCAGCATAACCTGCCCTTCTTCAGGTATACATTGACACCTGCAGCTGCGGATGCAGGAAGATCTCGGGGCACCTATTCTGCTGGTGGTGCTGCACCAAATGTCACAGAAATGAATGGAAAGCCTTGAAATCGTGTATTTACCATTTACCATTTGTGCATGAATAGGAATGGTGAGGCTACACATCCTTTTGTTTGTTTGGTGAGATATGTTAATTAACACCAGACTTCCCCAGTGCGGTGCCCTCCAGACTCTTTGGATTGCTTTTGGACTATTCACTTACCCTTGTCAAGGCTGGTTGGTGCTGCTGGCAGCTGCAGCCTAAAACAACTGCAGGGAAACAGGTTAGGAAAGGTTAGCCTACACGCCACTTATTCCTTTTGCTGGCTTCCTCACTCTGGTTCTCTTTCAATGTGCTGGGCTACAGATCCAGTCGATTATGTTTGTTGGGGTTCTGGGAAGCGGCAGCCCAGTATGTCATGAATCTGCCAGTTTGCCTTCTGTCATAAGGAAGTGCGTGTGCTCCCAGGGGTGAGAAAACTTTAGCTCCCTGGCAGAGCAGATGTGTTAGGTGCAAAAGATGCCTCATGCAATGCTTGGCATCTCCAGGTGGTGCTGGAAAAGTCTCCTGTCTGGTATTCTGCGGAGCAGCTGCAGGTCAGAGTAACCAATGCCCTTGGATCTATCTAGCAGCAACTCAGTGATATGGTTTGGGTGCACAGGGGTGGCTTATTAAGCACCCTCGTGTTATGGGAATGAGACCAGGGGGTGAACCCCCCCAAAAAAGCCTCCCTTACCAAGTTTGCATGGCACAACAAGCTGCACTGGTGTGTGTAATTATGCAAATACAGCCAGCACACAGCACCTATCTTGTGTAGGCCCGTGTAGCTAGAGGGACTGATGATGCAGCTCAGCAAATCTGTTCACAGAGTTCCAGGAAGTTTAATAAGGCCTCTCACTTGTGGAACACCCTAAGCGTGTTTCTCGCATGCCAGGAGTATTAATATAAGGATCCCTGCTAGCAGAGCTCCCTGTGTCAGGCAAACCCAAGTGGCCTGGCTTGTTGCCATGGGTCACAAACCACCCAAACCCATAGCCTCTTTGGGTTATAGAGTGGCTTGTGAATCATGCCAAGAAGCCCCCTCACCAGGCAAGCATAGCATGGAAGCCATGGCACTGAGAGTAATTATGCTATTTATGACCAGCACAAATAGTGAGGGAAATATGAATGGCTTATTTCCCCCACCATGCTAGCAGGCTCAGTATGATCGTCTTATCTCTCTGTTGTTATGTTTTATGCTTGCATGGGTAGATGCTGTATCAGGTTCTACTAATTACCTCCCTGCTGCAGCCCAGCAAGTGCCGAATCTGTCATCTTTTTGGCACCAGGTTAAGGTGTCCTGCCGAGTCACTCATTTGTTATATCTTGTATTGTCTGGTTTTACCATCTGTTTTTAACTGTTTTAAACTTTTATTTTTTCTGATTTTTCTGATATTTTTATTGTATTCTATAATCTGTTGTTACGGAGTGTGTAAACCACCCAGGAATTTTCTGCTGAGGAGAAGGAGATGATATTTCTGGATGATACCTGGGTCAGCAAGGGCTTCTGAATCTTAAGTGATTAATAATAGCAAAAGCAAGAAGTTTTCTCCTTCCCTCCCTATAGGGTGCTAAAATAAGACAACCAGGAGTGGATTTTTGTTAGTGACTGAAAGAAGGTTTTTGTTAGTGAAAGAAATGAGAAATGAAAACAAAGTCATCCTGTTCCATAACTGTATGTGTGTAATCTCTGTTGCCCCTGGTATTGCACCTGGATCCAGGTTTGCATATGGATCTTGGAATTCATTTAAAATACATAGCAGAAGCTTGAAGTCTTTCTGCCCATATATTTTCCCAAGGTAATCTGGCCATTCCTTGAGATCCTGCATATAATGGGTTCGCCTGTCCCATGTACTCACCTCACACGCGCACAGACTGCTCTGGAAAGGCCTTGGGGTCCTCAGCCAAGTTCCCTGCGTACTACTACTTTGCTTGCTTGCTTGCATGTTGTTGCTTGTTACAAACCTCTGGATGATGCATTCGGACTTGTAAAAGCACTGTAGGGAAAATTCAAGCAGACAGCCACACCAAGGGTCTTCAAATCTCTGTCTCAAACAAAACAGAAGTAGAAGTGTTGAGCGCAATCCAAACAGCTGATCCAAGTGCAGTCTAACTGGTATTTAGCAAAATAATCTCTTTAAGAGTCCTACATGCCATAGCATTATGAAACAGAATAGGTGTCAGCGTGGCATAATGTAAACCAAATTTTGAATTAATATTTGGCTTGGCAGTCCAGGTACCTTTTGGTTTCAAAAAACAGGGGTTCTCAGAAATGCATCCTTTCTGACTACATTGCCATTCTACCATTCCGAGCAGCAGTACATATCCAAAAGGGTTATGGGAAGCTTCCCATTATTCAGATAAATGTCCAAGACTTTTCCTGATAAATTTAATCCAAGCCAGTCTTCTAGGCAGCCAGAATATACTTCTGTATTTCACAGGAGGGCAAGAAAACCACATTGTGCCTGAGAGGTAGGAAACAAGGTTTCTATTGGACAATTTACCATACACCAAGCAGTTCCTCTTGATCTTCGACTGGTTTCCAGATAGTTTAAACGGACAAGAAGAACAAGGCAATTATAAGAAAGGATGTGAAGAACAAGTTGTTTTCTTTGTTCCAACTGTATTGCTGTTAATTTGTGTTTTGCATATGTGTTCATTTGATACACACACAGTGTGAGAGAGTAAGGTCTTAAAATAGTTCAGATGCACACACATTTATTCACAATTTGAAGGAGAAAGGCTCAGACGAGGTTCCCATTTTGGGCTTCTCTAGGCTTCCGGTGGGACTACTATTGTTGCTGCAGTGGGCAGGGGAGCTGCCTGCTCGCCCATAACTTGATTGCTTGTGTTTATTTTTTATTATTGGGCTTTTTTGTTTTGTTTTTTTGGCTAAAAGGCCATCAAGTAATTTAAAATAACAAACCCTGCAAATGCTAAAAATAAGAATGTTAAACCAGTTGAGCCATGGCAGTATCAGTTACAAGGCAAGATTTAAAAAGAGGCACCTTCACACCTTTCTAAAAGGCATGGGAGTGAGGCAACTGCAGTTCCTGAGGAAACACGTGCCAGAGACTGGAAGTGGCATAGAGAAAGCCTTTTCTTATGTACCAGTCAAATGGGCATTGGCAGGTAATGACACTCCCAAAGGACCTCTCCTGCAGATCTTAATATCGTGCCAGATTTATAATGAGACAGGTTGCTCCATTAGATCGGGGGAGGGCCACTAATAGGTCTCCAGACGTTTAGAACCAACACCCATCATTCCAGCCCACTGGCCATGCAGGCAGGAGCTTCTCAAAGGTGAAGTCCCCAGCATCTCCCAGTGCACCTGGGCTTCCCTCGCCACACACCTTAATGTTGTGTTTCAGGAAATGGCAACATTCCAGAGAAAAGGCATCACTTAATGGAAGACACAATGATTCTTCTTTTGACACATCATGAGAAACATCAGAAAGGAGCCCCCAAGTTCCTGTGTTTTATTAATAGCACAAGATTGATCATCGCTATCTTTCAGTAGTCAATCAAGATCCAGCAAGGAGAGGGTGTCAGGGCGTTCTTCCAGCCAAGCCTAGAGATGATTCTCCCCTCCCTGTGGTACAGAAGAGTTCAGAGACACTATTCTCCTTTATGATCTTTGAATCCATGTCCTGAAAGCATATTTCTTTTAAAATTAGGGTTGGGAAATAAGACACATACAGGACTAATACTCATGAGCCTCTAAATTATATCTTTGAACACTATGTCGATAACAAAAAAGAGGAAGAAAGAGAATCAGTATTTTATGGACTGCACAGACAGTTGAATTTGCACAATGGTTTATCTAGCTCCCGAAATCTTAACATTCTAAATTGTCCAAACTTCACCACATTTTACATACAATTAAGCTCAGTGGCAACAGCCTAAATCACATACTTACCAAGTCTTCTTCCTGCAAGCCTGGGTTACCATGGAAACAAATTCTTCACAAGCACCAACCAAATGAGCTAGCTGAAAACAAAAGATTAATGAATACCTAATTACACCTCAGCCAAATTAGAGGGGGTGGGGAAAGCTGAAGAAAACATGAGGGGAAGAATAAAAATGTAACTGTAACTGGGCAGATGTAGATTCATAAACAGCCTACAATGTTCATTTTAGAAACTAGAATGGCAAAGAGATGAGCATTAAGGAAACTGACTGAAATATAAAATGTAAGAGAGGAAAATTAATTTTTACAGCCATTGGCAAAGAGAGTTATAAAAATACAATGAACTAAAATGACTCATCAGACCCCAAAAAAGCAAGGCACACCAATTTGTAAGATGATTAGATTTCTATACCTGACTAAGTAGTGCATTAAGATCTGTGAGGTGCTTTAATCTGAGTTTCTTCACTGCCCCTGTGTGTTTTAAGCAAATTCTATCTGGTTAATTAGGTGTTATATGTACTGAACAGCCATTTTCAGAATATTGATTCAAATGAAATGCAGTGGCCTCCCATTTCACATTGTAATAGCCCACAATAGTTTAAAAAAAATCAGTTGCTTGTTCATAATCCTGCATAAACCGAAAATTAACGCTAGTGAATCTGCACTACAGTAACATTTTAATGCACCCCCTACTTTCCCAAGCAATGAGAAATCCAGAGGCAATGCTACAGAGTTAGGCTTGGCTTAGATCACAGTACCCTTGAAATGTACAGTGCCTTTGTGAAACACGTTTTCTTTACAATTATGCAAACTGAACAGCTAATACAATATCCCATTTCTCAAGTCACAGTAAAGACACACACACACTGAAAAGCCCTATATAAGCATGGGAGTATCATTAATTGTGCAGTCTGCCATTGCATGTATCTTTTGAAAAGTGTAAGTGGCAGTTTTTGATGGTCTCAGTCTGGATCAGGGCTGCAAAAGGCTGGGATTCTCACCAGGATCCCCATGGAAAAGAAGAAAAAGCTAAACGACTGTTCTTCACGTTCTGCAGTGGTGGTGGAGCCTCCCACCTACATAGTGTGTCCATCTGTTCTCTTTTATAGAGGGCTATCCCCTATTTCAGCATCCTCTTCCATTCTGCTTTCCAGTGTAAAAACCGTAAGAACTTGTTACCCCTCAGCAGTTAGTACCTTGGCAGCAGAGTGAGCAAGCAGGCAAATGCATCTCCTGGTCATGTCCTTCCCATTGTGGTGAGAGATACTGTATTTCTGTTGAAATGATAAGAAATATTTCTAAATTTTCACCAATGCATTTCAATTCTCATGTGCAAATTGTATATAAAACTGTCCGCCTTTATGATGATGCATTTCCTTTTATTCAGCAACTTGTGACCTGACATCCACACCATCCTTCTATCTACTTTTGTTTTTTAAGTGATCGAGTCAATGACTACATTTTTGGATATCTGTTGATTTAATGATTTTTTTCAAAGAAAACTGTTCAGTTCTCATAAAAATGTAAAGCCAAAACAAAACAGCCATATAAATAAAATAATAACAAAGAACATTCAAAAATGTCACCAACATTTTTAAAACCTCCACTTCACATACCCTGGGGCAGGCTAATTAAATGTTGGTGCTATGAGCTGGTGCTCTCTCCTTCTCTCTGGTTCCTGAAGCTCAAACCCATCCTTTGAAATGCAGTTCTTTTATTGACTGTCCACAGATAACAGAAGAGTTTGCACTCTAAATAGCTTTCTACCAGAGCTGAAAAGGGAAGCCTCTGTTCATATAGGGTTGAATCCAAAGTGGAAACTTCCCCTCACTCCCTCCCATTCTGCAAAGCTTCTGCCTCTACCCTCATGGCGGCTCTCACTGATGAAGATCAAGCTGCCCGAACAGCAAAACCCATCCAATTGAGCCACCTGTTTCTCCCAATGCTTCCTCTTGAGGTCAAGGACTGGGTCTTGTACTTGCTCCCTCTCTGCTCCTGAAAACCCTTTCTCCCCTTCCGAAACAGTCTGGTTCTCCTGCTTGGACTGAAAAACTTCACCAGGCACAGCTGAAGGAGTTTCAAGGTCTTTGCCCCCAGAGTGACCATTCCCACGGAACAGTCTGCAAAGTGCAAGAGGCGGGCCCATTCTCTACAGCTGGAATAAGGATCAGAACAGACATCCAATCCACCATCCCGATAGTGTGTACAGCTATTGTATAGTACCTGCAAAATCATTCCTAATCTGTGCTCTGTCAGATACTGTAGTGTGACAAGGCATCTCTCCAGATGAAATGACATTTCTCAGGCATAATCCAGAGAATCACCTTTTGCCCATCAACATTTTCATGTTGAAAATCCACATCCAACATTTATGGATCTAAATGGACTTCACTTAATACTGCTGCAAACAGTGGTGAGCAAATACATGGATATCTACAGCAATCAATTTGAAAATGTCAGTGACTTGGATCTGAAGGTGACATAAGTCAGGCTCACAGAAGGAAACTTTTAGCCCTTCCTTTCCCCTCCAGCCACCAGAAGCCCCACAAAACACACGCAAAATGGTTGCAGGCAAGGTTCTCCTAAGAGGCAAGGGACAGGAGGGCCTGCAGAAAAGGAGGTAAGGAAACCTTCCTTTTGTGCACATTGCTAAGGGGGCCATACAGTCTAACCTGGAGAAAAGGGACCCATTTAACAGCCACTTCTAAATAGGATTACACTGTGAGTGAACTGACTGATAGCCACGGTTCCTGGGCAGTTCACAACAACAGATAAAATACAGTAAGAATGCAATAAATATAGTACAATGGAACCCAATAAAAATACAAAGGAAAAGTAAAAACCAAATTTAAAATGCTACAACAGCTTTCTCAAATTAAGTCACCAGACCTGTTAAGCAGTTGACAATGTCCCAATATCAAATAAAACTAAGTAAATGCCCTGGCATAGAGGACCAACTTAACCTGGCACTGAAAAGATATCAGGGTTGGTGCCAGTGGTGAGCTTGTTCCATAATTGAGGGACCATAACTGAAAAGGCCTTTCTCCTTCTTGCCACAAACCAAGACTTCCTTGAAAGTGCTGATTGGTGGTTGGGAAAGTTACTCTGTCAGGCATTGTAGTTCCAAGCCATGCGTGATTTTATAGGTTAAAACCAGCACCTTGAATTGGGCCAGAAACATATAGGCGGTCACTACAAGCAAACCAGAATTGCTGTTACGTGTTCAGACCTTCTGGTCCCTTACTAATATGCCTGCCATATTTAGCACAAGCTGAAGCTTCTAAACAGGCTGCGTCTTAAAGGGCAGCTGTATAGAGTATATTGCAGTAATCTAGTTAGAGATTACCTGAGCATAGATGACTGAAATCAGGATATTCCTGTCTAAATGGCGGCACAGCCACTATTTTTGCCAAAACCCAGCCCAAACTCCAACTGAAATGGATCCAGATAAATTGCCCCATCCAAAAATGTTGGAGTTGGTTGGCCACCATCCTTTCAAGGACTTTGCCCTAGAAAGGAATGTTTCTTAAGGAAAGAATTAAGAACTTCTGGATATAACGAGGGTTGCTTTGGTAGAAACCCACCACCATATGTTTCAGCGGCACTCCCTCCTGTGAAGAAGCATTAATCATTTCCCTGGCCAGTCACCTGTTTCCTCAGCTTTTATCAGCCAAGAGCAGCAAGGATCCACTTCAGAAGCAGTTGCACAAACCTGTCCAAGCACCTTGTCATCAGCCTTAAGCTCTACTAGCTGGAACCTCTCCAAGATAACTTGAGTAGGCTGTGCTTGGATATCGCCTCTGATTCCAGTGCAATAACATTGGAGTCTAAGTCCCAGCAGATGCCAGAGATTTTATCCTGGAAGTGCACTGCAAATATGTTGCTGTGGCTTCCAATGACCCTAAGATATCCAGCATGGAGCAGGCCCTGGACAACCCTAGGGAGCTCCACTAAGAGGCAGAGAGAGGATCCAATAGAGGCCGTGAGATATTGTTTCTTTGCCACTCTCATTGTCTCCAAGTATACGAAAAGACAGACACGTACCAGGGCTTGATTGCATCTACTAGGAGTTTTCCTCCATCTCCTCCTTTTTTCATCACTCTCAGCTCCAGGATATAGCACAGAGCCATCCAAGCCCTAAGACAGACAGAGCATTCAGGCACTATCGTGTCAACCATCTGGGTCACCTCTGCATTCCAGAGATTGGTCAGGGATTTGACAGGACCACCAGCCATGTCAACTAGAAACCATTTGGATCCTTCAGCCTCTGGGGGCCAGCCATCTCAATAGGTCCCCCACTCTTGCACAGTAGAAAACTGTCTTTAGTCCAAGTCTCAGCAGTCAGTGGTCTGATCCTGACAAAGGGACAGATTCAAACTCCACACATTCAGATCACTATACCCATACCTGGCTGAAAAAACAGCCAAATCATTCTCTCACACATCAACCTATTCTATATTGTTCAGTGAAGGCTGTTCTAGGGGCACAGGAACCTGCAGGGGAATGGATGAGGGGATGGGTAACTTTCTTTCTGTGAAATTACTTCTCTTCGTATCCAATCCAAACGCCTGTGTATGCTTTTAAGGGAAAAAATGCATAATGTCAACATTAGTGAAAAAACACTTATGTAACCTTAACCCATTGAAAAACACACACAATAATTGCAGATTATGTGTTTTACTGTCAAAAAATGGAAGTGTATGTTAATTTCCAGCAAAATAGGGACCAATAAAACAGGGAAAATAATTATCTAAGGCAATCACAACAGCATCCTATCACAGTTTATAACTGTTGGTTAGTAATTACAATCAAACATATTATAATCCACGCATCCTATTAAAGTCATTGGCATTAGATAGTCCTGGATTACAGAATTAAACCTATTTACTTTTTGCATATAAGTCACACTTATGTAAGTCTATGCAAAAAAATAGGAACATTTTCTTCCTTGGTGACTCTTTAAAACACAGCCTTCAACAGACTTTCAGATAGTGGGTTTCCAGTCATCAAGGGAATCACAACTATTTTTTATCCTAAACACCAGTCATGAGACAGAAGAAATAAAGAGTAATCTTCTGATTAATCTGATCGTACTTTGTTATAGAGCCTCCTGTTTGCTTCCCTTTTTGTGGTTTTGTTGTAAACCATACTGGACCAGTGGTATGGTTTTCTTTAGTAATTAACATCTTGCAAGCTTGTCTCACATATGATTGTTACCCTTTGATGCTTTCCCTTACAGATGGTGTGTAAGTTTTTCATGTACAGGATAGACTGAGTCTGATATGGCATCATGCACAAGATCAGGGAACAGATGAAAGGTCTCTCGGTGTTCCTAGCAAATGCCCTTTCTCATTGAAGATCTTCGCTGACTCACACCCCATGATTGTGGGGTGTGCAATAACAGAGATGAATGGCTTCTGGACTAGAGTCAAAGAGATAATTTGCAAATGCACCATTTATGACTGAGAATTAGCACTTCAGACTTACACTTTTGATCGCAGACCTTTATCTGGCTTTCTTAATGTGTATAGCGTTACGAACCATTGTACACTAACTTATACACATTGGGAGGTTTATAGCTCCAACTTCCATGTAATTTTTGTACTGCCTAGACTAATATTATTCCATTTCCCCTCCATTTTGATGCCGCTCACTATTTCTTGTTTCTCCAACAATATATTACAGATTTTAGTTTGTTGTTGTTGTTGTTGTTGTTGTTGTTCATTTAGTCGCAAAGTCATGCCTGTCCTATCACAAGCCCATGGACAACAGTCCTCCAGGCTCTCCTGGCCTCTCCTTCCCTGGCCCACACCCACTGTCCCAGTGACTCCATCTAGCCACCTCATCCTCTGCCAAGATTTTAGATTGCCAACTCTTAACAGACTGATATATTTAAAAGCTCTGAATGCTATCATATCTTGAGGTTCTGTTCTTATATAGCAGGGGTGACCAAACCGAAGCTCATGAGTTTATTCTGTGCCTTGCTGCTTGCACCCACATACACCTGCTTGCCACCTACTGCCTGCAGGCACCTGCTGGTGCCTCTCAAACATTTGACATTTACCATATGTGGCTCTTCCATTGACCAAGTCTGGCAACCCCTGTTATATAATAACTGCTGAGCATATTAAAAATCGGATATGGAAACTATATTTTCCATAGTTCACAATAAAATATGTCTTCACTTGCTGAAAAGTATGTATAGGATGAAGGCATCAAAGGTGACTTACGTAGCTGGAAGTTTTCTATCTTTATTCTATACCCATGTCAATGTATTCTGTTTGGATAGTTATAATGTATTCTATATCCATCCTGTTTGGATAGTTCATTTTAGTCTGTATCAGCAGGTGGCCATATTAGTCTATGGCCAAAACAAGAACAAAGAGCCTTGTAGCATGTCTAAGATTATCAAATTTATTTTGGCATAAGTTCTTTTCATCAGATGAATAGAATAACATTGAAAAGTTTTTTTTTCCTTTAAATTCTATGTGATTCTTTTGCTTTTCCCATCTTCATTCTTATCATGTTACTAAAACTTCTAGATGTTCCAATGTTCAATAGAAGTTTGGCTGTTTGAACTATCACAAATAACAGTGACACCATATAATATTGAGTAATATTAGGTATTGTTGTTCCACCTTTGGTTTTTTTGTAGTTGCTTTAAATGTAAAGCTGGAAACCTTAGATCGGCCTTCTCCAATCTTGTGCCTTCCAAACATATTTGGGCTGCAACAATATGAGGAAACAATGTGATGCAGCTGCAAAAAGAGGAAATGCTATTTTGGGATGCATTCATAGATATATTACTTCCAAATAATGAGAAGTGGCAGTTCCCCTATACTCCTCACTAGTCAGATCTCATCTGGATTACTTTGTCAAGTTCTGGGCACCAAGATTTAAGAAAGATGTAGAAAAATTAGAAAGGGTCTGGAGGAGGGCAACAGAAATTATCCAGGCCTTGGAAACACTGTCCCATGAGGAGAGACTGAGAAAACTGAGCATGTTCAGCCCTGAGAAGAGAAGGCTGAGAGGGCAAATGATTTCACTCAAGTACCTCAGAGGTTGTTGCAAAGAGGAAGATCAAGATCTCTTCTTGCTGATACCAGAGTGTAGGACACAGAATAATCAACTTAAGTTGCAACAGCTCAGATTCAGGTTAAATATCAGGAAAGGTTTCCTCACTATATTCCTTCAAAGCAATATAACAGTGGAACCAGTTGCCTAGAGAGGTCATAGACTCTGCCACACTACAGATATTCAAGGTTTAAGTAAACAGCCATTTGAGTGGAACCGTGTGAATTGGTGACTTGCAACAGCAGGGAATTGGACTAGATGGCCTTCTTGGCCCCATCCAATTCTACTAATTCAAGATTCTATGATTCTGTGCCTATAAGGTGTATAGTGGGCTTTACTGGCCTTCAAATATACTTGCATTAGATCAAACATTTTGGAGTTCTGCAGCCATAACTGGTTTTCCTAGCTGTTTTTGCCTACAGAAGAAAAGATATGAGACACAAGACATCTGGAGTCAGGCATTCTGTATAAGTCACTTATATAAAGTATAAAGTTGCTTGTATAAAGTTATTTATGCACAAAGTGTTTCTGTAAACTTTGGGATAGGAAAACCAAATATGATATGCATTGACTCCATAAAGGAAGCCACAATTTTGAATTTATAAAAAACTGAGCAGGATGGGACATCTAGAAGGGCTTTCATTCATAGGATTGCCTTAAGTCAGAGAACTTCTAGACTTGAAGGCACATAACAACAACAACATATTGAGGTTCTTAGTGTTTCATAAAATGGATTGTATAGTTTATAAATTTATATGTGTTGAATGCTTCCATTTAACACTGAAATTATTCAAACTAAAAAGTATGAATGATTCAAGATTCAACTTCAAATTTTTTGCAGGTAGAATTTATTGAGACTTTTGTTGTTGTTGTTAGTTGTGAAGTCGTGTCCGACCCATCACGACCCCATGGACAACATTCCTCCAGGCCTTTCTGTTCTCCACCAACCCCCGGAGTCCACTCAAGCTCACACAACTGCTTCAGTGACTCCATCTAGCCACCTCATCTTCTGCCGTCCCCTTCTTCTTTTGCCATCTATTGTTCCCAGCATTAGGCTCTTCTCCAGGGAGTCCTTCCTTCTCATTAGGTGGCCAAAGTATTTAAGTTTCATCTTCAGGATCTGGCCTTCTAAAGAGCAGTCAGGGTTGATCTCCTCTAGGACTGACCAGTTTGATCGCCTTGCGGTGCAAAGGACTCGCAGGAGTCTCCTCCAGCACCACAATTCAAAGGCCTCAATCCTTAGGTGCTCAAAGCCAAAATTGATTGAGACTAGCCCAGTGTGATATCTTGACCCTGTAGAAGAAGCCTTGTGTGCAGAGCCTAAGTAACAGCCAGTACTCTTCATCCCATACTTTACTGATATGCCTACGGTACGGCTCAGTAGTACATACACTGTTGCCTTTCTTTTACATGTATAAACAATATTTCCAGGAGCTCTGAATATATGGTAATTTCCCAGCTGTAGGTTCCACTATAAAGTTACAAGTTTATACAACCAGGTTTTTGTTTTTGCTTTTGTTTTTTCTTTTCGTTTTTGTTTGGATTTTTTTTGGGGGGGGGAGTTAAGGGGCTGTCTATAAATTGATTAAATAAACAAACAAATCTGTCCTTTATTCATAAGGTAGCCTTCCCCAAGCCTGGTGCCTTCCAGATGGTTTGAACTAAAACACACATCATTTCTGACTATTGACCATGCTGGAGAGACTGATGGCAGTTGGTCCAATACACCTGGTGAGCATCAGGCTGGGAAAGGCTGGTATAAGGCAGCTCTTCATTGGTACATGGGGAAAATCACCAACCCCTGGAGATGTCCAGCAAGTGTGCATTTTTTTTCCTAGCAGAATAGAAGAACTGCATAGCATCAGCAGGAAAGCACTTGAACTGAGAAGGATTTTCTTCCAAAATTATCCTTAAAACTCTCTGCAGATTACAATGCTGAGTTTGCTTCAGGTATTATCCAAATATCATAATATGTGTCAGATATCCAGCTAGTATTTGAAACCTACATTTGACATCCAAATTTCAGTGCTTAATAGTTGACAGTCAAAATTTGATGGCTGATATGCAACATTATTTTGGATTTAACAGTATTTGGTGGTTGGCATGCCAAAGTGTTTATTTTAGTTCAGAATGAAATGGTTTGTCAAAGTTATTTTCTGAATAATACACAATTATATTTAATGTTTGACAGCATATGAAATGTAATATTTAATGCTCGCCAACATCATAACAATCAAAAGATGATAGCAAGTACTTTAGAGCTAAATTCAGAGCTAAAATTTCAAATGCAAAATGCAAACTCCCTTTCTGTATTTAGTTTTTCTCTTTCAGATTGGTAAATTTAGAAAGACATTTGAGGAATGTGAATAATTTCCATTATTCCTTTCTGACACTGACATTATTCTACCAACATTGAGGCTGCAATGCTGTGGACTGTGATGTGGATGATCATAAACTGCAAACTGAGGGGGAGCTTGTCCTATGGATGGTAGCGGGAGCTGGTCTGCCATGCTTCATTTTTCAGTAGATGGGCTTTTTTGTCTTACTTGTAAAGGTGTTTTTGAGTGGGGGGGGGGTGAGTCTGGCTCGGATAGCTCATATCCTGGCCTTTCTGGTCTCCTCCCTTCCCCACCCATCTAAATGCCCCCTTTTCCCTTCTCTGGAGTCAATATCCGAACCTCAGAGGACAGCCGGTGCAGACCTTTCTGTGCCAACCATGAAGCAAGGGGCCCAGATCCCTGATTAACCCCTCCAAGTTTCAGAGCTAGGATTATGAATTATCCCGTGATTCCTCAGACATACAGCGTGTGGCCTCTGGCCACAACCCATTCAACGTTTTCTCTTGAATTAATCCCTCCGCTCTCCCCGTGCCCCCATCTCTCCATCCCTTTCTTGTGCTTCGGTAACCCTGTTTAGACCAGCGAGGCAAAAAATGTTGTTCAACAGGGTGCGGCAGGCATGAGGCTCTGCCCCCTTTTCCGTGGCTGTGGCCCACCTGGCCGACCCCCAGGGAGCACCTCTGGCTGCCACTGAGCTGCTGAGCTTGCACTTCCCACGGTATCCCAGATGGCCAGTGTGGCATTTCTCCAGACCATCAGAAATGTAAACCAGCCACTCAGATTGGCCCACTGCCCACAGACCTGAGTGCCAATTAGAATGCTGGGACCACAGGAGCTATGCAGAAACGCTCGAGGACATTGCTGGCCATGGGTGTAAGGCTATTCTCCAGTCTCCCCAGATACAACAGCATTCTGTGTGAATGATCCTGTGATTCTAAGTTCTAGTCCTGTTCAAAGCCACCAGAACTGAAATCAGCACATCTATGATGACCATTCTTTGCCTGGCCTTGTCAATTTTCAGTAGCTGATGGATTTCTTCTTGCACTAAAAACAAATATATTCCAAAAGTGTCTTTAAGTCAATATGATGAAAAGAGGGCATGAGCAAAGGTTTCCCCGTTACACACATTTCACAGACTAAAGCCTGATTGCCAGTTCTGGCTTTTACACTAATGTGACTTTACAGGGAAGAGTAGAGTAGAACCTTATTTGCTGATCCAGTCTGTTTATGCTGAACTACTTATCCTGAGCAAGACAGACTATTTATATTATAGATGGGGAATAGCTTTTTACAATATTGATCCAATGTTAGCTAAAAGAAAACCCACCTTAAATAAGTGCAATAGAAAATCAAATTAATGCTGGGGTGAGGCTGTTCTATCCTTCAGACCGCAAGTCCTGCACAATCACACCTTGTAAAGTGTCTTTTAACTTTTCACCATGCAAATCTATCAGCTTCCTGCCTAAAGCCTCTTGTGGGCAGCTTTTTTGCCAGCATATTTATGGGATTGTTAAAGTTTTTGTTCACCTGCAAAGAAAGAAAACTTGCCATGCTAATCAACTGGGATACGGTTCAGCACCCACAAGGGGCACTCATTTGAGAAGCAGACTTCACTTCCAAACCATAATTGATTTTTGCTAGCTCACAGAAAGAAACACCCTTTTTTGGTACATCAGTGCTTTCATTCCAAGTAACTCTTCATGAATAAATCTCTTTCAAAAACACAGAGATGAAATGAAAAAAAAAATTAGTGCATTGTGCAAATCCCTCATAAACCATTTTGTCTAACCAATGCATTTTATAAGCATATCAGTCACTCCACCTTCCATAAGTGACTTATTTGCCACCTTATTACATTACACTTATCTATATAAGGTCCTCTTCTGTACAAATTTCTCCTAAAACGTACTGAAATAATGCCACACAAATCTGTAGGGCTGTTCAGTAATAAATGTTTTTTCCTCACTAAATCAATTCAGGGGCTAATTGGGGTGGAAGGTGACTATCTCTAGTGGTTATAAATACATTTGCATTGCTATCAATCTTTTTACATGGCCAGTGTTTAACCAGGCAAGAGAAAGAATTGCCTGTTCAAATACATAGGCAATGCTGCCATCAAGTGGCAAAACGGTTCGTTGACCTGCACACAAATAATGTGTAAAAGCTGTGCTTTCAGTGAGTTGCCCTGTTAAGAGAAATGGGACATCCTGAGCTACGGACTCAAGGAACACTTGGCTGGATCAGACCTTGGGGCTGAAGCTGAGGTCTCACACCCCAAGTGAGTGCCAGAGTGCAAACTGCAGCCGGTACAGACTGCATCTTATTCCTGTACTCATAATGGTGCTGCAGTTCAACTGAGTTTATAATGAGAAGCTGCACTCAGAATGGTTAAGATCAGCACTGGCAAACAGTTGTGGTGCCATTGTAACAAAGATAATGTTTTATTGTTTGTTTGTTTAAAAGTTTTCTATGCCTTCCCATTACTAAAAGTCTCTGGGCCTTGCAAAGAACAAAAGGAACAAAGTTGAAGGAGTCATAAAACAGAATGGTGGTGGAGTGTGAAAGAAGATAAGTATTAGTTGTGTCCTTGACAAATCAAGTTGTTGTTGTAGTTGTTAATATCCTTCCATGCTCTTACAAGGAACCCAAGGCAATTTGCAAAGTTTTCCTCTCCATTTCATCCGCACAACAATCCTGTGAGGTAGGTTGGACTGTGAGTCCGTGAATGGTACAAAGTCCCCCAAAGGGCTTCATGCCTGAGCAGGGACTAGAATTCAGATCTCCTGGGTACCAGCCCTGCAGTTCTGGCACTGTAACCAGTATACCACACTACTACATCACAAAAGACAGCCTGAAGCAAGGGAAGGATTCTCCCCTCACCCAAAGAGCAAATTCAGTGTTGGAGGACCTGGTGACCACACTGCAGTGGTGGATGGCGCCAGAAGCAAAATGGTGGGCGAAAATCCAAGACCACATCACCTTTAAACTCTTGCTGTTATTAAGCCACCCTCAAGGGACATTTCAACTTTTAAGAACGGGAAAGAAGGAAAAAGAGAAACTGGGGAAACCACCAGATGATTGGTGTTCAGGAAGAAGGGGGCACGTGACCATCTGACTGAAAGGTCAGGAAGGTCAGATTTGTATTGCGGTTCTGAGGGTGCCCACCCCTGGTCTAAAGTCTTCCTACTTGAGGCAGGTAGTGGTCAGAAATTAGGTGGGACTTTTTGGTCCTTTGCTTTTCCTGGTATTCCACTTTCCAGGAGGTTTCCTTTGCACCAAATCTCATGTCTTTCTGGTGCTAGACAAAGACCATTTTATTTTTCAGGTCTTTAGCATGTTACGTGCACTGCAGAGCTGAAGAACTGCACTCCTTGGCCCTGTCCATCAGCAGGTCTCCAACAGCTACTGAGAGGGTGCACCTTCTATCTCGTAGGAAAAAAACACCATAGCAAGAGGAAGACTGTGGAAAGAGCTGCTTCTCCAGTACCGTCTTTTGGCTCCATTCTTTTTTTCCTTTTGCATCATTTATTATTTATTTATTTATTTATTATTAAAACATTTCTATGCCGCCCCATTCGCTGAAGCCTCGGGGCGGCTCACAACATGCAATATAATACAAAAATAACAATATTAAACAATATAAAATAAATAACAATATAACAATATAAAATAACAATAGCATGTCTGATGTTGAGCCAGAGCACTTAGAAAATTCAAGGCACAACAACAGCAGCAGCCACTGGCAGAAGGAAAATACAAAAGGGTGTAAAGGCAACTGGCAGAGGCTTAGAAAGCCTGGGAGACTTTGAAGAAATTGATAGGGTAAAGATAGCAATAGAAATATCTAAGAAGCCACCCTGGGAGAGGGATCCCTATTCAAAGCATTGCTACCAAGGAGGCCCTTTCTCCTGCAACACCTGCCACACTTCAGAGGCTTGAGGCAAAAGAAGAGGGCCAACACTGCAGATGCTTGGGCGACTGACCACCCCCATCCTGCACCTCACCAGATTCAGACGACATGGCAAGCTGCATGCCATGAGATGAGCAGGCAAATTGCACAGTGTGTGCCCAGCATGGCAGGGGTCAGAGAAAAGCCACTGAGGTTCTGTTTCCCGTGATCCTCTGAGTCCATGATAGTTTAGCACTTCCCCAAGAACAACAAGAAGCAAACAATCTCTGAAGAAACAGCCATTTTAGAGGAGCCACACATAGTGAGCTGTGCAATGCTGGCTCCAGGCTTCGGAGGACTCCTGGGCAAGACATCTTTCTGCGCCTGGTTTTTCACTGAGGCCACTTTTCACTGTTCTCACTTCTCTTTCTGTTCACTGCCACCCCTTGCTTGCTTGACAGGCAGAGAACTCCTGGGAACCAGTAGTTGGTGGCATCTCTTGCTCTTCTTCATCAGCGTCATTAGTTTCTGGCCTAGAGTGCAAAGCAGTTTGCAAGGGAAAAGAGGAGAAAGTCCTTCATGCTCTCATTACCGGACATGAGCCCATCCAGATTGGCCCATGACTTGTGCCTTGAAGCTATGTTCAGATCTCCAAAAGGCCTAACATCTGGGTTTGCATAAACTATATTTGTACCTGCCAGGGCCAAGCAACACTTGGCAGAAGAACATGTTGCTGGCCAAAGCAGATCAGAGTGAAGGCAAAATACATGACTGAATACTTTCCTAAATACAAAAAACACAAACACAAACACAAAAGGAACCCCCTGTGAAAATAATGTGAGCACCAGGCAAGAATCCATTTCCTTGATGTACCAGCTTTATACACCAGGGTATCTACTTCAGAGAGCATTCAGACATGCAATCTCCAGATTACAGTCTGAGAGGAGATGTTCCACCAATAGATACCTCATAGGAGGCTAAGTTGTACCCAATGTGTATCAGTGCTAGGCCTAGTTGAGATTTTTGTTCAATTCCATTTCTGGCAAGAATATTATACAATATCCTCTCATACAGAATCTTGGTATGACCACACTTTGGGTATTGTGCTCAGTTCTTATTGTATCACCTGTATAAAGACATTATTGAATGGGAAAAGTACAAAGAAGGGCAATGAAAATGATTGGAAGGGTGGAGCAGCTCCCCTATGAGCAGAGGACACAAGTAGGACTAGTCAGTTAGTAAAAAGGGCAAGTAAGGGGAGACATGATTGATGTGATTAAATGTATGCATGGAATAGAGAAAAAGGAGACATTTTTCTCTCACACCCACAGCACTTGAACCTGGGGACATCCCATAAAGCTTATTAGGGAAAGGTTTATGACAAGTAAGAGGAAGTACTTCTTCATGCAATGCTTAGTTGAACTTCGGAGCTCCCTGCCACAGGAAGTAATCATGGCCACCAATCTGGGTGGCTTTAAAAAGGGATTGGACAGATTCATAAACAAGGAGGCTATCAGTGGGCTATGTGCTTCTTCCTTTAGCAGGGGTGACCTGCCTGCATATACCAGTTGCTGAGGAACTGGGCAGGAAGAGGCCTTGCACCCATCCCGATTGAAGGATCCTGTGGGCAGCTGGTTTGCCTCCATGTGTACAGAGTGCTGGACTGGATGGGCACTTACTCTGATCCAGCATGGTTTTTCTTAGGTTCTGCTCACATGGCAAAACCTACAGATTTCATAATAAATGGTATTTAAAAAAAATCAAATGTGAGAAGCAAAACATTTGTCCAGATTCCAGGGAGAAGACTTTGACCAGGGTTGCATAAGCTTGGGTGATTAACCAAGTCATGGTGGTTTATGAGCATCCCCATTCCATGCATGCTGATTTGCATAATTGCCCATTGGGTACAACTTATCTGCAAATTCAGTGAGGGTGGCTGGCTGGCGTGGTTAGCAAAACATTCAGAGCCCATGCTCTGTTGTGCCTCTGAGTCTTGCTCTTACTTGTCTGGTCTTAAATCCCTGCATCCAGCATAATTTGTGATGCTGATTTGCAATTGTCACCATTTCTTTTCCTGACATCTTCTTTTCCCGACAGGTAGAAACACTGTCTTCTCTTTGCAATGGCAATAACTGCCAAGCACCAATGCATGGGAAGTTTGTTTACTCCCCTTTGGATAAGAACTTACAAAATTCACAAATTTCTTCCTAAACAAGTAAAAAGAACTTAAAAATAAAGCAGAAATTGGAGTGCAACTAAAACTGAGATTCACCCATCTGGGATAAGCATAGTTACTCGGTTTAGTTACAGGTTATCTGACCTTGGACTACATGACTCAAGTATTTCCACTGTGTTTCACACCCCTGTGCTCAAGCGATGGGACCTCCCCCCCCTTTTTTTTTTGGCCAGGCTCATCTCAGATGGTTCTTTAACCCTCCAAAGCAATTGGCTAGAGGAAGAGAGACCACAGCAGAAGAGGTCACTCCAGAAGAGGCCACTCTGTTCCACCAATAACATAAAATAATTAAGAGCAAACCAATTTGGTAAAAACATATTTTTATAGATGTGGGAGGAACCAATACTCTAAACAAAATATCAGTCCCTAGTTGAACAATGTGGAATGTGAATTCTATTAGCATTCATTTACATGTTTACACATCTTTGAATCATGTCGCTAAAATATTCCTGTTTTGAAGGCAGGCACTGAAATTTGATATAGGCAATCATCTCTAAGGATACTCCCCCTATACATGTTCAGACAAAAGAAAGAGTCCTACATCTTCCACTATTCTCCATGCACCATTTGGAATGCTTGCAGCTGTGGAACCTTTTCCCTGTCTAAATGGGCATTGAATTGTGCCTTAAACCACTCTGTGACCAACGTCTGCCAACTTCATAAGCAGCACCTTTGTTGTTTTAATGGGTTCCAATCTATCACAACAAAGTTGGACTAATCCCTTTGATATATAAAAGCTAGCTTTAAAGTGTTTTATAGTTATGGAGATGAGGACTGACCTTTAGGATATGAATTTCATTTCACTGTCAGCTCTAACATTTATTAATTCTTAACATGGAAGCATTTCAGAAATATGACCTGCAATTTCACTGTATATTTATTCATGTCAAGGTCTCTTCTTCACTACTGCTGGCTTCCTGTACAACAGCTACCAGAAAGCCAGTATTCATGATTTAAAAACCACCACCATCTTCCAGAAAGAACCAAAAGCTCCCCGTTTTCCACTGTGCCAAATAAATTAATACACTACTGACATGTTAATAGGCTATTTACATTAATTGTTTTGCCTGGTTCTTATTTACAAGCTCTGGTGGTATTTTAGAATAAAAGAGCCTAAAATTCCCAGCATTCTCCATCAGCATAGCTGGCTGGGCCATGCTGGGAGTTCTAGGTTTTCTTTGCTAAGCATGCATAGGACTAATGCCCCTTGTACCGTTTCCAAGACCGTGTACAGAAAAAAAAAGCAAGGCATGTTCACCACTACATATTCAAGCATTCCCTCAGAAACTCATAATTAAGAAAGAGGTGGTTTTGTTGCTGTTTTTAATGAAGGTTATAGTTGACCATGGCGGCTAGATGGAGTCACTGGGGCAGTGGGTGTGGGCTTGGGTGGACTCCGAGGAATGGTGGAGAACAGGACAGCCTGGAGAAATGTTGTCCATGGAGTCACGATGGCTCAGGCACGACTTTGTGACTAGCAACAACAATAGTTGACCATGTTATACCTGAAATCTTGAGTCTAAAGGAAGCAAAAACTAAGTGTAGCCAAACATATACCATGGATTTTAGGAAAGGCATTTTTAATAAATTCAGAACAATGGTAAGTAGGGTCTCATGGTGAGAAATTCGAATGAGAAAGGGGGTGTTTAAAAAAAGGAAAATCAATTAGAAACAATTCCAACAAGAAAAAGGATAGAAGACAACAGAAAAGGATTGCATGCTGAAATTGATAGGCAAATGGTCAAGAAGCACCTCATCACTTTGCATGAGTTCAAATCTCCTGGGCCTAATAAACTGCATCCTAAAGTAATAAAAGAACTGGCAGAAGCACTCTCAGAATCCAGAGAAATCATTGAGGATGGATGAAGTGCCAGATGACAGGAGAAGAGCTATTGTTGTCCTCCTCAAAAAGAGAGTAAGAAAGGGCCTTTGGAACTACAGGCCAGTTAGTACAACATCAAGCCCTAGGAAAATTCTGGAGCAGATCATAAAGCAGTCAATCTGCAAACACTTTGAAAACAATGCAGTGGTTACTAGAAACCAACATGGATTTGTCACGTACAAATCCTGATCTGATCTCATCTTTTAAAATCAATAACCCCACTGGACTGCTTTATATCAAGCAGAAATAAACCACGTGACCTAATAACACCACTTTCAGGAACAGAAACAAAACTTGCCAGGGAAGTCTTAAGAGCAAGGCAGCACTGAGTTACCTTTAAACAGAATGTTGCTGTCAGCTAACAACCCTGCCCTGCTCCCAACCCTATGCAGAGAAGCCTGACTGGCAACAGCACTAATTCCACTATGGTGGAAATCAAGTTTGGTTCTGGAACAGGAGCGCGACCGGTGCACTTATAAGATGCAAGGAGACCAATGATATTTACTGAATTTCCTTGTGGATGATGTGTTCCCTGCAGCAACAGCAGCTTAGTCTCGTAGTCTTTTCATTCCAGGCATGGCTTAGGCATGTCAGTGGGTAGCACAGTATCGAAAATATCTTACATACATAACACAATGAAGTGTAACATTACCCAGCTGTACTAGGTACATCATGATTCCTATAGATTGTTTTTTTCAGTACCATCCTATGAACATGAATATATTAAGCCCGTCCTTTCCTTTAAATCACTTAATGGGTTGGCACCTTGCCTACTACCAGTATTTATTTTCTTTCACAGATGTGTCTTGATTCTTATTTAGTCCATATGTTAGCCCTGTTTTTTAGTTCCTTAACATTGAATCCTATAAAATATGAATACTTATGTAGCCAAAGTGGCAACATCAGAAACACTAGTATTACCCAATTCCTCTTTTGAAAAACTCCAAAAAGGGGGAACCAAAAAGGCGAAAGAGGACTGAGGATTCTCCACAGGTGCACAATACTTTTCTTTTGGGGAGGGGGGAGATTAGGGGACTGGGCCGTGTAATGAAGTATGCAAGAAAAGGACATAGTAAGCCAGTTGCAACCCTAACAAGACGGTTAACAGCTTGACTGTTTGTTGCAGTTCTCACTCTTGTCCTTCTAACAAAATAGAGAACTTTTGCAACAGTCTTAAGAATGCAGCTTTTCTGCTTTTCCACAATCATTTATTTCTATTAGTGAATCATTTTTTTTAACCAATCACCACACACAAGTGAGGCATCCACATGCAAGAAGTGCATTTCACTGGAAGTCAGTGCAGTGTGGTGGCTGGTGTGCTGGACTGGAGACCTTGGAGATCTGGGTTCTAGCCCCCAAACCCCAGCCATGAGACTCACTTGGTGATTTTGAACCAGTAGGTCACTCTCAGCCTAGCCTACTCTTTTATGGATAAAAGGGAGAATAGAACAGAACTGTATAAGCCACCTGAGGTTCTTTGCAAGAGGAAAACCTGAGCACTATAAATGCAATGTACCAATTATGATGCTCGTGTCAGCATATGCCTTAGCTCAGTCACTACGCTTTCCAAGTTCAATCACTTAATGAATAAAAGACTTCCTCATTCAGCTTCCATTTTTCACTTACTATATATTACTCATGAATTTTATGTACCCATCTCAAAATAATACAGGTTATATTAGCCCTGCAAAACTTGTGTCCAACAAAATGAAATGCAGATCACTTACTAAGGAGAGAAAAAAGCACTGGAAAGCCATTCCATACTGCATAGGCATAGCAAGTGCATACATTTACTTCTGACAAAAAATAAATTATGCAAACCTAGCATGATTCAACTTTAATTTTAAATTGTTAAAAATAAAGTATGTCTAACACTGATATGGTACTTTATTTATGGAACTGGAGGAGATTAGCATAGCCTATTATACTAGTCTGTTCCTTTTGCTATATTACTGCAAATGCAGTATGTCAGTTTTAGTGGCCTTTTCACTTGAAGCTGCAGAAATCCAATGTTTTCTACAAATCTTGTCAGTAGAATCAGCTAAAATTATGAGAATGAAATATTGCAGAGCCAGTCTCCCAAATATTGCAATTCTTTATCAAGTCACAACACTATATAATTCCAAAACCTTTTCATCTTTTTCATGCTTGTAGTCTTTCAATTAAAACTACAACTGATAGAAAATAGCAACAAAGAACTTTATACCAGTTATTTTCACAAGTTCAATCCTGCTGAAAAGATTGGAGAGACAAGTAAAAAAACTACCTTTATTTTTTCTTCTTCATCCATTACATATTTTTAAACAGGGATGTGTTTTATTATTGAGACATTCAGGCAATGTTGATTTTTATTAGTTTAGACAGGGAAAAAGCATATAAATGCAAACATTGTTGGTTTAACCTGAACATAACTGCATAATTTACTATTGGCCAGTTGTGTGTTGCGAGGACAAGGTCTTCCTTAGCATTAAAATGGAGTACTTAAATATTGCTAAATAGCAATGTCAAGATTCTGGTCTTTGCAGTAAACAGGTTTTATATATTTTTTAATCTTCAAGTCCATAATGGGGTTAATATACACATTGTTATGTGTAAGGAGTTCAGATCATATAAACACTGTACAGGCCAAAGAAACCCTTGAGAATAAACCTGAACAGCTGCATAATAGGAAAGATACTGAATGTATTTACAAATATCATGAACAAAGAAATTTGGTCAAATACTGCAAAGGAAGTGTTCACATTAGGATGGCCATGTTAACCACCTATCCTCTCACCTCAAAAGATAAAATAAAAATAAAATAAAGATCAGTGTCCTTGAGACTTTTAAGACATTATTAATGATACAAACAGGAAGAGTAAAATTTTTGACTGTCATATAGTCTATGCTTTTTATAGGCCAAGTTCAAGCTTTTAGATCAAGCATTTACTAAATTCATTATCAGCAACAGTGACTAACAATGACCAGATCTGCACAATGTGTGCACCTATTTCAAGACAATGCACTGCACTTTTGGCTGGTAAGAAAAAAATAAATTACTAAATAATCCCTGTAAATGCAATAATGAATTCAAAAGGTGTGCATTTATCAATTTTAATACACATTTTGAATGTTACCACAAGATATTAAAATAAATAAGTATGCCAAAAGGCATGCACTGATAGACAAAAGTTATTAAAAATTAGCTCTAGGATGCTCTTTTTTAAAAGCATACATACACAATTTGAGTTTTGGTCAATACATCTGTTTAGCCATTTCTTTCCTTTACTGAAGCTGACAGCTAAACATGACAAAAGCACACCTCTGTCATTATGGCTTTAAATGAAGAAATCTGGGAAGCAAAGAGAAAAGTAAAGAGAAGAGAAAAGAAAAGAAAAAGGGCTGCCTTTTCTACTGAACAATTTGTTCATAATACAGGCACTTCAAGGAGCAATGGGGAAAGTACCTGTCGAATCCTATCAACTGTATTTTAGTTGTAGTGTTAACAATATTTTATCAAAGCATCAAACTTCCAGAAACCCCAGCAGCAATCAGGAACTACAGGCTAGCATTCATTAAAGGCAGCATTACATCCAACCATTTCCACATCTTTTCTTAAATCAAATAGCAAAATAATTTACAAAAAGTTCTATATTTGTTACATGGCACATCCAGATCTTCACTTTTAAAGTGGTCATTCAGCAATAGCTTTTGATGAACATTTTCAGATTCATTACCCAATTTACTAATCAGTGATCACCTTTATTTCCTTGTAGTGTGTTTTAATAACCCTGAAGCTTCCCTCTGTTGAAGTTTCAGCACTGGTGTTGTACATAACTGGAAGCACAACTTGCATTATACATACATTTTGTATTTCTGTACAAGCACTATTACCACTTCTACTACACCGCATCTCAAGTAGAGGCACAACAAAAGCAGATTGTGAAACCCAGATTTTACTGACAGTGATTCACTCTCTCTCCTATAAACCACAGCATTTAGGCTTTTGTCATCAGATGACTCCTCCTCTTGCTTCTGCCTTAGTACCACTGGGCAGTGACTGTACCATATTCTTTGATAGGATTTAATGGTAACAATTTGCAAAATGTAGTACCATCAAAGCAATGATGGGGGAAGGAAACAGCTTAGATATTACTGACAAAAGAAATCTTAAAGCAAGACATATTTTAAATGCTTGGGTCCTGTTGTTTTCATTTCCATTGTTCTCTCAAAAATCAACTGCTTTCAGTACAGCATCACAAAAACCTCAGCACATGCCAGGTTTATGAAATATCTGGTCTTTAGCTAATCATTGCTAATGTTTTCTAGAACAGTTTAGTCCTGCTGAGCAAAGAGCAGCATTTTTTCCCCATTGGTCCAGTATGTCAGTGGTCAGATAAGTACTCATGTTGACACAGCTTTAAAGCTTCCAGAAGTGATGATCCAAACTAAGGTATGTTGAACCACCAAAACAAAGCTACTAGGAGGACCTTCTCATTGAAAGTGGGTTGTCGGAAAATGTGTGGTCACTAGAGAGATGATTAATCACGATATAGCAGATGAACACGTAAGTAATTCCCCATGATCTGCCTTCTTCCAAAGTCATTTGTGACGCTGAATGGTTTTCCTTTTCCTCCGCTTGAAAAAACAGCAGCACCTGCAATTTTGACATAAAAACAGTCTTAGATAACTGAAGAATAAAGCAAGCATAAAATAAATCATTCTATGTGCTATAATTAAAGTCAGTTCAAAGAATGTTAAAAACAAACTTTTAAAAATGATAAGCAGATTCTGAATATTTCCTCATCTGATACTTCTATACAGATGGTATGATGATGATGTGATGAAAATGGTACAAGATTGAAAAACAATAGAGTTTCATTAACATAAGATATGTTTATGAAAGTGAGAGGGAGGAGAAAGTAGAGTGAGACATTTTTCTCCGTTTTCCCATAACACTTGAACCTGGGGTCATCCAATGAAGTTGACTGGGAATAGGTTTAGGACAGATAAAAGGAAGTATTCCTTCACACAGTATATAGTTAAACTATGGAATTCACTGCCGTGGGAAATGGTAATGGCAACTAATCTGGGTGGCTTTAAAAAGGGATTGGACAGATTAATGATGTAGGAGACTATCAGTGACTGCTAGCCTTGCTGGCCACTACCCCCTTTAGCAGAGGTGACATGCCTGCATAAACCAGTTGATGAGGAGCTTGAGCAGGAAGAGGTCTTGTACCCATCTACTTGAGGGATCCTGCGGGCAGCTGGTCTGCCACCATGCGTTCAGAGTGCTGGACTAGGTGGACTTTTGGTCTGGTCCAGCATGGTGTTTTTTTATGTTTTTACCACCAAAATTACACAAAAAATAGGAAAACATTTTCAGTCTACTTGTTTCACTTGATGTAGTATATTATTTAGGCACTGTACACATAGTATGACATAGAAATCACTTCATATATTGTGAATTTTAGTTGATTAGATCATCATTAATAGCAGAATGTGGCTAAAATAGGAATGCCATGTAGAAATAGCTGTCATGTGTTTCTGGATTTACTTTTATGTAGTTAAGTAATATTTGTTTGGCTTCTTTTAATGACACTAACAATAACACTAAAAATGTAATGTTAGTGAATGTTTCTACCTATTTATTATACAGTGTCTCAGCTTCAGAAAACTAGCTGAACCAAAGCATGCTTTCTTGAAATTCCACTTTCACATTTATGAAAGCAACAAGGTGTCTTAGGAACATATTAACAACCACATTCAATAAACATTAACATATCACATGATTAAAGCTATTATATTTTAAAAATTAAAATTACAGCAAACTCTTGAATGCATAATTAAAAATGTGATTGCTGAAAAACTGGAATCTGGTAGGTTTTGCTTTGGGTTCATTGCTGAACAGTAGTTCTATGATCAATAAAGTTTACTGCATGATCCTAGCACAGGTCAGAATTTTAACCTATTGAAGTCCACTTGTTTATTAAGCACTTTTAAATTAAACATGCAGTTCTAAGTCATCTAGAATGTTAAAAAGATTAAGTACCTTATAGATAACCAGATATTGTTTCAGATAGCTAGTACTATTTGAAAGAGAATTGTTCTGAAGCACTAGCTATGTTTTTAGCTGTTAAGTTCAGAAGTTGATACTCATATGCTGCACTAGTTAAAGTTTCCAAAAAGCTTTCTAAGCATGGCCAATGTACGTAACACTGAATGCTACATCCAAGGTTACAAAATTCACATGTGATGGTCACCGCTTCATACAATTTCTAAGATATTGCATTTCAAGCAGTTCATAAAATACCCTGTGGACTATCATCTGAGTATCAAGCATCAAGATCAAGTTCAGAAAAGTCTGTGTTATTAATAATGATGGAAAGAACAGAAATACTATCAATAATTAATACATTTTCTTTCTTTGTAATTTGAGTACCTAAAGCTCTCATCATTTCTGACACAGTTTCAAACTTGTTAGAGCCCATCCTTTTTCATCACAGTCTCTAAACACTGGAGAGAGGAGAGCAGAGCACTACTGATGACATCTTACTCCTAAATGCCAGACTCCTAAATGCCAGACATCAGTTGTGGCATATTATAAAACAGGCCCAAAGATGACAAAGAAAAAATTTTGTGTTACTTTCACATCAGTTGCATGCAAAATGTATAACTGGTAGCCAATAATTAATTGGGGTCAATAGAAACTGGTGTGACTCTTAACCCAGCTGTTTCCAAAGCCAGCTTCCAATGCCAATTCAAAACCCTGGTTTAATAGTTCCAGCATAACCTTCAGCAAAAAGGTTGGCAGATGAAAGGTAGGGAAAAATTTAATATCAATAAGGCAGTATTAAAACCCTTAAACACTGTTTAAGAATGACTGCCAATCACAGGCAATACTGAGGTATAAGGTTGTTTCCTAGGAAGGGCTCCAAAAAGGAAGAACACTCCCTTATCCATGGTTCAAAGACAGTCTCAAAATGCTTTGTCCCAAGGCCATTGATTTGATGGTTGTAAAGCATCTCCTCCCAAAAAGTTCTTGAATTAGTATTAAATAGGGAATATTATTCCAAGCACATTACAGAATTGACAAAAATGGGAATACTATTTTTAAATGCCTTTATCTCCTAACATTGTGTTTCTTTGAGTTGATACACATTTCATAACACAGTATAAGCTGTTGTGTTTGCTTTAAAAGTATCTACACACAACTGAAGAATTTCAGTAGCAACCAAATGACATGTCCTTAACTAAATTGTCACTAGAGGGCCTCACCTTCCCATGCATTACTAAACAGTAGCTATTTCATGTGTTCTACTGCATCAGTTCTCTATGAGATAAAAATTTCGTATCTCTATGGACAGCAGATACATAAACACAAGCTGTTTCACAGAAAAGCATGTATAGTTTACATGAATATATTCTGCCAAATGTTCTAAAGGCAAATTCATAATAGCTGTATGAAAACAGCCATCCACTATTTTCAGTAGCTTTTTATGGAACTATCTTCTTAAGACAGTAAATATATGCTAATATAAATTGCCCTGTATGATGTCACAGCCTAGTTTATTTAACAACATCTAAGGTACCTGGCTACAAAAGGAAATGCCAAAGCTTTTTCTGACTAAGAGCTAAGGTACAGAAAAGGAAATGTGTCCTTCCCCTCACTCCTTTAACTAAGTTGACCTTTCCATCTTTCACTTTTAAGAGACAACTGCACTTCAGGATTTCCCAGTTATACTTCACAGGCTTTTCATTCCCGTGCAGTGATTAAAAGTGTGAGACTGGAATACAGGCAATCTGTGTTCTAGTCCCTGCTCAGCCATGGAGCCTACAGGGTGACTTTGGGCAAGTCACAGACTTTCAGCCCAACCTACCTCACAGGATTGATGTTGTTGGGATAAGACTGAGGGCAGGAGGAAGAGAATGATGTAACCCACTTTGAATTTGTTGTAATAAAGAAAGAGGGGTATAAATCAAATAAATAAATACCATTTCTTATGCATTAGCTGTCTATTCTCAACAGCATTTTCTTCTCTTTTAGGCTAACTTTCATCAACTTATGCTAAGCTAACACAGATGTTCCTTGGGTAGCTACTTCTGTCTCCTACTTCTCTACTAAGATTAGCCTTACCTGTCCCCCCAAAAGTATACACCTGAAGAACACCCTTGTCACAGCCATTCAGACAAGAACAAAGTTGAATATGAATATACTTCAAAGAGGCAAGAGCAAAAAATCTGACAACCAACTAAAAGGGACTTATGAAGACATGAGCTAACTATTGTATCAAAGAAGATGTCAATGCAACAAACAGGTACTTGAAGGAAGAAGGATGCAGAGCTACAATGTTGCAGGTTAAGTGCCAAATTTGTCCACACATATTATGCTGCAGTACAACACTGACATTTAACCAAGGGTTTTCAGTATACTAACAGTGACTCAATAGGTCCCCACCTGTGACTGACATAAATGGCACAGAAGTGAAAGCCACATAAGTGAGTGAAAACTCTTAGGTCTTCTTAGAAGTACACTCTTCCTTTGATACTGAACACCTTGTTCTCTCACTTCAAAATCCAATCTGAGTCACTTTAGTATTACCAGACAAACTTCTTTTCTCACAATTAATATGTTACTTGCTAAGAACTGTTATCTGGGGCTTTAGTATTCCCACTATTAGCCATGCTTGTAGATAAGTAAGTAATCAAAATGGTATCATTCATACACAACAGAGCTGCAAAAATCCAAAAACACCTTTGGACAAAAAAAAAAAAAAAAGAACAAAAAGATTCCCAAAGCAGCTCAATTATGCATCAGTATGTTTAGTAGCCACAGAATGCTGAGTAAATATGGGGGAAGAATAAGAAGGAGAGGAAAGGATGGAGTAGAATAGAGCATTCTGGAAGACAATATGCGTGGCTGGCATATTGAGGAGCACTTCATATTGCAAAATTTGGTTTCAGTTCACACTTGTAACAAACATAAAGCTAACAGTAATACAAACAGGCTTACAGCTGCATATTTGGTTTTACAGGACAGAACAGAACATTCTAAAGAAATGAAAGGGTAGCAAACAAGACACAGTGTTCAATGCACTCAGTTCATGCTAAATTCAATTAGTCTGAAGTCTTCTGACTTCAGAAACAGGAACAAACCTGACTTTGCCTCAAAAAGGATATCAGATTCAAGAGGTTGCACTGATCCTACTGCAACTGTACAGAGAACCCACTGACATATCCTCTGTGCTGCAGAACAACTAAGAAATTATTCATGAGTACAAGGTAGAGCCTAAATAGATTTTGCATTAATACAAATTACATAACTATGAAACAAAGCCTATAATGAAATATTCCCGAGTCATGCAAACTGCCAAACCTCCATACATAATCTTCTGCTTCCTACCTTCCTTCTTTTCACCACACTTACTAATAGTCAATAGGAATAACTGACACACAGGGGATACCAACAGTTTGCCTTGGAAATGGGAATCCCCAGTGCTGGAGCAAACAGGATGGGCTTCTTGTGCAGGTGCGACTATGCACCACTGCAATAGCCCTCAAGGAAGACATCAAGGCTTGAATTGAGCAGCTTGGCAGTCAGCAGCAATGAAGAAGAGGAGCAGCAGATCCATATGCTCAACTGCCAGCTGAACCCACACCCTGTTGTGCCTTCCTATGGATAGCATCAGTTACTGATCCAGCACCCCATGAGAGCAAAGAAAACTTAGCTAAGATGGGCTAACTAAAGAGTGATGTGAGCAGACCTGCCAAAGGACTAGCAACAAAAAGCAGAAGGATGTACACCTTTCCAACTACCAAACTTTTTTGGTAGATAGAAAAATAAACATTCTCAACATAACCGCAACAGCAAAACTCTCCTGCATATTTAAAGTTTACATGTGCTTACATTTTAAAATGGAGTTGTTATATTGGGACTCGTTCCTGAGTAGATGTGCAAAGTACTGAGCTCTGCTTTGCCTGCTTGGTGGCAAAATGTCCAAATGATTAAAATTACATTTGCTTATGTATATGCATGCGACTGCCCATGTGGCCCTTGGGCTATGAAATGCTGATTTAAAAGGAGATAGGTATTATATTTAAAGTTGAGTTACCTTCCTAGTAGTCTAACAACTTAAACTATTCTATATTCAGATAAAGGTGCCCCAAAGGTCAGGTAATTTTATTTATCTGCTTGAACGGAACATGGCACATTATATCTTGCACATCAACTTAAACCTCCACACTGTTCCGTTTCAGGGAAAACAAGAACATTGATTTGGAGAGTTGGGATACCACATTAACTCTCACATTCAATCCTGGTCAAACCAAGGAACCAGTGGCCCTTCAGTGACTGAGGGAGCTACTCTCATTTCAAACAACAACTCTGTTTTCTCTACCCTAGCCCAGATATGCCCTGCTTGCTATACTTAGGATGAACTTGTTGCAGGAAGAAACCACCATCTGTGTTGTTTGAGGAGTCAAGTGCCTATGAGGTATGTAGCTGATCCCTCAGTGAGCTTGACCCAAGAGGGAATTCATTGTCCTCCGATGAACTGAAAGTCTGTGTGGGAGCCAACTCCAAATTCTTCAGCTAGATCTACAGTCCCAATACATTCAAAAGATGCAGTGTAATCATAACAAAATGCAGGAGCTTGGTACTAAATTGTAGTACTAATAACAAGTTTTTAGGATATGGGTAATATTTGTCACACAGAGGTGGGTAGAGACCTGTTCTCCCCTGCAGAGGAGGGCAGGACATGCTCCAACGGAGCAAAGCTCAGGGAACCAAGGGTCCATTTAGATGCCAGAAAGCACTTCCTGACAGTGAGGACCCCAAGGGTATGGAATGGGCTTCCACAGGAGGTGGTTGAGGCCTCATCGGTGGGGGTGTTCAAGGATAGGCTGGACATACGCATGGTGGGCATGTCGTGAGCAGACCCAGCTGGAGCTGGGGGGCAGACTAGATGGCCCGGGAGACTCCTTCTGTTTCTATTTCTATTCTGTGAATACAGAGGTAGACACAAATGTCATACATTTGGTAAATACTCTTGCTGATATCACAAGGCAAAATGGGAGTACTGAAACTGGCAAACATCCTTCCTGACTATGAATCAAAGATTCCCTGATGATGATAGGAAAATCTATCATCAAGGAGAATTGTCCTTGAGAATGATCAAGCCAAACAACTGACATCCACATAAAAGAGGCCAGAATGAAGATAATCATCCTTAACCTTTTGGTGGTAATAAGCACATTAAGTCTTCAATCACTCTTTGGCATTGTAAAATTGTGAGAATAAAAGCTACTCTTGAGTTGGTGAGAGGGGACAGAACAAATAACACCTCCTAGTAACAAAAGTAGATGAAGGTGAAGATTACACAGGTGAAGGTGTGGTTGCACATATGCCAAAAAAAAAGAAAAGCAGGGAGGATATCAAATTCAATTTTATAACCACCTTGAATTACTGAAAGCATGCAGGAATCTGCTGCAATTGAAGCTGAAACAGGAAGAAAAGCTGATAGTCTAAGGTGGGGTGACAGAAGAATGAATTAGAATGGGAAAATCAAAAGTTTGTTAGAAATGCCACCTTTCCTCTAATTTTGGTGGCACTAATAATGTAGGTATTGTAGTGTCAAGGTGGAAAGTCTGGGACTAAAAGAGTAGTTAAGAACATAAGAAAAAACATGCTGAATCTGACCATGTGCCCATCTAGTTCAGTATTCTATACACGCGATGGCAAACCAGCTGCCCATACAACTGCTCAAGCGGGATGGAATAAGTTCTCCACCTGCCCAAGCACCTCAACAGCAAATGCATATGCAGCCATCCTCTTGCTGGTTTGGCCAAGAGATGGATGGCAAGGCCAATAGCAGCAATGATATAAAATGGAGTTCAGTTGGTTTAAACTTGTTTTCCTTGCAGTATTTTCTGTTTCTTTACTGAAACAAAGGATTTGTGTTTTTTTGAAAGAAATAGGTCATTGCCATCAAAAGGTGGGTCTCCTGCCATCAACCAGCAGAATGGAACCAGGTATGACACTGTGGAGAGACAGCTCCCTTCATTGCCTTTGCAATGCAATCTATCTAATGCCTCACTGGGAGAATCTACTGTTTTGAGGCATTTCATCTCACACTGAAAGACTCTCACAAGACTTTGGCAATTCTTCACGAGGTTGTCACATAAAGAGCCAAAGTTTTCCTATATGAAAAGTTGGTACTCAGACATGGCTGCTTAGTAATCTGAAATTCTGAGGCTGAAATTCTGTGCTTTCAACAGGTATATTCAACACCCATCAAATTTCCTCATTTCCTTATTCACAGGAATGGATTGCAGCATTTTTCTCCTGCGATTTTTGCTTTGTAAGCCGCCCCGAGGCTTGTTGCAAAGGGGGCAGCATAAAAAAAATGCTTTAAATAAATAAATTAGATAATGACCATGTTGAAAACAAGGTCTTCAAGCTTTGGCACTGTTTGCTGAGAGCTGAGTGTTATATAAAACATTTGTTCAGCAAACTGTCCCATGTCCTTAGAGGGAGAAATAGGATCTCAAGTCCCTACCCACCTGATCAGGAGATGGCAGCAATGGAGCAGCTGAATAGTAGAAAGTAGTATCTGATTGACAGTCCTCTCCTACAGAATGTGGGAACTTGTCAGGTAATTCCCAGGCATCTGTTTCCATAAAAATATAGTGGGGGCAGGAGGGACTGTGTCTGTTTTCAGCACTATCTGGACAGAAGGAGTAGGTCTCAGCCACACAGAACAAGCTACCAGCCAAAGGAACATGCCTGAGTTCAGAAACCTGTTGCTTGTTCCTGCAGGATGGTACGCTGGAGACTTAACAGTGAAAGTATCTGTCCAACTCACAGTGCAAAGTCTGGTCCCATCACATTTGTCAGTTGTCTCAGCAGTATGATCTGTGCATGGAAACAACCATTCAAATGACCTGTTCCTATCATAGACAAGGGAACATAACCTGTCATGATACCAGCATTAATTGTATGTGAGCTGTTGGTATCAAGGGATAGTAGCCAACTGTTCTCCATGTTGACAACAGGCTGGTGAGGCAGCATAAAGCTCCCAAATCAACCCCAACTTGTGAAGTTCAATCTCTAATCTTGCCCTTCAAAGTTGAAGCCAGGATGGCCATTTCTGCAGAAGGCTTTGGTACCCCAATCAGTATTGGTAAATGGCAGCAGAGGTGACAGTCATGATGGGGGATATTGCTAACTACTTAAGAGGAACCATCTTAGAATTACATAGGTGTGGGAGCATTGCCACCAAACATTTTCAAGCTATGCAACTTTTCCCAATTAAACCCTGTGCAGGTGTATGTGTGATGTACAATGGCAATGGAGGAGGCATTTGTGTGATGTACAATGGCATCTGAGTTGTTCATAATTAAAATAACACAGAGTTCACATGTTATGACAACACACAATTCAATGACAATCCATAGTCATCTTGTAATCTCAGTTGCTACTACAAACAAACCAGGTTTATGTGTTTGTAGGAACCAATTAGTAGAAGACCTAGGATGCTACTGTAGAGTTGTATTTAGAGGAACACTAGGGACGGAATACTCTTCTCAGTTCCAAGAAATGATTCAGGTTTGGAAACATGCATTCTTTCTCAATGAGAAGAATAAAGTTGTGTTTTTACATGCCAAATAGCTTTATTTACCATGATTATGGGCATCTAAGGGCTGTGCTTATTCTGTAACTTTATAGTGCCAATTTCATACCGTGTTTTATGTTATAGGGTTTCTTATCAGTATGTATGTAACTTTGTCAACTGCAACTAAACTAGAACCTGAGTTGGCTTTCTTCTTCCTTTTCAGACTTTTTTAGACTGAAAAGCCTGAGGGCAATGACTGTCTTAGTGACCCTACTAAGTTAGTATGGGAGCTTTTTATTTTTTTGCAATTTTTATTTTTGAAATGAAAAGTGGGGTAAAATTCTTCGAAGAAAACCTATACTTAAACATATACATTATATGGAATGATGTTATCTAAAAGCTAAAACAGTCTTATGAAGGAATGCTTTGTCCCGGACCTAGTTATCTGGTGCAAATACCAGGTTAAGGGAGCTGTACTAATGTTACCCTTTAAACATTCTACCCTTTAGACATTCTGCCAATTACATAAACTATTAAAACTGGCCTCCAATAAAAGTCAAGTTCAAGACTGTATTATGACAGTAACACAACCATGGAAATCAAGAAATGCAAAAAAATAATAGGTGAGCAACTGTTGAGATTGAGCTATCAGTTAGGAAATCTCCAGTGCTTAACACTTTACTATGTATAAATGCAAGCATCTGCTATAACTTGGTGGCATTCAAATGTTTTAATTGTTTATGATGTTAGAATATTACTGTGGAAGTTAAAATACTTGTAAAAAAATGTTTTACTTTAAAGTGGTATATCAATGGGTAAAACAATTATGTAAAACAGTGATATTAAAGCAGAAATTTAGAAATATTAGACAAAAGTACATCACTTCAGAACAAACAAGAATTGAAGCAGGCAAAAGTGTTCCTCAATAAGCCAGAAACTTTCTCATGTTAAAAAAGACCAACAGTAAAAGCCATTTGAATTCTTTTCCAATTGTATTTTGCTCGTGAGAGCTCTTTTGTGTTTAAAATATCTGGAGCCATTTCTGCCTGCCTATACTTTAAAACTCACCACATGTTCAACACTTTCTGGCAGCTAATACAAAGAAAATACAAGGGGGAAAAGAGAATCAGTATGCTGCACATTGTGAAAGAGTTGCATTTTGCACACATAGTACAACATCGACAAAGCTACAGTGACAGTAAAGGTATAATTTGTGAATATCAATAAAATTAATGTGACTATATCTGAGTAACAGATGGTAGCATTAAAAATATTACAATACTTACCTCACATTTCAGCTAGTTACTTAAGTACTTTTCTAGACAGTTTACGCAGTACAACAAATGTAGGTACATTGCTTGTAAGTTCTTTCCATGAGTTTTTACTATTGAATACAATTCTAAGCCACAAGAGTTTAATGCAGACAAGAAGAGAGATCCTCTTAAGTATCATTAGAACTTTTTTCCTACTACTGCAACCTTCTGCACATGTGGATTCTGCATAATACTGAATAGGTATACTGAATATATACCCAGGCCTGCCATTGCTTGTATGTTCTGTTATACTACAGTAGGAAGAACATTCTATGGAGACCTTGAAGCAGCATTACACATGTGAAAGCTGTACAACTCCCTGAAGAAAGACTGTTCCTTTGGCATTCTTTTTACGTCGCCCTGAAAGCTTTATGGGAAAATGCTATTCCTTCCCTACCGATCACTGTGTGGGTATTATTCATAGGGTAGTTGTAAGTTGGAGATGAAGTGGCAACATACATCAACAACTGTGATCTAGAGAGCTACATGAAACAATGTAGCATGAATGCAGCCACTGGGCTGCGGCACCAGTGCACCAACAATTCTAAGCAACTGAAATGTATCCCATGCCCAGCATTTGTTTTATCTCATATCACTTTGGGTATCACAAATGGTAAAAGCAACAAAAGGATAGTATCTTTGCAGCTTCTAAATACTTAGAATACTTCCAGCTTGATTTACAAAGAAAGGAAATTTCTCCCCAAGAGAACAGTTAGATTTTTTTTATAGCTGCCAGTACAGATACATTTTGCTGGCAAGTGAATGAAACCATCATTTTCTTTTGCCTTTTTACAAGATCAAAGCAAACAGCTTAAGTGGTTTGATTTGCTTGTTACATTTAAGAACTAAGAATAGTGTAAATCACATAGCAAATAATTGGCAGATTCAACATCACTGGCAGACTCAAGATGGTGGAATCAGCATAGGTATTATTTTGTTTCAGTAATACGTACTTAGTTTCATCCATTACTTCTACTTCTGTAGGGGCTGTGATAGGTGCATTTGAACGCCCAGCAGTAGGATCATCAGTGTTGAGTTCTCCATTTGTTGAACTTACAACCTGCAATTACAAGCATTTCTAAAAATTAATATAATGGTAATTGCTTCATCTGCTGCTGCTTTTCACAGCATTCCAAAGAATTGTGATTTATGTATTTATATAGTCTTTCATATCTTATACCTATTTTTAGGTAAGCCGCATGCATTTATATTGCAAATCTTTCTCCAACTGCTTGTAGAAAAAGCCATCAACAATAAAAGTGACTGGTTAAAAGGGTGGGGAGTGGATTTAAGCTACAATCCTAAAATACATTTTCTTATGTACAAATCTCACTAAGCTCAACAGAACTTACCTCTCAGTAGATATGCATACCACATTTAGGACTAAACCAGAGTTTGTCATAAACAGTAATGGATGGTATTATTAAGAAAGAACTATCTTGCCATATGCAAAATTAGCCTCCATGCATAGCGTATCTCACTTGTAGAAAGTAGAATTACTCACTTTTCCTAGATTAGAATATTAAGTCACAAAGTAACTTAAATAAGAGTCTAATCATTCATACAGGAAATGATGTAGCTCAATTGCTTTTTTGCTTATTAATTTCATTTCTATACTGTGCAAGCCAAAGTTTCTGGGTGGTTCACAAAATTATGGGAGGTTCACAACTTGAGTTCATGTTTGTGTGGTTCAGCAATATGGCACAATAATGAATGACGCAGAATTACTATAAAGCAAAGTATGGCTGAAACTTCACCATTCTACTACAAAGGAGCAGGACATAGTTGTCTGAATGTTCAATGCAGGTTGGTATTATGAATATCCTGTTATAAGAAGTTTCATTAAGTCACATGACATGGGGAACTCTAAGGAGGAAATCAAAATTAAGGGCCAAGGATTCATTTTCCCTTAAGTCTTTTGTGTCCCAAAGTAAAGGCTTGCTCCAGTAGAGGAAAGGTGTTATTCCTTCTTCCACATTAAAAACTTTGCTTGCTATAGGCCTCACGAAAACGATCTCCAAGCGAGCAAGCCGCTGCCTCACCACACGCGCCTGCCTTGCACACCCCACCCCCTTGCCGGCCTGCACCCACCACTGGCACCTTTCAAGTGGCCCCCTGTTGAAAAAGTGTGAGGACCCCTGTTCTAAGAGAAGAGAAACAAAGATTTTTAATGTGGTATAAAACCTTTGTCAATGTACTTGTCAGCAAATTCCCATAAACTAGAGAACATCAACAAACTGGTCCCTGTAAACAGACCAAGATCTAAAATATTATTTAGAAAAATGGTTAGGAAGTTATAAAGTGAAATCAGCCTCCTACAATAAGCAGCAAGACTTCTGGGTAATTAGCTGAAGGAAAAACAAAACACAATTTAAAGAGACCTTTCAGAAGTGTTTCAAGTTGCTGCAATGCAAGTACTCTGAAAGAGACAATTCATCTGTGCTATTCAGCTGACATTTTCAGGAACTAAGACAAACTTTTATAGAACAAGAATGTAGGAGGCTAGCAAGTGAAACACAACAATGAACAATATATTGTTTCCAAAAAGAAAAATGGTCAGAAAAAATTTGAATGTCTCACATTAAGTAAAACACTCTTAGACAACCAGTCAATTTTTATTCAAAACTTGTATCAGTCATTTTCTTTAATGGAAGCCAAAGATGAAGGCTAAAAAGCATCATCCAAATGCTTGAAAGACTTTTTAAAAATCCATAATCACTACTAACTGATTGCTTTCATTTCCATACTATTTGAAAATATAAACAAATGAGAACAGGAAACTATTTTGATTCTATTATGTCAAGGTTAAAACTTTCTATTTTAAGTTACTTTCAGTTGCTTTGTGACTGTCAAACCTAATGAAACAATTTAATACCCTCAATTCTACAAAAGCATCCTTGAAGAAACAATCACACTACCCATCCATTTCTAAGTGCATATGCAAGGAACAAATCCAGTTTTGCTCACATTAAGCTCCTCTTTTTTCATCATCACTGAGCATCTTTAGTATCTCCGTGTGCAAGAACAGTTATACACTCTGTGTACAAGTTCCATGCTCAACTCTGCAAGTGCAGTATATAACAAAGAGCGTTGTGATACTGCTGTTGCAGGTATAGTTCTACCTTCTACTCACAATGTAAAGGTGAAACCTAGCTCATCCGTCTGATGCCAGTGTATTCCTCTGGCTCTCCTATATCATCTTCATCTTTGCTTAGCAGGAACCAGTGCTGATGTGCCAATAAACTAAACTCATGATTCATCTGTACAGTGTTATTAGATTGGTTACCAGACTCTTATATAACATCCTAAGACTCATGTGCAAAATGCAGCAATTACCTTAAAAGGGCAATTAATATCAAGTGAGACAAAACTATGCAGCTATGCCTTATTAGCTGGAACAGGATGGCATTTCAGTTGCAAATGGTACAAGCTGAAGCAAGTTGAGCCAGCAGCACCAGATCAGTCCACATTGGTAGTGCTTCAAACAACACTGAAGACTAAGTAATTAACAGTAAAACTTCAGGCAGCCGTACCAATTCAACTGAAGTTGTTTTTGTTATTTACAGGACATTTGATATGTGAGATCAGCATGATTTGAATGCTTTTGTTTTAACATTGTGAATTACAACAACTATTAATAATCTTGTTGTCCAGTTCTGGATATGTATTCCCCCACATCCCCCCTACCACACCCTGCTGCCAAGAAAATGAAATGCTGCATTAATGGATGAGAATCAAACCTCAAGCCTAAGAGGAATGCTTTGGTTGTATGAAGGTGAGTTTATTCAGCTTTGGATAAGCTGGGATCAGATCATATGCTTCCCCATTCCAGAACATTTGATAATTGCTAAACATCTACTGCCTTAACAAAATTATACATGTGTCTCTGTGTGAGCAATTTACTCCTAATCTAGAGCACAGTTTCAAAAGCGTATGTCCTAATAGTAGTGATCTTCTGGACTAATTCACTAAATGCTTGATAGGTTATGTTGATCCAAGTACATGTTTTGTACAGGTATGGTATAACACAACTGCCAAATAAAAGACAGCTCATGACTCTTCTGCAAAGAAGTCACCTGAGAAAAATACGTGAAATATGTTTTTAAAAGTCGGGACATCAAATTGCAATTTAATAAATTTCTGCTATCAAAATTAATTAGACCAGTTTGAAATGCCCTGAAATGCAAAGCATCAGGAATCAAGATAAATTAAGGAAATTATAACACATCCAAAATGCTGAAGAGAAATGTGTGTGCATGCATGCATACACAGAGACCAAAGAAGAGAATAATACACCAACATATTGCACTGGATGGACACATTTCCATGATTCTGAGATAGTCGTCATTCATAGTACAACCCTAACTAGGATAATTTTGATGCTAATTGATCAAAATATTTGGATCACTTTGATTTCTTGGTTATCTCAGGTCTCATGGCTAGAACATAAGAACCATGGATGGCCACATAGGACCATTTCCAGAAACACATAAAATCCCAACTAATCTTTGAGGATAACACATTTCACAGATCTCTATTACTGTGGCACTTTTGATAGGAAGAGCTGCCAGAGGATACTGTAACCACTTTAAGAATAGTAACTTGTAATTTGTTCTTTTTCAGTCAAAGGTGTCCATGGAGGTGTCAGACATCAGTGCCAGAGCCACCTTCCTTCCTTTAGTCACTATGACAACACCAGCTTAGCTTCTGATCTTTGTCACAGAATAAGTAGATACCATTTAACAGTTTGCTGAATAACAACAATGAAGTATTGACAAATATTGCAAATAAAATTGCTGATACAATTAAAATTGCTGATTTCATTTTGTATACTGTGAGGAGTATGGATGTTCTCTCACTTCAGAAAAAAAAATAAAAAGGGTGGGATATGTTCATTAAGATCAGTGGTGCCCAACAAGAAAAAATCAAGCTACATTTTAAAGTTACTTGCAACATGGTTGCTGGAATACATTAAAAAATGTTATCAGATGAAGCAAGATTTAACCCTCTCCTTTCCTTACAAAATGCCACAAACTAGAATGAATATTAGTATTATTTCTATGCCTTGAATCATTTTCAATAGTGTTCCAGTCACAGATTAAAATCACCCACTATAGAAATGCCTTCTATTTCTATTGTTGTCTAATACTGGAGACAGTATTGATTCCAGGCAATCTTGACAACAGTTAGCAAAATATATCAGAAGGTGTCCTCTATTGGTCTGGGTGATTTGCAGTTGTCCCATAGCAGTGACAAGGGAAAAGGTAGACTTTCAATTCGCTTTGGATAGGTGTTAGTGAAACAAAGTTAGAATAGAACGCCAACAAGGCAGAGGGAAAGAGCACCAATTATTCTGTGCCTCATGTGGTTACTAGGAAAGATGCAGGAGTCTATTAGGGCCTTATTTTAGATGAAAGAAAGAGAAAGCTAAGGGCCAAGGATGTACCACCTACAGTCATTCAATACTCCTAAGGGACTGGGGGATCCATTTAAAGGGCTAGAGGATGCTAAGTTAACTTTTGTATGTTTCCTACATCTTGTCACTCAATCTGTTATTTACTTTGAGAAGATTAAGCAAAGACTGCTCAGTTTCCTTACTATTATCTCATCCTGTCTGCAGAAAAGAACTTTTTAACTCAAGGGTGACATGCCCTCATCAAAAACATTCTGTTCAAACAGTGCATGGGACCAAAGCCACATGCATACACCAATCACACATCTATCACACATTTCCTCCATTCAGACACATAATATGTCTGCTCCAAAGCAATTAGGCATAGAAAATCCTCCCACTGGAGTTTTTTTTTTTTCTGATCAGGCCTTTTTCAGGACGGATTGCTGCACTAGGAATGGGAATTTTCATAGGAGATGTAGTGTGGGCTTTGCTCATGCTTAACTGCTGATTTGTCCAGGAGGGCAGTCATGGGCTAGCTGAGGAGACCTGGTGGGGTTGCCAGCTGCCAACCCTATGGTATAGAATTTTCCCTTTACAGGATTTATCACATGACTCTGAGGTAGATAATAAGCTAACTTGTTTCTTCATTGTGCAAGCAGAAATGCTTTTATACACATTTACTCTCATTTCATGTCTTATACTTCTATAGTGTCTAATATCCAAAATTCTCCAGGCGGAATACAAGATTTAAAAACTTTAAAATGCACTGCTGTGATTAACTGATAATTCTCCAAGTAGAAAATAGGCTTGAACTCATATATCTCTCCATTAGCACCCAAACTAAAGCATGGAGAAGAATCCTGCACATAAAACTTGTGAAAATTAGAATGTTACTGCATTACACATGTACCATCTAAGGGGTCACTGGTGCTTATGGAACTTGCAGTACACACACGGTAGATGCAGTCCAGACATTTTCTTCCTGACTGTTTAAAAAGGACTAGCAAATGAAAGCAGGAAAGCACTGATCATCTGTTTTGGACAGTAGGACTTCAGCACAAGCAAAATATATTAGTATTATACAAGGTGCTTTCTTTTACTAAGAACAAAATCACCACAGTCAGAATTCATTTGGAAGTACCAAATGGTAGTACCAATGATATTACCATTACTAGTTCAACTAACAAGGGATAATTTCAGAACTTAAGATTAATCCAGTCAACCAAAGCAACTTAAGTTTATTCAAAAGACAGATGGTTCTACAAGCATCTGTAGAAAGCAAGTCAAATTTTGTATGAATTTTCAGTAAGGCTATTATAAATCAAAGCAAAGGGGTTAAGGACATACTTATGAAATAGAATTTTTAACAGAAATCTAGACACATGCCATGTGTGTCCAAGGCAAGATGCAGAAAGAGTCATGCAAAGAACAGAAAATACCTGTACCGAGCCACCATGTCTGTCAGCTGCTAGGTGAGCTCTCAAGTGATGGGGATTGGCCTGATGGGGGTCCCAAGCTGCCCTGTGGTCTGTCGACTGCAAGTTATATAATGCATTAAACATGCATGGAAAAAGAGGAATAAGAACCCAGAACATATTAAACATGTCATGCGACTAAAAAACTGCTTTCTACATAAACATCACAAGAACACATGGGCAACTATGCACATGTAGCAATACGTGTACATATGTATTTGAATATAGAAAGACATGTTTAAAGTTTAAGACTAAAAGATTAATTGGAATAATTCAACAGAAACTTCAAACATGAAACTCCATGCAGAATGGAAAAATTTGGGGGCAGCCATTATGGGTGGGACAAACTTTTTTTGTAAACGATATCAATGTAATATCACAGATGGGTACAAACAAAGGAAGAGCTTCAGTATTTCCATGGAAAGCACACTTCACTAACACAGACTGTCACTGTAACGTCTACTTTTTTAATCCTGTCAAAACTCCTTTTAAAAAGTAGCAATGGACTTCTTATTTTTACCAAGTAACAATCCTATCATTGACAATAGCATACATTTCGTATATAAGTGTATGAAGAAAACAACGTTTTTGGAACAAAAGCATTTATACATTATTTTTTAATGTGTGATGACTAGTCCAAGGATGAGGGACTTGCAGCAATCCAGATGTTGTCAGATACAAATTCCCATCAGCCCCAATATGGCAACAGTGAGAGATGATGGAACCTTCAGACCAACATCATACAGAAAGCCAGTTTCTTCATCCTTGCTGTAATGTTTCCCCCTGATTTTTGGGCCAGGTTGTACAACTAACTCATTTTAAAAGCATAAGAGCCCTAGTTTTACCATTAACTATTTATGTTTCACCCGAACCTTTTGAGCATCTTGGTCTTGTAAAGGACTATCTGTCCTACTGAGGCTAAGTAAACTATAGATGCAGCCAGGCCAGCAACTATCACTAGCTTGCTCTTAAAAATACTAAAAATGGGTACCGCCAATATTTGGTGTTCTTATTTTTTCCCAGATATTGTTGTAAAGCCAACCAATATAGTTCAACTCAAATGGCTGAAACACCTCAGGAAATTTAAAATATAAAATGAAATATAGAGCATCTCACAGACTAAAGGAAAGCATCAAATCAGTCATTTCAAGAACATGTTTAAAATTGTACTATTGGACTAAAATTGTACTTACTATAGACTAAAATTGCACTACATACTGGAAGTTAAGAACTTTTTGGTCATATCAACATGGAAAATTCTCACATGAGTGATTGCAGCGCTTAAACAATTTTCATGCATTTCTGTTTGCTTTCCACAGTGCTTTTACTAAGACAAGACACATCATTATGGGGAAAAACAAAGAAGTATAGGAGTTCTAAAACACTGCTGACATCTGAAGCTGAAGCTAGACCATAATTCTAAGTTAAGTGTACTTAACCAAAAAACTAGATTCTAGAAGAAGGAAATAAAACAATGCACACCCTCTTCAAGAGTGAACTCTCCACTTCTTAAACCATAGTTAATCAGAGCACTAACCAGAAGTACCTCTAAATCAGATTTGAAATCTGTATTTGAGACTGGATTCAAATCCTGCGTTAGCAGAAAAACTGGTTGTGTTTATGGCTAATGTCAGTGTCAATATAATGTTTATCCATGGTGATGGGGTGTGGGGGGGGGGGCGTTATTCTGAAGAAGAGAGAGGCTGGGGTGGAAAAGGATAATCTCGCACCCATGCCTATTGCTTTTTCAGTGCCTCTGTATTCTGCACTGACAGCAGAAAATTTAACATTGTAATGAAGACTGAAATATTGATGCTTGAATTAAAACACACACACATGCACACAGTTTAAACTTATTTAAAGCCTAAAGTCAAAACACCCATACTGATGTTATACGCCAGAAGCAAATGAGTACACTTCTGTTGTACTGGCAGCATAAGGCAGAACAAAATTATTACAGAAGAACGCTGGCACACATTATTGGTGGATAACGTACCTGATTTTTGGACTGTTGCATTTTATCTCTGTGTGGATGTGCTTCTCTGTTGGAAGTTATCGCAGGATCTGAATGGATTGAGCCCACTGGAGTAGGCTATAAACAATACAATAGTCAGAATACTGGTAAAATTGTAGATTTCAAAGATATTAACATTTAAAAAACTTATTGAAGTAATTTCAATTCCCATGGCCTAACATAGGCTGGCCACACTCATCTAGAAAACTTTTTAAGTAGTATTACCACCACAAAGATTATTCACATATATTACTAGATTAGTGTATGTGAACAGGAAGGCTAGTAATTTTGTGGACCTATCTATAAGATAGAGTTTAACTTAGCTATATTTTAAACAATTATTTTCAAAGACACTTGAAGGGGATCTCCTAACATTTAACCCAGAAGCAGACTTTCATTAAACAGTTTTAACTTACTGATTGGGTTCACATGACACAACAACCTACAGTTATTTGTTATGGTTGGTTGTTTTCTATGTCATGCAAACCCTGTTGTGGTGAGCAGTCATTATCAACTTTGTTGAATGACAACTATCTGTTCTAGGGTTTGTTTGTAGCATGGGCACTTACATGCAAACCTGCCTTGTGACAAGAGACAAAACACTCCATTTCATTGTGAAAGTTACTTCAAGAGTTGGTTCACTAAAGGCATGATCCAATGGACACCAGAACGAGTCTAAAAAGTGATGGGAGAAGCTGGAGTCCCAGCACCTAATGTGCTCTGTAGTAAGACCTGGGACTCTGAATTCAGAGTGCAGTCAGTCTACTCCATAGTATGAACAGAAAAAACAGTGTCAGCTATGGCACCAAGGTTGGAAGAGAGGGGAGGGGTCAAGTTCTGCCAGAATTTGAAATACTCTGGTTGCATCTCCACCTCGCCTTCTTACATTCCAGGGCAAAAGACTTAGATAGCCCAAATCAGTCATCTAAGTATTTTACAAGGCAAGAAAAGCACAATGATGACCTTCACATTCATGCTTCTTCTACCCTTCACGGAATGCCTATAATTCTTGGAGTTTGTGGTATTATGGGCATCCTCACTGGATTGTGCAGTTAAAAAGGAGAGCTGACAATTCTGCACAATGCAGCAAGTAGCATCTGAGAGCTCACACATTACATTTGCTATTTAAATTATCTAAACCTTGTGAACTGAATGTACATTTCATTGGTGCTTATGAATATACAAGTTCATTATTAAATGATCGCATTATTAAGCTTCCATATTCTCAAATGCAGGGAATGTAAACAGAAAGATTCAGTGCTACTTTCTGTAAACAAGATCCTATTAGCTATTTTGATTAAACTATAGAAACAAAACAGAGTGCTACATGCAATGGAATGTAAAACAGGATATAGCTTATATATAGTCCTTATAGTTCTCTACAGCTGTTATCCTCAAAGTGTAAACAGTGTCTATCTTCCACATCCTCAGAATACAAGACAAATATAACTCCAGTACCCTCTCCAAAGAGAAAAAAGGGCCTATAAGGTTCCAGAAATGATGGAAAAGTAGTGAAGTTAAAATGGAGTGTCTTCTATAACTCCGTCTACACTGCTGTATTTTCTATATTGCAGACAAGTGGTCTCTATGCCAACATCCAGATTCTGTCACGAATTGCAGGAATATTTAAGTAGTATTTCAATGAACTTACCAGCTGTTTACCAATCCAGTCATACTCATAATCAAACAAATAGCCCTTTCGATCAAACAGGTCTGTAAAGAGCTTTCTTAAGTAGTCATAGTCTGGTTTTTCAAAAAAATCTAGTCTTCTCACATAACGAAGATATGTAGCCATTTCCTCTACATGAATAAATATAAGTTTATTATTTTAACTGTTAGAAAACATATGAGAAGTTATGTGCATCCTTAGTCTTCATAGTAAAAGAAAGAAACTTTACAAGATGTAATTTGCAGCACAAGTAAAGATTAAACCCTGACGATTCATATTTAAACATAGACTCTAAGGATAAATTTTCAGCAATTAACCCTTGTCACATTTGTTTATTCTTAATCTTACTTTCAATGAGAGAGAGCGAGAATAAGCACACTAACTCCACCCAACCCTGTTGCCATTCTCAGTACCTGCCTCGCGTTCAAGTTGAACTTCTAGGGCAGGAAAGTTCTTCTATAGAGGCTCCCCTTAGTATGTAGAACTGAGGGCAACTGTATAATCTTTACCGTACTGACTATTGATCTTCCTTGTTGTGATGTGTCTCATTTTTTAAACTCTTGGAGAGTTTTCATTTACATCATCATCTTCATGGCACTAAACTAAAATCCAACTTCAAGTGATAAATATTCTTGATTTACATATTCTGTCTTAAAGAGATAGGAGCAGTTGAACCCTATCCAAATGAGTTTGGTATGCATTTGTGGTTTCCAACAGTCTGTCCTTTTTCTTGTGAGCCTCTGTTGTATAATCCATTTTGTATATAGGAATATTGTTCCAGGGAAAAATTTGTTGAAACAGAGTTTCATGGAGGCATAGTATGCTCCTTCATTCCTTTGAACATGTTCAGGGAGATGTATCATTTTGTTTGCACACATCCATAATATATACGGGTTAGGATTTCTATACCATGCCATGAACATCACAACACAAACCACAACAAGAAAAAAAATTAAATGCATTTTAATTACTTCCATTCTATAAAATCAAAGCATTATAATCCATACAACTGTATGAAGTAATAGAGGCTGAAGTCATAAACAGTAGACTCTCACTTAATTGGCACCCATGGGGATTGCTAGATGCAGGATAAATGTAGTTTCTGGTTGCTTGAGAGTTACTATTAAAAATAGGCCTAATTAATACTATACTCCATACCATTCCATACCATACCATAAACTCTGTATTGACTTGATATTAATACTGAAATACAGTAAGTAAAAGCAAATTAAGACACATGAAGACTTCTGTCTTCTGAGACTCAGCCTTAATGTCATAGATGGTTGATTAACTGACATTAAATTCCTGCATTAGCACTCCATGACGCTCACCTTTCCCAGTCCTTTTGTGTATTTCCATCTTCTGCTTGAGGGTAAGCACACTTACCTGGGACCTGTTTTGGCATGCTTCAGAGAGAGCACAAAATTTGAACAACAGGTCCCAATGACTGGTATGTTCACACATGGCAATTTGGCAGGAGTGGGAGACAAACATGGGCTTAGTCACAGCGCAGTGCATGGCGTGTGGGCATGGCACACCAAGTTTAAGCTTATATTTCCGCTGGAAACTGATTTTATTTTAATTTCTATTTAAAGTATTATTTCTTTGATTTTTTGCCACTTGCCTGAGAGTGCCAGTTGCTTGAGTTCTGGTTAACCGGGAGTCTACTGTACTTGTCAAAAATGTTATTCTGCTATTATGTTTATTTAGAGCTTTTGCACTAATTCACCCATTGTCAAACTTAACACAGATTTTAAATTTCCAGACTCTGAACTTATTGCACTCACCTATCAACATAAATGGAAAGTTCATGCAACAGAGGGATATACCCTTATTCTAGCTTCCTTTCTACTTCCTTATTCCCAAGCACTTTATGCTCTACTCCTCCCTTTCCACAAGTTTTCTTATCTTACATACTGTTCCTGTGGTAGAGGTCATTATTTATTTTATTTCTATACTGCTCATAACCAAAGCACTCTGGACAGTTTACAATATAGGTTTTGGCGTAACACTGGTGATGTGAACAAAACCTTTGCTTCTTATGAGTCTCTCTGATTAATTTACTATATAGCAACTACAAGCCACCTACTGCATAATCAGCTTCATATGAGCTGTTACAAGCAACTAAGCTCAACATAAAACATAAGACATTTCTCTAGGCAACTTAACACAGTGTGGGAGGATCACCAACATAAGATTACTATAACAAGTACGAAAAATCATGGGTATAATTTAGTGATCAGTTGCCAAGGTAATTTCAATATAAATTGCTCTTTGACTGTTGAACTGATTACCTGGGAAGTTTTCACACAGTACTTCTATGGGAGTTGCTCTCTTTGTGTCTCCAATTTTCTGATACCGTTCTTTCAATGTATCTGCCTAAGTTTGGAAAGACAGGAAATTGACTGCTTCAAAAACATTTTATGAAACTAGGACAATAGCTGGAGAACTAAGACAAATTTAAATAAGTAACACACTACCTTTAAGCCCTGCCATGGAAGGCTGCCTCGTAAAAAATACATGAACATATGACCTAAAGCTTCCAAATCATCTCTTCTACTTTGTTCTGAAAAAATAAATTGAAAACATTAAGATTAACAAGAAATTCTGAAGCAGTACATAAGACATCAATGATACAAATAAACTATACAATTGTTTACAAAGTGTATTCTATATTTTGTAGCTTTTCATTCAAGTACAGTTTCAATATACTGAAGTATATATATTCAAGTATACTAAAAATATTTAGTACAGAAAAGGCTATTCTTTACCATAAAATCTGTTTTTGAAATCCTTAAGTAGTATCTGGAAATTACTTAAGTCATGTATTTAATTAGAAAGCATTTACTTAGAAAGGAACCTCACTGTGTCACTGCCTTGGCATAGCAACAAACAAGGTACTACACTTGAGGTTTAAAAACACTAAAATTGTTTTCAAAAAGTACAGGACACTGAATTTTTTCTTAGTCACTGAATTCCTGAAAGCAAGAAAGGAACTGCCTTACTTATCACTTTTACAAACCTGTCTTTCTCTTCTTGATTTAGGAGAAGTGGGGTGAGTTGCAAAGAGCTGTCCATAGATTCCTTTCAGTTCAGGAGTAAAAGGAATACAATAGCTAGTACACTGCAACTTTAGTTTTTTTCTATGTTTGACAGACATGGCTGCATTCTGAAGAAGCATACCATAGTCTCTTTGAAGAGGCAGAGAACAGCCTCACTCACTGGCCTATGAAATTTGCTTGTGCCTTACAGCTAGGTCTAGAGCTAGGAAAGGAGAAAACGTGGTTGTTACCTATGGTAACTCTGTCTTGGAAGAAAGTGTTTCTAGTTGGGGTACCCAATTCATACCTATTCCTGCACCCATTATATCCTCTTTCTCCAAAAATTACTGCTTCTATGGGAGTTTGGACCCTCTGGATGCAATACAGCACAGACAATACAGCAATTAAAATCAACTGTGTTCACTTATACAGGCCAAGGAGCTTTCTGTCAAGGTAAATTCACTGCTGAATTCAACCCCAGCACACTATTCTGTTGGGTTCTTCTGAAATAGAGACTCACTCTCCTTGCATGAAGGGAGAAAAGCAAACAACACTGTTCATAATACAACCCTTCCAACAGTGGGACAGAACGCTTTCAACCATATGAGTCTGCTTGTTAACTTGAATCTTCAGAAGCCCTGCTTTATGTGTCCCCTACCTTCAGAGATTAGGCAGGCAAGAAATGGAGACAGATTATTTCCTATGTAACAACTCAATCTCCAGAACATATTCCCTAGAGACATCTGTATAGCACATAAAGCTTATCTCAGATAAGAACCCTATTCTCAAAGGATCTTTACTGCTGCTTGTTTTTATATGCTTTTGATTACAATTGTTTATTTGGGCTATTTGTTAAACTTTCTTATACTGAATTTTGGAGTATGGGCCCATATGGGTAAAGGCAGGATATATGTATTCAGAATTAATAAAGGAAATTGTATACAAGGTACATAGCAGATGCTATCAGTATTTGGATACACAAAGCTTCACAAAAACAACAGTTGCTGCCCTCCATGAATCTTTTGTTCTGTGCTGCAAAGAGAAGGAATGAGAGAGGAAAAGATACTACCCAAAAGAGAAAAGCATATAATGCAATGGTAAGACAGGAAGGAAAAAGTCAAGCATATGTGAATCTGGATTTTATGTGCACTATTTGTTTTGCGTTTATTTATTGTATGTAAGCTGTCCCGAGGCTCATGTGAATGGGACGGCGTACAAAAATTCTAAATAAATAAATATGTGACAAGTAAGGGACACTGATACACTAACCATTTTTAAAGATATGTAGACGGGCAAAGACAACACATGATTCTGCTTCTGTGGGACTATTCTTGCACTTCATCATATAGCCATCTAATGTCAATAGTCCTACAGAAGGTAATATCAAATGCTAACTGCTGATTGAACAAGTAATTTTTCTATTATTTTTACTTTAAAGGTATGGGCTTTAAGATATCTATTATATGTTTCTGATTGTTGTGGGCTGCTTCAACAGTAGCAAGAGATAAATCAGCTAAATAGCATTTGGTCCTTCACACCAGGTTTAGTGGCCGTATTTTATTTAAGAGAGTTACAAGTATACAAATATTAACCTGCTACATGATCCCATCCTTCAGACAGACTCAAAAAGACATTTTTTAAACTATCATAGTTAAAGAAATGGGGGAGGGCAGGGAGAAGCAAAGAGAATACTAAAGAGGTAACACAGAGACAAGTGATGAGGCTAATTCAAAGTAAGGATTTTTTTCCAGATTAATTCACATACTTTTCATACATGAGAAAACCTCCATGTTGGAAAGAAGCCCATGTCTATCAGCTCTACTTTGACATTTGACACATGCTTGCTAAATGAGGCTTCAGTATGCAAATAGCTGGAGTCCTCTCTTATATTATACATACTTGAAATTGTCTGTGAAGCTGAAATTAGTTGATACACTTTTAACTTTCTAAATTAAATCCTATTTAGGCATCTTTTCTAATCATATATCAATGCAGCAATGTGCACAATCTTTTAAAAACAGGTTTTTTTCTGATGCCATTCAACAAGTTTTCATAGCTGTTCATGAAGTAATTATTCTACTGTGAAAGCTCTATTTCCCCTTCCTTCCAACAGATTATGCCTATAGACATTTTGTAGCTATCCTGCAGTTTTGAGGACTAAATAACCTGGGCCGAATTTACAGAAGTAGGAATTATCAGGATTCATTAGTCCTTTAATGTGACAAGATGGAAGAACCAACACAGCAATACTAAAGGTAATAACTGCAGTAAAGGTGGTACAATAATTTGGTCTGGTCGCTGATGCCAGTCACACTATGGCACAAGAGATTAAACTCAGCTGTGCAATGCTACAGAATGAAAAGATACTATGCAAGGTATTTTTTAAAGGTTTTCACAGTTAAGAATTTCAAAGCCAAGAACTCACTAGGATAAGTATTCTGGAACTTAAGAGGCAACCCTCACTGAGCATGCTTCAAACTACATGCATGTTTTCAATACAAAATCCAAGTCATCAAAAGTAATTATGACTATGCAACAAACTGGTCACAGAAATCAAATGAGCCTGCTACATTGTGTTCTAAAAAAAATACATACCTTTTCCTAAATGTGTATTTATACTCATGTATCTAGCAGTTCCTGTAAGGCTTTTATGTTCTCGGTATGGTATGTGCTTCTTTGTCTCTGGATCTATATATTCTTTTGCCAAACCAAAATCTATAATATGAATAATTTGTTGAGTTTTATTTCCTGGTCGTCCTATTAAGAAGTTTTCAGGTTTTACATCTCTGTATATTAAGTTCTTTGAATGAACATACTCCATTCGAGAAATCTGTTAGAGTAAAAGAACTGTTTGTTAGCTTTTTAAAAAACAGAACAAGTAATAGAGTAAACAAAAGCAAGCATTGCTATATCTTGTCTTTCCTGAAGGAACATGATTTCTCATATGCCAAATTAAACATGGACACTGTCTTACTAAATTTTGCTTTAGTTAGGTAAACAGGAGTAGGAGGTCTTTTATGGCCAGTGAGTAAACATGGCAAGGTTTTTCAAATACTCTGTTAAAATAAGAAGTGATTGGCATCCTGTGCCACCACTGAATTTTTCATCTTGAGAGGGCACTTTTAAAAACCTTGAAAAATCTGACCAAGATAAGAATGCTTGTTTGCTTCTCACAGAAAAACCTGAAATATTTAGTAATAAAGAATGCATTTGCCAAGACAATTTACATAAAATAAAAATACAGCTTGCTTCTTTCTAGTACCAGCACTGCCTTGCAATTTAAGTGACTTCTGGATAATAAAAAGAGCTGTGAATATTACATAAGTATTCACCTGTATCACTTCAGTGTAGAAGTAGGTACTAGGTACTGAACTCAGCATCCTTAACACTATGATCTGTTTTGAAACATTTGGCTGGTGATTCTATAAAAGCTGACCTGGCTCGGACAGCATGACAAGCCACCATGGTTTGTTATCTTAGGTGGTTGTGTCATGAAAGCACAGCCCAGGTAATTCAGAGATTTCCTTCCCCAGATCCTCACCCTGAGCACCCAAGGGCTGTTGCTGTGTTGCCTAAATCCAGATGACAGAACCTACCATGAATGAACTCTAACCAGCAGCAAGTCTCTGGCCAAGAGCAGCAAAAATCCCGTGCCCCTCTTGACAAGTGGCTGCTGGATTAGCCCCACAGACACCAGCTTTGAAAAGTGCCCATGAGGTACACAGGGGCTGCTGCCAGAAGCTTCCCCTCAACAACACAGAACAATGATTTGCCAGTGGCTCAAGAGTAGACCTTACAATCTGGTGGCAAGGAGGATCAGCATCTCTTCCTCTTGCCAAAGGAGCATGTGTCCATCTCAGCTCAAGAGCTGACCTATGACGCTTCCCCTGTGGATCTACTCAGTGGTACAGGGCAGAAACATGGAGAAGATCAGGGACCCTATTGTCTCCTACTTACTGCCCAAGAGTAGGATGTGAGTCAAAGATCCACTCACCAGCACTGTTCTGCGCCTAAGGTGGCACCACTAAATAGATCGGGCACCCTTAAATCTGTTGAAAAAGAAGGTGGTGGGGTGCTCAATCAGCTGCTGCATCTTCCCCATTAAGACGGAGACAAAGAAGCTTTTTTAAATTCTTCTTTAAATGATCCCATTACATGTAAAGCATGAGTCTGTTTGTGCATCAAGGAATCTGTGACAGCTTAAGCAAACTGAAATCAGCTTGTAATCTCAGCTGTTAAGGGGCCTTGAAAAAAAGGTCAATCATCTGTCAAGTTCAACTTCATTAATCTGCCCACTATGGCTTATTACAACAGTGGGCTGTCGTATTGTTAAAACTCAGCCATTGTCTCTCATAAATTCCCTTCTCCTATGCAGCTACTCCAACACTTCCTGAGTGTGCTCCAATTTTCCCGATTTTCAAGGAAGCATGGGAGAATCAGAGAATATGTCATATTCTGCTCATGAGATCTCAGGATACAAATCTTTGTCTTCCAGCATTTAATTATGAACTGAAGAATAATCCTTTGATTCTGCATTTGCTCAAACACTATTCAAGCCAATACTGTAGAAGGAATATTTAAGAAAAAATGAAGAAACAATACTTACCAATTGTATGGCTATCATAAGAACAGTTTTCAGAGAAAATGTCCTATCACACAAGTCAAACAAGTCTTCCAAACTAGGTCCCAGTAGTTCTAGCACCATGGCATTATACTTGCCACAAGGGCCAAAATAGTAAACCTGAGGTATTCCATCTGAGAAAGTGAAAAGTAACATTGATTTTGACAACTGCAATATCATTGGTTGTATTTAACTCTTTAAAAACAATTTAATCTATCAAGTGGATAAATATATTAAAAACTTATCTTACACAAATATTTGCATGTTTAAATTGCTTAGTACTACTAAGCTCCTTCTGAGAAAAACATAGCTTCTTTTAGAAAATATTTGATTTACTAAAGAATGCATTAGTTCTTTTTATGGTATTTTTAAAACGTTTGTAGCTTGGAGGCTCTCCCTGATCCATCTTTGTCAGTCGGGCCTCAGGTGTCCTCTGTGTCTTGATGTGCCTTCTACCAGCTTCAGGAAGTGGTCCAACTACAATCCGATAGCATGATTTCAGTAAACTATGCTCTGATACTCTCTAAATTATATTACTACAATGCACACTATGTGGGACTGCTCTTGAAGACTGTTCAGAAGGTAAGCTTATGAAGAATGTGGCAATCAGCTTAGTAACTGGGACCCATAGGTCCAGTGTATAAGACCAGTTCTGGACTGCTTGCATTGGGTGCCTGTATGCCCAATTCAAGGTTCTGGTTTTACCCTATAATGCCTTACATAGCTTGGAAGTACAGTATCTGTTGGAGCACTTCTCTGAACTCTTGATATCTGGGATCTTCCTCCAAGTTCCATGGGGGGGGGGGTCAAAGGGTGACAAAAAAGGAAGGGCTTTCTCTTTGGTGCCCCCCATCTATGGAAAAAAACTCCACACTACAGCTAATTCCAGGTTAAGACAACCTTTTATGCCAAGGATTTTAAAAATATACTTGGATATCTAGGGCTTGAGCGGATTACCAATGTTCTACAAGACTATTTTTAACAGTATGTTTTTAGTTGCTTGTTTTGTGTTTATGCTTCAGCTATAAGTAATGCAGAAATGAATTAAATAATAATAAATGATAATGTATATGTAAGAATATGCACACTTTAAATCATGGCTTTTTAAAAGACCCATTTATAATTATATGAATTATGCACAGTAACTTTACTGCAGAAATAATCACACAGACACAAACTTTATCAAGCCCAGCTTTTAAGAAGCCTAAGTAAGTCTTAACACATTACTTGTCTACTTAACAGTTATCATGAACTCCAATCAAGATGAAACAGGAAGTTACAATCCTGTACTAGAATATTAGAGCTGAAACATTTACCAACACAAGCTACAATTCCAAGCATTATGTCTAAAAGTCTTGATTTAGTAGCCAGCCAATCTAATAGCCACCATAACAGATTCAAGGTTGTGCAAATATGTTATGGAACCCTAGAATAAGAACCTAATTTAGCATTGGATCAGCAAAGCCCACCTAAATGCACTAGTAGATTATTCTAACAAAGTGATGTAAGGCACTACAAACTGGACTATCTATAGATAGAAATACTACATGTCTTAAAGCTACTCATTAGCGTGCTCATTTCCTTTGGGCAAAAAAATACAAATCTGTGTTTAAAGCTAAAAGGGCTGACTGAACAGTTTTTAAAATCAACGTTACCTTTATTGTACAAAAATGGGAGGAGAAATTAAAGAAAGTAACACTTTTGGTAACACTGCAACCCTATCCTTGAGTTACAGCAGCTACACAAGGATAGGACTGCTACTAAATTCCTATGTTGATGTAAGTACAAATTACATTGGTATTGTGAGCTTATCTTGTTTTTGTGACATAGTTATTTCCTGTAGCCAAGCCAGAGCACAGAATGGGCAGTGGGAAAGAAAAGACAGTTCCATCAGACTACCAAAACTATTTTAAGCCCAGCTACTTGTTATAAGAAGTGTAAGTTTAAGACCAGATGCTTAAACTTGCTTTTGTTCTCCTTCCGCCCTATCCCCACCCCCTTTTTGTATTTTAGCATATAGGCTTCAGGGCTGACTTATCACTTATATTGTTCAGTGAAAATTTCTGGCTGAAGATTATTTTAATTTAGTTGGGATCCCATTGACAGTTCTTTTTGTCATGGATAAGACGGGTCAACGAAACAGCTGTTAGCACTCTGTTCGCTTTCACTGGCATTAATGGGCAACCTAAGACAACTGCACACATATACATCCTCAGATTCCATTCTACAGCCAATCACAGCTAATAACACTAAGACTATATAAGCTGCTACAGGAGAACAGTGTTCTAAATTCTTGAGAAGCACAGGTCCTGAGCTCTTTCTATCTTGATCTGAAGTATGAATTTACTCAGCTTTCCAAAACCCCACTTCTACATTTCAAGCTTTGCTTTCCTCCCTCCATAGAAGAAAACACAGCTGACACATCTATACTTATTGCAACCAACTAATATATGTCATGTTTAAGTATTAATTAGGTATCTATATAGACAATGTGTATTTTAAAAAAAGTCTGCCTGCAAAAGGAACTGAACAATTGTAATGGTCTTGAAATGTTTGGTCTTGAAAATGAAAAAAAAGCACCCCTCAAAGAACAGCACATTAAGGAACACTTCATGACTCAGTCTGAGTAGTAGTATAGCTCATTACAGAACTAAGTCCTGGTGGTGAAGTGAAATAATGAAATGTATTCTTCTGTAGAAAAGAAGCAAGCCTAGCAACAAAGTAAGAAGGTAAACAACTATTAGTCTTCTGAGAGCCCTGAAAGATATTCCAGATACAAAGACAAGTCAAGAAACTTTACTTCTCCAACCCAGGCTAAAAGAAGAAGGCCTATTCAACATGTTCATGAAACTGTTGAGTATTTTGGAGTGTTTTGCCATCAATCTGTTGATGACATGCAATTCTATTTCTCCTTTTCATCTTCAGCAGGTGAGGTTGTGGAGGTGCTAAACCAGTGTCGGGCCGTGCCATCAGACTGATTAAGGAGTAACAAACTAAAGTTCAATCTAAACAAGACTAAGATGGTGTTAATGAGAGATTCCTCTGACCAGACAGATGCAGGGGATTCCTAAATGAGGTCACACTCCCCCTGAAGGAACACATTTGTTGCCTGGCTCTTCTTGAAGGCCAGGTAGCATCAGCGGCTCAGAGTAACCCCTACCAGCTTTGGCTAGTGGCTCAGCTACACCTCTATATGGCCAGAGATATTAGTAGTCTATGCTATGGTCATTTCTAAGCTAGATTTCTGCAATGTATTTTACACTGGGATGTGCTTGAAGACAGTTCAGGAGCTGTTGGGCAAAATGCAGCAGCGAGATTAATGACAGGGACCAAATGGTCAAATCACATAATTCCAATTCTAGCCCATTTGAATTGGCTGCTTATATGATTCTAAGTCCAATTCAAGGTGCTAGTTTTGACCTATAAAGCCCTACATAGCCTGGGGCCAGAATATTTGATGGAGCACCTCTCCTGACAACAATCTACATGGACACTACAATCATGTTCTGGGGCCTCCCTCCAATTGCCATCTCCAAGGAAGGCTCGAGTGGTGGCAACAAGGAGAAGGGCCTTTTCAGTGCCCGCCCCCCTCCATTATGGAATGACCTGTCCCCTAAGCCTCTCATGGCACCAACCTCAGTATCCTTTCAGAGCCATGTTAAAACTCTCCTCTATCACAGAGCATTTAATTAGTTGTTTAGGGGCTTTGTTAGCTGCTTAACAGGTTGCTTAATTTATATAGAGTTCTACCTAATGGACAGTACAGAAATTAATTAATTCAAAATAATAAGGCCTCTCAGGGAGAAGATAATGGGAAAAATGTACTGGGAATGCAGGGACAAGTCTCAAAGGGCACCTCTTATCCCTATTCTTTGAGCATCCCAAGGGATGTCAAGCCACACAGAATACCTTCAACTCCTTTCCAGTAAGTGGAAACTGAATAACGTAACAGTGCTTCCTTACACAAGTAACAACAATGACTTCTGCACAGGAAATATAGAGTAAATATGCACTGCACATAAAGAATGCCTAGTTTTCTGAAAAGCCCCCATAGAATAGGTAAGGTAAGGGAAACAAAGCCACATCTGCTCATGAACAAATAATCTGCTTATTGCCAGTGCTGACCAAGGACTAATTAAGAACTCTTCTATTCAGGAGCAGGTCCAAGGAATACAAAAGAAATTGACTTAATAAATAGTAGCTGAAGACAGAATTCCAATGTAACTCCCTACAGTAGATGACTAGGTTTGATAAAATCAATCCCAGCAGGTGAATCCCTGAAACAGCTTCCCATTATACACCAGCATCACCATGTTTCCCTGTTCTCTACATAGGTAACAAGGGAGCCATCCAACATTCAGAAGACCAGGCAGTTTTTTGTCTACTGCCATGTAGATCACAAAGCAAGGTCCACTGAAGCAGTGATTAGCAAGAAGTCACTATTACTATGCACATTTGTGTGCATGCAGTATTCTAAAAGCTACGAGAATATAACAGGTACAACAATAAGGGAAATGGCATGTTAGCTTCTCAGAAGTTGCTGCATAATCAAAATGATTCAACAAAAGCTTTATTCCAATCATGCCTCTATTCAGGTAACCATTAAGGAAGGACGCCCTGCTCCCTTCCAAAATAGAAACCATTGATCAGGGACAGGCAGGTTTTACAAGAAGGTCCCCTTTCACTTCCAGTCAAAAGGTTAATGTACAGGTGATGATACAGGTTTCTGTTACTTAGAACAAAGAGTAATTTTACAGAACATGAACTTAGCATCCTACCCTGTGAATACGTACCTAAAAGACAAATGGGCTCTCCATGGGTTATCGCCACTTCTCTGTCAGTCCTCCCACAGATATCCTAAGAATACACATGTCATGTCTCCTGTTCCCACTGTGATTTCAACCTTTCTGTGATTGCCTTGACTTCCTCCCCATTTTTCCCATTGGAATATCTGATGTGACAGCTCCTCCAAAGCGCTCAATAGGGCGCTGGTAGAAAAAATTTTAATTTTTTCTACCAGAAATATGCATTTTTTCATTATTTTTTAAAAAATATTTTGGAAGGAGACTAAGTGTTCGGAGTTACTTAAGTATACAAATCAAACTACCTGAAAATAGAAGCCTTGCGTAGCCAAAGTCTGGGTAAATGCCTGTCACAGCAGGCATCCTATATGGCCACTGACAAAGCCAGGCTTCAAATATGTTGCTTGGCTTTTGGATCATAACTGACAGACAGTGAGCTATCAACTGCAAGGCAAAGTCATGAATAGGTCTTTGCTTGCAAAAGTGGGAACGGCACAGCTCTTAGGGTTCTCCACTTTTTCCCAAGACTCATGGTACTCTGGAAAATGGAAACACACAGTCCCACTCCTTTAATCAGAGAACTTACTTTTGACGGATATACTTTTTATAGGGCTAAGCTTCTCTCTCTCTCTCTTGGGGGGGGGAGGGGGACTGACAACAAGGACATATACAGGTTTCATTCCAGCAAGTCATATCCAGCCTTGCCTGATCAATTGTCATGGCTCTTGTCTACTGCACTTGGACAGCAGACACTTACCAGCACATTGGCCAGGCAAGGCTCCGCATTTCAGTCTTTTCTAAGTGCGCACCCGTGAAACTTCAAAAAGAAAAAAAAATACACACATTGTGCCACAGACACCCACATGGAGCCAGGGACTCTCACTCCAAAGTGCTGGCTGGCTGTTGGTGAAGCAACAATCACTGACAGCAGGAAAGGCAACATCACCAAGAGGTGGGTTGATACTGTTGAGAGGTGGCTCAAATCCACCTTCCTGTAAGCTCCCAGGTTTGGATGGTATGCAAATATAGCAAAATAAAGCAATATATTTAAAGCAACAAACCCCAAATAAAGCAATATATTGGCAGAAACAGATTGCAGGAAAGACCAAATAGGGTTTGTTATATAACAACAAGCAACCCTGCAAGAAGTGGTCTGGGTCTAGACATCTCAGCAGTCCAACCATGATGGGTTGCTGTGCTGTGGAAACCAAGTCATAGACTACTCAGGTTAAAAAAAAAATACAGCTTACACTGTTCATTGCTATCTGATGTATTCACTGAAAAGATTTATAAGCTACCTTTTAAGATAAACCCACCATAAAGGTGGTATACAGCACTATTTAAAACCACAGCACAGTCAACAATGATAAAAACAATGGTAAGAAGAAAAAAGGGCAAAATTAGCCATTAAAACTGGTTAGCATCATATAAGCTACAGCAGGCAACAAAATCCTAACTCAATTATAGGCCAAAATAAATAGGTCTTTAGGGACTGCTTAGAGGCCTGTAATTAAAGGGATATAATTATTAAGAAATGTAGGGGGGAAAACAGATCCTTGTGGTGCCCCAGAAACCAACCACCATAGATAAAGCAGTAGTGCCCCAGCACCACTTGAGAAGGAAATACTGAGACAATCATGACACTGTGTTTTCCGAACAAAACATGAATAAATGGTACAGAAGTATATCAACAATTAGTAGCATCAAAAACCACCAAGAGGTCCAGAAGACATGAAGTGTAGCATTCTTCAACTACACCCATACCCTTGAAAACTGAGGCTGTTTCTGTCCCAAAGCTGAGACTTAAACCAGAATGGAATGCATCTAAATAATTAGCAGCATCCAACATTGCCTGAAGTTAGGATGCTATTCCATACTCCAACATCTTGCCCAAAAATTGAACATGAAGATACTGTTCAGTAATTATCCAAAAACATCAGATCTAAATTTAGTTTCTTTAATATAAAGTCCTCATTGTTGATTCCTTCAAGGTTGCGGGGACTGTATTATCACACAAAGAGGCACTAACTATATCCAAGGTCCATTATCTTCCACCCAGCTCTGGCATATTTCAATTGTTATGACAGGCAAGGATCAAATAAACATGTGATCAGCTTCAAACTATCAAGCAGTTTGTACACGTGCTCAGACTGGACAAGCTGAAAGATATCTATAGCATGCTATAGCTCTATCCATTCTCAATTCTGCCAAAATTGTAGCATCTAAGTCAGAACAGATGTGAATTACTTCATCCAGGAACATATAGCAACTTGGTCATAAAAAGCCTCCGGGGTTTCCAACTTTTGCACACCAAGAAGGTCCTTCACCACTGGGAAAAATATTCTGCTTGAAGACACTGTGCATATAATCACCGAAGCAGCAGTAGGTTCTCCACCATTACGCTAACCAGGGCTAAGACAGACAAGCATCTGTCTTGCCTATTTAGGGGTGTACCAATACTTCATGCCTTCGATTTCCCTCAGACTTTCCCCCCATGATTTAGCACTTTCTTATATTTTTTTACCAATACTCTAAAATAAGGGAAAAGAGTTTGCAAACTACAGGAGTCATCCCCACTGACCAAATCAGAGAACTAGATATCACGAGCGCACCAATCCTGCCGAGTTGAACCTCTCACAGACCAGCAAAGCTAGGGGGAACTGGAAGCCTGAATTCAGCCCAGATGCCCTCCAGTTCAGTATATATGCTGCATATATCCTGAAATTAGAAGGTCATCCAGAAAATCCTTGACTAAAAAAGACTTATATGTCTGCAATCCTCCTCCTAATATACACAAGGCCCACAGTACTTGTGTATATTTATACCCAGGATAAAATAGAAGAAAGAGACCAAGTATCTTGTAAAATATGGTAGAATATTTATAGCAAATGAATGACCAGATTTGGTTAACAGATACATGCAATAACGAAAGCTAATTAAAAAAACTGTTCATATACCTTATTATTACTGAAATCCATCTACATGATATGAATAGAAACAAATAGCATTCATAAGTCTAATCACAAACAAGCTGAACTTTGTTACTGAATACCATCTCCAATAATACTTTGGTATGTAAATCTGTTGTGCTGTAAAATTATCATTAATTTTTGTTTATAGAACTATAATCTATAAATTATAGATTACTACAGTGGAATCATAATTAGTACAGTGGAAAACACAGTGAGAAACTATACCCTTTTATAGAACTTTTCTACTGTGGTTCAAACTCAGGTAGATCACAATTAAACAACTCCTCTACAATCAATGCTTTACACAAAGGCAATTAGTCACAATAGGCACTTGCCTTACTTACAAACCAAACAAATGGATTCTTCATGTTTACAAGCTACCTACCTACCTAATTGGTTGAAGTGCTTGTTCTGCATGAAAAAAATCTTGCCCTGAATCATGCTAAATCTCAAATTGCTTTCACACAGATGTTGCCATCTCAAATTATGGAAACATGCAACATAAGCAAGCAGAATGCAGAATGAACCTAAACTGCCATGCCTGTGCATGCTTACACTTTTTCACATGTGAACTTTGAGATGTTGCTATAAAATCCCCTACCATTTTTTCACTGTAATGTAAAGACAATTATGAAAAATATTGAAAGACGTGAAAAAAGGCTTTGTTAGGCACAGATATCATAAATAGATTTGACAGAAAGAAAGAATGCCTTTTGCTCAAAACTGCACTGGAAATATTGCCATTTTGGCTTATTTTCTGTTTTTAAATGGAGTCTACAAAGACTTCGAAGTGCTACAAACTTTACAGAGACAATGATCAATTTTTCTACTGTTTCAAAATGGAAACATATTCATTTTCCAATTACTTTTTGAGTAACAGGTGTTTTCACTCCTTGAAGAAAAGTACTGTTGATTATAAGTTGCTATGCAAAACTTTATCCCATAGAATATGGTTTCCATAATGCCAGTTAGAGGACCCACAATGCTATACAGTTTGCACACATCTATGTTTATGGCTAGAAATTGAAGCATTTTCTATGAATAGCTAGCGTCTAACCAAGTTGCAGTCTAATTTGCTTTTGTACTATACTGCAATACAACCCACATAAAGCCAAAAGCTATATACTGCAGCCACATGCAATTAAAGCCCAACAGCTCCTTCTGTGTTGCAAAGCAGCTTAGGGATGGGATAAGAGGAAGGAGGCACTTAATTTTCTCTGGCAGCTGCTTTTCCTCTGAAAAATCCTCTTCTGAGCACACTCACAAAGTAAACACAGATGTCAAACACTGGCAGTAGAAGCAGTTTGGTTGGTTGTTTCAACAGAGAACAGATCAAGCTAATGTTACATGTAGCTACAGTGAAATATGCAGTTTTGCCCTTAGTATTTAACAAATAATTGTGATAATTAACATGTACTAAAGATATTAAACATACGCATTCCTGCTATCACACAAATATTTATTTAATACACTATTACACACTAAATTATGTTAGTATATTGCCACTAATTTGTTTCTTTGAAATATTTCACATTCTGATACAATTAAATAATACTTACCTCCAGATCCTAGTTGCTTGTAGAATCTGTATTCCAAGTGTAGCTGTGGTGCTCTTGACTTCATTGGCTCCTGAAGAAATTAAAAACTTAATTTAATAAAATTATAAAAGCTAGCCTTTCAGTGACGCACAGGACACCAATAAAACTTAAGATTATACCTGTCTGTATACCTAAAATAGGACTATGTATGAGAAGCTCTACAATATGTACATACCTTCCTTTTTATTCAAAAACATTTATGGTCTTATGGCCATAATAGTACAGGCTTAATAATGTAATGATGTTCACAAGTCCTTTTGTATGTACTCTATATTATATACAGAACAGTCCATATTGAAAAACATTCTTTCACTACGAGTTCTTTTACACATGGGGCAGTAAAAGAAATGCAACTACAAGGATGACATATTGAGATTCCAAAGACAGGATTAAATTAGATTATCAGGAAGTTTTTTAATTTTGTAATTCGTAAAAGAATGAACACAAACTAGCAGAAGGTGGGCAGAAGTGCATGTGCACACATCTGGAATGTTGTACTGGAATCTGTTCCAAGCAGATGTAAATTCTGCTTGCTATTGCAGTGACCCTTATCCAAGGAAAATCAGTGTGTGAGAATCTGCTAAAATAAGAACCTGAGACACTTGCCTAACTAAATGCAATATAGGCAGTATTTTGGCCTCCTTGTTGAAGCAGGAAAAGGAAACTGTACAGAGAGATATATGGTGATACGGGATGAAAAATTTTCCATATTAGGACAAAACATGAACACAGAATACCCACACCAGCAGAAGTAAAAAAAAATTCTATCTTTCTGGAACCTATAGCAGTCTATCCTATCCACCCTACCATTTCTGACTGCCTTCAGCAAAGGGAGGAAAGCAAAACCAAGAAAAGCAAAAACTGCTACAATTCCTCAGATCTTCTCCTAAAGGCCATGTCAAGAAAGACTGGGGTAAAAGGAATGTGTGCCTGTGTTCTTCCTTCTCTAAAAATGAAGACAAAATTCACCATGTCCCAAATCCAAGACCTTAAATACTACCAGAATAATATCGCTGGAATATAAAGATGACCAATCAGTTCAGACAAATTTCTTGGGAAGGAGCTCATAGGAAACCAAAAAGCCTTGGAAGATATGGACCAATATATAGAGTACACAGCATATCCATGAATTACTGGAACCAAGACTCACTAGGAAACATCAGGCAAAAGCTCACAGCACATTGACAAGTGCTTCTATCTCTTATAAAGGAGATACTATTCATACTATTTAAAAAAAAAAAAAAAAGTTTAAAAATCCCTCTGTTCCTAACTACAAACCTAGCAGAAAAGCAATTCTTGTTCATATCTAGAACTGAAATAACAATATAAAAAACTATATAGCACTGAATTGAGAAAAGAACATTGTTCTTTACTATTAACGGGCAAAAAGACTAACTAGAGATCTATTCTTAAAACAGCAATCTGAACACAACTTAGCTGATGCAAGAAAGTACTAGAATGTTGTCTCCTAGTGGAAATTACTGTAGGTTTCAAAGTTTATAGCAATGCAAGCAGGACAGTGCTATATCAAGTCTTTAGCACAGCACTGCAAAGGGCTTAGATTCTAGAATACTTGTGGGAGGGGGCACAAAAGCAATGGTTCAGTGTTTAGAAATTCTACAAATATCCAGCAAAAAGTACCAACCTTTGAAAAACTCTTCAGAACACACAAGATTGCATGTATGTTCACACTAATAAAACCATAGAAATCCCTATATGGGATAGAATATAAAGGAATGCCATTTTCTTAAAATCATTTTCTGCTTGCTGGCAATGGCACTTACAGTGAAATCCTATACGTATCTTTTCATTATATCTATATGGTGGCCTGGTTCACATGAACATCATAGTTAAACAACTTTGTTTTAAGCTTGTTTGTTTGAAGCAAGTGTCAGATATGATTAGCATAATCACCCACCCCACTGCGACATGTTGGGTCATGCAGTGTTGTTGGGTTATCTGAGGCTGAGGTTCCCCTGAGGCTGTCCACCTTGGTGCAGATGTCATGAAAAACTGCAGTATTCCGCAAATAATGCCCAGTACCACAGTTTAAACAAGCCACTGTGGCTTGTTTAGTCTACACTGATTACACAAACTAGGTCACAGAGTTCAATGGGCCTTACATTCAAGTATGTCTGCACATAATTGGTTATAGCCTTAAGAGAAGAAACAAGACACAATATTATTCCTATCACTAGCATGTTATGATACTGAATAGTATCCACTACTCAGATGCTCTGCCTAGATGTAATCTGTATAATTCTGTTTATTTTTAATATTTATCATCAAGACACTATTCACCATTTCCTGTAGGAAAGTGACAAATGTACAAACATTGGTACAATGTTGTTGCATCTTGCCACCAGAAATTGCTTAAAGAAATGCTGAAGCCTTTGGAAGGCTGCCAGTAATTCAGTGTTGAACCAACTATTTAAGCTGTGGCAGTGTGAAAATATTAATGCTTTTACAAAGTTTAGCTAGATTAATTCAAATCATAAAATTAAATCCAAAATTAAAGCCATATCCAACTTTGTCAGCCAACATTAACTAAATATCAAGAATTTCAACAATGGAAAATGCAAATATTTATCACAGTATTATATATGAAATGCTATATATAACATTTAGATGGGTTATAAAAGATTTCTAGAGATACACTATGGTCTTGCTCCACCAAGACTGGTAGATGACAGGTTAGATAAAATAGTATAAATAACCATACCAGATTTTCAGAAGGAAGTTTCAACCCTTGATATGTGATGCAATTATCTGAAGCTTATATGTGCAAAGTGTCAAGCTAGAATCTTAAAACAAGTACTCTGATCAGAGGTTCAGAGGTAGTAATCTATCTTGAAAGGTGACTCATACTTTTGACTTCAATGATTTTAAAATCATGTTAGTTTAAATATTTTATCTTGAATAATAAATGACTTTACCCTTTCACTATAAAGATATGCCATGGAAAAAATGAAAGTAGCTTCCACAGTACAAATGTACACCTTTAAGTGCAACAGAACAGACAACTACAGAACATTGCCCAAAACAAGCAAATGTTCCGTTTGCTCTCCGACCTGGAAAGATTTGAATATGATGTTCAGAATTCTGAAGCCCACAGCATGATATATAATTATAGGTTAAAACTGGAGAAGCAGAAGTTTTAAAATGAAAAAATCTGTACATGTTCATATAGTTGCACACACCCACATGCACAAAGGCACCTACAAGAGAGGGGCTATGTGAACACACACTTTCATCTTTCTTACAAGTTGCTAGCCCATCTAGCATTACCTCTCAACATCCACACTCCTCTTTGTCTAGTCACTCAGAGTTCAAGGATGCCATTGCCCTTTTTGGACTCTTACAAGACACTTTAACAACTATGGAGTATGCCTGTGAAAGTGTCCCAGTGCATCATTACTCACCTTCTAGGTTTATGTCACTCTTTATATACTGACAGAGAGGGAGGAACCAATAATGGCAGCATAGACAGAATGTGGGATGCCATGTGATTTAATTTCTCAAGCCCTTCTAATTCAGTGTGCCCCAGTTTAGAAAACTACAAAACGCAAGCAGATTCAGTGGAGGAAAACTGATTAAACATTTTCCCACATTTATCAAGACAGGGTAGGGTAGTGCTATGAAAGCATAATGGGAAAGTCACTCTGAAGAAAATGCTCACCTTTTAAAATAAAATGAGAAAAATGCAGGTTGCTTACCTGTAACTGTCATTCCTCAAGTGGTCATTTGTGCATTTACACATATGGGCTCTGCACCTACGTGGAGCCTGTTGCCGGAAAGATTCAATAGCTAAGAGGATTTTGGCAGGATCCCCTCCCCCACCCCAGCATCCATATAAAAGAGGGGGCTCCTGCCCTTTCCCTCAGTTCCAATGAGACCATCCAGAGACATAAGGACTAAGGGAGGATTGGAAGTATCAACCTTGCGTTGAGCAAAGCAGTACTATATCCACATTAGGGAGCAATAGTAGCATGCCCACATTAGCAAGTGGTATTGTGGAAGGGAGACACTCACAAAAAGGACAAACATGCACAACACAAATACAGTTACTCCCAGTGGGTAGGTGGGTGAGTAGTTGAGTGAATGCACAGATGACCACTTGCTAATGTGGGCATGCTACTATTGCTCCCTAATGTGGATATAGTACTGCTTTGCTCAACGCAAGGTTGATACTTCCAATCCTCCCTTAGTCCTTATGTCTCTGGATGGTCTCATTGGAACTGAGGGAAAGGGCAGGAGCCCCCTCTTTTATATGGATGCTGGGGTGGGGGAGGGGATCCTGCCCTTTCCCTCAGTTCCAATGAGACCATCCAGAGACATAAGGACTAAGGGAGGATTGGAAGTATCAACCTTGCGTTGAGCAAAGCAGTACTATATCCACATTAGGGAGCAATAGTAGCATGCCCACATTAGCAAGTGGTATTGTGGAAGGGAGACACTCACAAAAAGGACAAACATGCACAACACAAATACAGTTACTCCCAGTGGGTAGGTGGGTGAGTAGTTGAGTGAATGCACAGATGACCACTTGAAATACAACAGTAATCAACCTGTCTTTCCTCTGCGTGGTCTCCATGCATCACACATATGGGTTCCAATATTGCCTCTGACTGCAAATTGTTCAGTGAAGGAACCAAGATCTGTTCAGATGAGTAAGAAATCAAATTTGAAAAGAGAAGAAATGCTCTGGGGGTGCAGGAAGGACAGCAAAGGAACTTCCCTAGGCACTGAAGAGGTCAAAGAACTGAGAGCAAGGGCAGGAACCATTCCCTTTGATATGGACACTGGGGTGGGGGAGGAGCTCCTGCCAAAATGAATAGCTACTGAATCTTCCTAGCAAGGTCCACATAGGCACAGAACCCACATGTGTGATGCACAAAGGCCACGAAGAACTGTGATTTCTCTCATCTTTGTTAACAGTTAAGATATTCAGAAGAGAAGCTTGAAAACAGTGCTTACAAAATTGTTCTATAAATTCAGCTATTCATTTGATGAAATCCTCACACCTAGGTACATACACTGTCAATCTTCCTTAGCAGGGATCTCATATTGCAATAAATCCAGGAATGTAAACTTGGAAATAGTGAGATTTTGTTCTGTTTAACTCTAGAAGCTTTCAAGATTTTCTAGAACCCACACAAGAGAAAGGGAGTAATGGATATCTAAGTGAGAGCAGGGATCTTATACCCCTGGTACAACTGAAATACTATAATACAATGAAAGGTGCAATTTCCACAATCATTAAACAATTCTTTAATTCCACTTAAACCAAACTTGTTAAAAATAAGCATTAAGGTCACGTTTATATTTCAAATAACAATTAGTGTCAACTTACCAGCTTAATTGCCACGTATTCATTTGTATACAAATTTTTTCCTTAAAAGATAAAAAGACAAGAATGCCAAATCATATTTTTGTGTTCCAAGAAAACAGCATACAGTTGACAAAACTGTGCAGTGCTAGTTTACCTAAACAAATGCATTCTATTTCTCAAACTCTTAGGTATCAGAGAAAAATCAACATTTTACAACAGCAGCCTCACACTGTAATAGATAAACCTTTTCATCACAATCTCTATCAAAGCAGTGTAATGAGTTCCTCCTAAGAAGAACTGAGAGCTTATCAAGAGCTTTATGTTATACTAAAATAATTTAATTTCTAAAACTAAATTTACTTTTACCATTTTAAGTAGATCAGCAGCATTTAACTTTGACAGGGACCTGACTGAAATAAGTACCCTGTACAAAGAGCAATTTTTGTTTTAATATTTAATGTTAGAAATATTGAAGTTCATGCATTTCTTCCTTCCTGCACTTTCATTTGGTATATTTATATTCTGCAGCTGCCTTGAGATTATTAAGAACACAGTATACACATTCTTTTCAAATGAACAAATTAATAAAATATACTTTCCCAAAACCTCCAAAGTGAAACTTCTCCTAGTGTTGTCTTTTTTTATTTTTTACAAAAGGGGGAAGTAGCAGAGAGCAACCATTGGGAGAGGCAATCGTATAAGGGAAATAACTATCAGGAAGATTCCAACCAAGTGTACCACTGCGCTCATTCACCCATCACCTGTTTTCTGTTTCACAGGCAACAGACCAGTGACACTGGTAGCACACTTGGCCATTAAGGAACCCTGAAAGTACAGACTGAAAGCCCTCCACTTGTTGCTCAACCTCCCAGAGTGCAGTTACTTATTTCTCACCACTTGGGAAAGGCAAGGGATAACCCAGAATCATCTAGTCCCAGGAACAAATCTTGTTCCACAGCCACGATTTAACATACAAGTTGGTGCCCATCACTATATCTTATGGCAGCAAATTTAACCATGGGCTTTATGAAGAAACACTTCTTAATGGTCATGAATCTCCTCCACATTCAGTCAAGAAAACAAGATGACTGCTGGAGAAAGCAGTCTGCCCCTTCCTCCAGCATATATCAAGCACAGAATTGCTTCTTGCTGCTCTATGCTGAACATGGAAGAAACAACGTATCCTCCTCCCAGTCTACCAGAGAAACCAAAGGGAGAAGTCCATTATACCAGCATAACAACAAAGCCTGTTGATATTTCTATTTGTGCCCCCCCCCACCATTTAAGAAGAGTCCCTCCTTTGCCAGCATGAGGAGTAAAAAAAGTAATCTACTACTTTTTTGAGGAGTTATTGTCAAGGTTATACAGGATACTGCTTAACATTTAGTGGAATTATAGGAAGTCTAGGAGTTTGGTGAGGACAACTATTGAAAAAAATTCAAAAAGAATTGGGCAGACACTGTGCCAGTCTAGACAGCATAATATACCACACACTGTGAATTGCTTTCACACATGCCAGCTGCCATTATGAATATGCAACCTCTGTCATGTGAACTCAAGCTTGAGGAGCAGGGATTATATGAGGGTTAAAAAACCTTCACATAATGCTGAAACAGACCATGGGTTTCCATATTCATAACAGTGGCTTGGATGTACAGCTCCTTGAAAGCAAATAAACCTATGGTGTACTAAAGTGTCATTGAAACCAGTGCACTCTAAGTTTGCAGATAGCACATGTACATCAACTGTGTGGCTTGTTCTTATCAAGCACACTACAGAAAACCATTTATAGAATGTTTTCATTCCTGCCTTTAAAAGAGATTAATGAATTTTAAGACAGCTTAAATGAAAATAATTTCTGCAGCAAAAGGTGGAAAAGTAGAACAAGTGCAACCAGTTATAAAGCAAAAGATGAAATTAATTACATTTGTTTAAATAAAATGTTTTAGAGCGATAGTGCAGTTTAGCTTATTGAATGTTGGACTTACTACTGAAAGAGTTCAACCCTATAATGAGTGACTAAGTAGCCTTTGGCTTGTCACTCTTTCTCAGCTTCACTTGTTTTAGAAAGTTGTTATAAAGGATAAAGTAACATAAACCCAATTGACTCACCTCAAGTTCTATGAAGTACAAATACGATAATTTTCTAACAAAAAAATGGAATATTGTACATTTAAGATGAAGGTTTCTTCTCTTTTGGTGTGAAGGAAGGATGCAGCTCTAAGTTAATTCCCCCCTCACCCAGAAAAGGTGGGGATAATATGACATAGGTTTCTACTAAGAAGTCCTTCCCTAGCTGTGCTATTATATATTTATTTCATTTCTATACAGCTTCATACTGAGCTCTCTGGGTGGTTCACAATGATGTATAAAACCAAACAATAAAATACATCTCATAACCAAAGAGAAAGGTCTTATATATTACACCCCATCTCAACATCAAGATATAGTGAGGGATTAAACTAAGAGATTAGTCCAATAGCACTCTATGCAATTCAGCTACGTATCAATAGGATGTGATTCTGCTGCCTACTTCACTTGCAAATAGAAGGAACCTTTGAGGATGTGTCCAGCTTTTTATTTTCTGTTTGCATTCAGCAATAGCACATACACATACTAGCCTAAATATTAGCGTAGGAATGAAAGCTGCTCAGACTATGACAGAAGTAAATATGCTGTATCTCCTGTTTCCCTAAGACTGCCTCTGAGGAGGTACAAGCAGCCATATGCAAAGCCTGATTAAGATGTTTCAAGCAGGCCATGTGGCAGGCCTACAGATCTCTGCAAGGGATATTCCTTAATGCAAGTGTTGATTCAAGTTGGTTGCAGAAGAAATGCTAAAATTATGCTGTACAACAGGGAGCCTCATTTCAAGGTCAGCTTTCCTCTTGAAAATGTTTTCATTGTGCCCAAGAGGCTCCTTACATGGTCGATGGCAGTGGTGGCGAACCTACGGCTTGCGTGCCACAGCGGGCATGCAGAGCCCTCTCTGTCGGCATGCAAGCCAAGTCACCCCAGCATCGCCCCAGCAGCCGAGAATCGGATAACAGCGTACATAGGGGCCATGCGCATGCTCGGAAAGGAGTAGTGGTGCCAGGAGATGACATCACAAGCCGCAACTCCTTAGCCGCGACTCGTCCAAGCTTTCACATGGCCAGTCAGTGCACTGCCAAAGATAGATAGATAGATAGATAGATAGATAGATAGATAGATAGATAGATATATTTGCTTGGACTGGCTGTGAGTTGTTTTTTCTAAACTAAATCCTCAGTTTTCAGGTTTTATTGCAATGTTGGCACTTTGTGATAAATAAGTGGGTTTTGGGTTCCAGTTTGTGCACTTGGTCTCTAAAAGGTTCACCATCACTGATCTATGGGGGTTTTTCCAGGTCTGGAAGGCCCAAATGGCTGCTGGAGCTGATATGTATGGGTTCAGGAAAAGGGCCTAACTGATATCCCAAATTTCAGCAATGGCCAACTTGGGCAGGTTCCAACAAAGGTTGTGATTGGTGACTCGATCTAGTTAAGTTCTGGAGTAATCCAAGCACAAACTTTAATCTGCATGGTGAAAGCATTAAAGTAGTTGTGCCTGAACTGTAACAATGCTGGGATAGTCTCTGATAAGATCTTAGAGATGGAAGGAAGTCTGCTAAGAGTACTCCCATTATGAGCACTTCAGCTATGGGTGGTATACAAACATAATAAACAATAATAAACAAATAATGAGTCCCAGAAGCAGCTTCCTCAGAGCACAGCTTACTTTGCACCACACATTTACTTCACACCATACATTATTTCACGCTACAAATGCATTGAACAGCTGTCATTTCCTTCACCAACTTAGGAGCAGTTAACTTTCACTGGAGTCATAACAAAGAAAGGAGAAAACTGACAATGAATGGGAAGCCAACAGATGAAATAAAAACAAGCCAATAGGAATGATAAAGGTGAACAGAAATTGGAAAGGAGTCTATCAGCACTGAGCAAAATGCATGTGCTCACTGCCTTTCCTCAGGGATGGTGGAGTTAACTCATTTCGGGATACTTCCTCACTCTAAACAGTTCTAATAATTTAGAAGATAAACGAGTTCACAAACACTCAATTTTTATTATTTGGCTGACTTTTAAAATGCTGACTTAAGCAATGATTTATCAAATCCGGAATAAGCACTGAAGTTACATTCTCCTTCCTCTCCCTCATGTACTGGCCTTTGTGCTTCTATTATAGTTTGTTTAAACCACAGTTTCCTATTGGGCCTGAAATGGGGAACAGCAGTTTAATGTTCATTTACTAACTAGAATCTAAGATTAGGATGAAAACAGAATTTCCTAGTCTAGTTGGTAAACAGAGACTAAACCTGTTTCAGACATAATGGCAAACTGTGGCTTAAAGAAACCACAACATAAGCAGCAGGGTTGGTGCACAAAGGAACAAGGGGAAAGAGCAGTCTTGAAGCTTGTTCCTGACTTTGTAAATGACAGAATTCTTTTATATTACCTCGCCGCTGCTCCGCCGCCCGCTGCTGCCCCGCCACAGAGGCCAGAACCACCTGCCCAGGACCCTGCTCTGGCCTGCTTCCCCTGGCACGTGTGAGAGACGCGCCGGGACGGAGTGGGGCACGGGGAGGGGCCCTGCAGGCCACAAAGCACCGGTGGCGACCGGGGCCAGTGGCCTCAGGCTGGCGGCCAAAGGTCGATGGCCTAAGGGCGGTCGCCGTTTGGGGGCCGAGTGGGGGGCTGGCCTGGCCAGGGGCTTTGGCTGTGGTTTGGTTTTATCTGTGGGCTAGTGGAGGATTACGGTGGATTATGGTAGGATGTTTTTAATGGTTTTAATTGTTGGTTTTAGATTGCTTTTAATTGCTGCATCTCGTGCTTTACTATGATGTCGCCTGGGGAGGGCGGGGGCGCCACCATCGGGGTGGTGATGGGCAATGGACGTTATGGCACTGGGGGTCTAACGGGTTAGCATAGAAGAGGAGTGACAGATGGTTAACACCTGTCCCTCTTTCCGGTTATTCCCCCAGCCGGCGGATTCCAGGTAGACTTGTCAACTGCCCCCTGGGCCTGTCGATATTGCTGCTTAATGCCAGGTCGGTCCAAAATAAGGCAACACTCATCCAAGATTTGATCATGGATGAGAGGGCCAATCTGGCTTGCATCACAGAGATCTGGGTGGGTGAGGGGGGATGTTTCCCTCCCACAATTGTGCCCGCCCGGGTACCTGGTCCAGCACCAACCACGCCTGGAGCGGAGGGGGGGGGTCGCTCTGGTTTATCGAGCTTCTATTTCCCTTATGGAGCTTCCTGTCCTCTCGAGGCCAGGGCTGGAATGCCTCCACTTGGTGTTGGGCGACCAAGACAGACTGGGGATTCTGTTGGTGTACCGTGCACCCTTCTGCCCAACAGACTCCCTGCCTGAGCTGACGGAGATCGTCTCGGACCTGGTGTTGAAGACTCCCAGGATGTTGGTCCTGGGGGACTTCAATCTCCATGCCGAAACTGTTCTAACCAGGGCGGCTCAGGACTTCATGGCCTCTATGGCGGCCATGGGGCTGTCTCAACACGTCATTGGCCCAACCCATGAACGTGGACACACTCTGGACCTAGTTTTCTCAACGGGGCAGGAAGAGGGTGATCTGAGGGTGAGGAATTTAAGTTTGATGCCCTTGTCATGGTCAGATCACTTCCTCATAAGGTTTGAGCTCAAGAGCGGCCTTTCCCTCTGTAAGGGTGCGAACCTGATTGTATTGGTCTGCCCCCGGAGCCGGATGGATCCTGATGGATTCCTGGAAGCTCTGGGGGATTTTCCAGTTGACAAGGCTGGTGATCCTGTCGATGTCCTGGTTGAACTGTGGAATGAGGAGATGACCAGGGCTATTGACACGATCGCTCCCAAGCATCCTCTCCTACCTGGCAGAGCCCGTTCATCTCCTTGGTATACACCTGAATTACGGGCGATGAAGCAGGTTCGGAGACGTCTAGAGCGTAGGTGGAGGAGATCACGGGGTGATTCTAACTGAACACACTTAAGAGCCCACTATCAGGCCCACTATCAGGCCCACTATGTGGCGGTGAGGATGGCGAAGAAGAAATTCTTTTCCGTTTCCATTGCCTCCTCACAATGCTGTCTGGCGGACCTCTTTCGGGTAGTGCAGGGGCTGGTACATCCGGGCCCAAAGAAAGAACTTGTGCCACCCTTGAAGGCCCGCTGTGACGACTTTGCCAAGCATTTCAGGGAGAAAATTGCTCAGATTCGCCACGAGCTTGACTCTACTACTGAATCAGATTCTACTGGGGAGATGCCATCGACACCGTCGAGTCCACAATTAATGGATGAATTTCAGTTGTTGCGGCCTGATGATGTGGACAAGGTGCTTGGACAAGTACGTCCTACCACTTGCTTACTAGACCCATGCCCATCTTGGCTACTTAAGAAAGCCAAGAACGGGATTGGGACCTGGATCCTGGAGGCGGTCAACGCCTCTTTTAAGAGACGGCCGGGTACCTGCCCCTTTAAAGGAGGCGGTAGTCCAGCCAGTCCTAAAGAAGGCATCTCTGGATCCAGAGGTGGCCGCCAATTATAGACCGGTGGCCAACATCCCGTTCCTGGGCAAGGTGCTAGAGCAGGTGGTGGCGGGACAACTCCAAGCACTCTTGGATGAAACTGATTATCTGGACCCATTTCAGTCCGGCTTCAGACCCAGGTATGGCACTGAATCTGCCCTGGTCGCCCTGTACAATGACCTGTGCAGGGAGAGAGACAGGGGAAGTGCATCCCTGTTAGTTCTCCTGGATCTCTCAGAGGCTTTCGATACCATCGACCATGGTATCCTTCTGAATAGGATAGTGGGATTGGGAGCTGGAGGCACCATGTGGTGGTGGTTCCGCTCCTATCTCAATGGCCGATTTCAGAAGGTGGTGCTGGGGGACTATGGCTCTGTGCCATGGCAGTTATGCCATGGAGTTCCGCAGGGCTCCATTTTGCCCCCTTTGCTATTTAACATCTACATGAAACCGCTGGGAGAGGTCATCAGGAGGTGTGGGCTGCGGAACCATCAGTACGCTGAGGATACCCAGCTCTACCTCTCGTTTTCCACCAATCCAGGTGAGGCAGTGGCTGTGCTGAACCGGTGCCTGACTGAGGTAATGGGCTGGATGAGGGCCAATAAACTGAAGCTCAAACCAGACAAGACGGAAGTCCTGTTGGTGGGTGGCTCAGGCCTCGGGATGGGGGACTTGGGCCTTGTCCTAAATGGGGTTGCACTCCCTCTGAGGGACAGGGTTCGCAGCTTGGGAGTGCTCCTCGACCCTGAGCTTCTAGAGACAGCTCAGGGTC
>NW_025336087.1:34534776-34659294 GCF_004798865.1 Varanus komodoensis | reverse complement strand
GAGGTAATGGGCTGGATGAGGGCCAATAAACTGAAGCTCAAACCAGACAAGACGGAAGTCCTGTTGGTGGGTGGCTCAGGCCTCGGGATGGGGGACTTGGGCCTTGTCCTAAATGGGGTTGCACTCCCTCTGAGGGACAGGGTTCGCAGCTTGGGAGTGCTCCTCGACCCTGAGCTGTCTCTAGAAGCTCAGGTGATGGTGGTGGCGAGGAGCACCTTCCTTCAGCTTCGGCTGATACATCAGCTGTGTCCCTTCCTGGAGAACGACTGCCTGGCAACAGCAACACTCGCGTTGGTGACTTCCTGATTAGATTTCTGTAACGCACTCTATGTGGGGCTACCTTGAAGACGGACTGGATACTTCAGTTGGTGCAGAATAGAGCTGCCAGGTTGCTGACGGGGACTGGGCATTGTTCTCATATAACCCCAGTTCTCCGTCAGCTCCACTGGCTCCCGATTGAAGTCCAGGCCCAATTCAAGGTGTTGGTTATGACCTATAAAGCCCTAAACAGCTTGGGACCTGGATATCTAAAGGAACGCTTGCATCCATATATGGCCTCCCGCCCCTTGAGATCAGCAACAGATGCCCTTCTCTGGGAACCCTCTGTGAATATTAGGAGGGTGAGTACCTGGAGGAGGGGTTTCTCTGTGGTGGCGCCCCATCTATGGAATGTGCTCCCCAGAGAGGTCCACCTGGTGCTGTCGTTATTTGTTTTTTGGCGCCAGGCTAAGACCTTTTTATTTAAAACTTATTTTAATTGTTACATTATTTGTATTTATAGGATTTTAAATTTTTAGCCAAGATGCACCGGGGGTTTTTAAATAATTTTTTATTGTTATATTGTTATTATTTATGTATTTATGTATTTTGTTTCTGTTGTGAGCCGCCCCGAGACTTCGTTGCAATGGGGGCGAAATAAAAATGTTTTAAATAAATAAATAAAATTAGGCTTGGTATCTCCAAAGCTAAGAAATAAAACACAATGCCAAAAACAGTGGCTTCAAAGCAAAAGATCCAATACAAGACCAATCAGAACTAGCTAATCAAAGTACTCTACCTCACATGCCACTGTGTGCTCTAAGTTTAATGACCCAACCACAACTTGGCTATGAGGTAATTACTGAGACCAAAAAATTGCATTTAATCGCCATATTATCAAAGGGCAATATCCCTAGACTGCACTTACATTTATGCTACCAGTAACTTCTATTAGTCCAACCAAATTGTTATACTACAAGGTTAAGAGAAGAATTAGCATTGTAATACACATTTCTACATATACAATATTTCACCGGCATATACATCATAAATTAGATGAAATAAATCTTACCTAATCGTAGCTCTCCAAAATTACCACATCCAATTTTTTTTCCAACTCTGAAATTAGGTCCAACCATTAACACTCCAGAGTTCGAAGAGCCGCTGCCTCGCGGATTATGACTTGATCGCCCACTAGGCCTTGCCATTCTATCATCTGGTTTGTCCTTGTCTTTCTTTTTGCTATCCATATCAAGTTTATGGTACTCCACTTTGAAATTCTTTCCCCAGTCAAGACAGGCAAACTCAAATGGGATAAAGCAGAAATTGAAACATCACTAGTTAAGAGCTCCAGCTAGTTACTGAGAGTCGGGAAGCTGCTGCAGGCAGTCACTGTTTGTATATTCATCCCATTCGCAAAGTATTTTTCCTTGATAATTGTTAGAGAAAAATATATTCTTAGATCCTCCCTTAGCACCATTTACTGGTATTTAAAGTGCTTCTGTAACAAGAAAAACAGTTTATTACATATGCATGGTAACTACAAAACTATATTGCTACTGGGCAGTACAATGTATATTTCAGCACACAATAAAAAAGTTTTTCAATAATTGTGTACTGGTTTATAGAATATTATACTGCTGTGTATATACTGCTAATCTGTCTCACAAATATACCTAAACATTACAATATGTTCAAATAAAAATATTCAGGTATGACCCATCATTAACTATTCTTCGGAAAATCCACATATGCACAAATCTTTCCTCAAAGCATGCTCAAAGATTTGCTGAACTCCATATTAATATAAATTAATGCATCAAGTGCATAAGGGTGGATTCCAAATGTAACACAACAAAATTCTGTTTGTCCAATGAACCTTCCCTTCTCTCTTCCTCCTTCCTGCAACTCCCCCCAAAACCTGTACTGGAGGGTCTCGCAATGCTCCCGAACAGACAGTGAGAAAATGCAGAGATAGGGGAGAGGGGGCAATCATCTTCAGTATGCTCAGCTAATGAAACCCATGCCACCAATGCAATGGTATAGTTTCACTGCACACCAACTTAAAATGGCACCCACATCAGCACATATCAACAACAATCATAAGATCCTTTAAACAAAAACCTGGGAGCTAAGTAATGTACTCAGTAATAGAGCTATCAAATGTTGCATTACAAAAAATGTTTATCAACAAGTTAGATTTTACACAATGTACATTAATATATAATTTTATATGAGCAAACAGGTTTTAACATTTGTATTAACATCATGCAATGAATAACCTATGAATAACCCATTATTTCAATGCCTACCTCTATTTAAAATTTTGCACAGTATTAGATACTATCACACTTCTAAATTAAAATTAATTTGGGATAGTGGAATTTATGATTTCAGAAGATTTTCAAATTATGCCAGTTGATTATAAAAACTGCTAAGTATACACACTTCACACTATAAAAAGTATCAAAAACCTTCTTAATATTTTAGCAGAACAAACTGTCCGGATGGATTTTACCAAAGAAAGGACAAACATTTAACTTATTACAATAGTAAAGACAGAACAGCTTCATACTAACTACAGAATAACAGTTTCTAAAAAATAAATTTCCTGAATTCAGACCTTGAGAGTACAGTGGTACCTTGGCTCATGAACTTAATCCGTTCCATGACTCTGGTTGTGACCCAAATTGGTTGTGACCCAAATCAAGTTTCCCCATAAGGTTCAATGTAAATAAGGTTAATCTGTTCTGTAACTACTTCTTTTTTAATCAGAAAAATTTGAAACTAAGTGACAAAGAACAACAAAGTGACAAAGTCCTGTATGGTACAGAGGAGAACACTAACCTAGGTGCGGAGGGGAGGTTATTGTTTTGAGGGAGAGTCCCCGTCCAAAAGGACATTCGGGAGATCTCTTTCAGGGGTTTCCTCTCTTCTTTGTCTCTTAGCTGCAGGGCCAATTTTGGGGAAAAATCTGTCTACAGTCACTTGTTTTTTTCCTGCGCTGCGTAACCCTCCGGAAATGAGAGACCACATTATCATTCATCAGATCGTTACAGTTATGTTGGGGTGGTGCTTCTCAAAGAAATCCTGGCACTTATTCCATTTTTTCATAATGGATTCTATCACATCACTGCTAACCTCCTCCCTGCCTTCCTCTTCCTCAGTGGAATCCTCCTCAGCGAGTGCCTTCTGCTGCTCACTCTGGAGTTCAGCAAGTTCTTCTGTCATCAGCTCCTCTGTGTCTTCCCTGCAAGCACGCAACTGCGATCATGGCCATCTCCCCACTCAGGGGTGGGGGTAGGGAGATGGCCATGATCATGCTGGTTAGTTGGGGGGAGATAGCTGAGATTGTGCCCGTCTTTCCTGCAGGAGCACCCACTCAGGGAGGGGGGAGATGGCCGCAATCTTGGTTGCCACCTAATGCGGAGTTTGCAACCCAAGTCAAAATTTTCATGAAATTTTTGTTCATGACCAGATTTGGTTGTGAACCAAAGCGTTCTTGAGGTGAGGCGCCACTGTACTAGGCCAGATTCCATTAAAAAAAATCATCCACACAGCAAAAGCAATAGATTCTGTAGCAGCCTTGATTTCCGCCTGGTTTACAAGTGCCTACTTATAAACTGGGTCTCAGATAACATGCGAGCAAAAGCATACAGGAGTAAGCAATCTTACTGTCTCCCATTTGCTCACCACTTCTGCTCACCACAGCTTGTTCGCGAGCAAGCTGTTTGAAACAAGCTGCTTTAGTCATAATGCTTGTTCCTTTCACTCTTGGAAGAGTAAAATAATCCAGGGTTTTAACCCAACAATAAACCAGTGGTTCAAACAATGGGTTGTTTAATCCAGAATGCCATGTTCGGAAGCCATGACCCACAACTGATGCACAGAAGTTGTGACAAGAGGCAGTACCCTTGCTTAGACTCAGCCGAGAAAAACAATGGTTTAAACAACCAATGAAATGTCATTATGTGAGCAGCACACCTGTGGAGTTGCCACTTTTTATTTAAACATAAGCATATGTACTATTTTTATTTTTTATTTTTATTTACTGTATATCGCACAAGTCCTTCGACCATGGTAGAATTAAAGCAAGTTTATACAATCAGGTAAAAAAGAAAAACTTGTTGTAATATATAAAATTTATTAAAATTTTAATATAAAATTTATATTAAAAATCACTTGAAACAGGTTAATATTACTAAGGTGCAGATAGATATAATAAGCCAATTCCAGTAGCACTGGTAGGGCTATCAGGCCACAATCATGCTTGCTGAACATTCTTAAAAATTTGGTGTGGTCTATTCCACAAACTGCTCTCTGCATCTGGCAGCCTTTGCATATGTACTATAATACAACGTAGCTAGGGAAACCAACATCAAACACATATTTAAATACATGTTTCAAACCAAACTTCTCAGTACTTTTGCTACCATTTTGTTGAACAGCTTCTTCTTTGACATTTCTGCAACAAAACCAGCTCATTCTAATTCCCTTCTTTGAACTCTCCAAATATACCTTTAAATTGTTACATATATTTTTAACATCTAACATCTCCATGTTTTACTAAACATTTCCTGTAAGAAACATTTCTACAAATTATACTTACCCCCAAAAAAGTTCCAGTATTCACTGGGGAGGAGTGGTCCATTACAATCCACACACGATTTTATACATAGACATTCTGAAAACAAAACATGCATTTAACATTAGCAAACAGTGCAATCCCATAATCTGTTACTATAGAATACCATGAAAAATCCTGTTGCTCCTGACATTTTATCAGTTCAGCCCAGAAAATACACATGTAAATACACATGTATTTCTAAAAATGTGTGCTAGGGAATGAGTCAAACAAGTCAAATGAGATTTTAGAGCATGTTCTATTTCTTCCAGAAAACCCACATCATTGAGCAGAAGCTTCCAACTAAAAAGGAACTAGACTCTTCTATACATTTAAGAGCTTTAGAATAAACTTCTCACCTAAAGCAGTGCAATGCTTCACAACTTAAGCTTTCAGTCCAGCTGCACTTCCTGGAATGGTCATGTGATCAAGGTGGAGTAAACAAATATATATCAATCAGCTGAATCCCAAATCCATTACAATAAACTCTAATTATCCCTCTTCTCCATCTCAAAACATTCCTTTCAACCTTTCTCATATGACATCAGAACAGGCTTGAATTTGATCCTTCTCATGAATCTGCTGCTCCTTGAAGCTTTGCCACCTCCTTCCTTACTCTTTCTCTAGCACTGCAACACTTACTTCTTTCTGTCCTTGCAGATGATGTGATCTTTGTGCAGAGAAACAGGGGTTGGAATGTACAAGTAGTACAGTCCTATTGTTACTCTTCAGTAAGAAGAGCCATGCTGGATCGTAACAAGAGTCTACCTGGTTCAACATTCTGCTCGCACACTAGCCAAACAGCTGTCCACTCGAAAGCAGGATATGCAAGCAACAGCACTCTACCATCCATAACACCCAGCAACATAACACAACTAATACATAAGCATGCAACTTCTAATACTGCAGACAGCATATAGCTGTCAGAACTAGTAGCCACTAATAGCCTTGCCCTCCATGAATTTGTCCAGACTCCTTTTAAATCCATCCAAATTGGTAACCATCACTACATCTCATGGAAGTTAATACCAGAGTTTCATGTGATTTGTGAAGAAATATTTCCTTTTATTTGTCCTAGATCTTCTATTATTCTGCTTTATACAATAACCCCAAGTTTTAGTATTAAGAGAAAAAAATGAGTCCCTATCCAATGCATAATTTTGCAAACATCTATCTAGTTTTCTCTTGCCTTCTTAAAGTTAATCAATCCCACATGTTGTATCCTTTCTTTGTAGGGGATTTTCTCCAACCAGTTGATCATTTAATTTGCCCTTTTCTGTCTTTTTCCAACTCTGCAATAGGTAGAGTTTCTAGGTGTGATGACCAGAACTGTACACAGTATCCTAAGGAACTATGACACTGGCATTCATTTCTTTCCAAATTATGCCTACCACAAATTCTGCCTTTTTTACTGCAACCACACACAAGGTTGACATTTGCAGCACAAGAAAGTCGCACCTCATTCAGTGAGGTTTACTTCAGGGAGAATATGCACAGGATTGCCAACCTTAATCAGTCTCACCCAACGTAATGTAGTGCCCACAAAATGTTTTGGACTACAACTCCCAGCATCTCTTATCATTGACTATGCTGGATGGGGCTGAAAGAAATCACAGCCCAAAACAATAAAAACTTTCCATTTGATTTTTCTGTGTTGACTTTATTAAATTAAGTGGTCCCCACTTGAACATTTATGCACCCCACTGTAAATTGTGAGCTGTGGAGATAGCCAGATATGGTCTATTGTAGTGGCATATAACTTCATTAAAAATGAGTTTTGCTAATTGCACACAGTCCTAATTTTAGCCATTGCTTGGTCACTTTAAGATATTTTGCCACTAACAATCAAGCCCCTGACTACTTTCTTATGGCTCATTAACTGGATGAATAGGAACCAAAGGAATAAATAGAAAGTTCACGTAATAGAAATACAAAGTAGGTTCCTCCAAATAACTGTACCAGGAACTAGAGCCAGGGATGAGCTATCAGATAGCCCAGTTTGCAAATATAATCCTTTTTACATGAAGAAATGAACTGTGAATTTTTTTAAAAAAAAAGATTCTCTCTGAACTGTATGACTCCTCAACAAAAGGGCAAATGTAGTTCAAAGCAACTGCAAAGTGATGCATAGTGGATGGGGGAGGGGAAATATGAACTTCACATGTACACTAATGACCTCTGAACTTGTAATGACTAATCGGGTAAAATCTTGTGGTCATGATGGATAGCACAATGAAAGAACTGATCAAGAGTTAGATTTTAGGACTGTCCTCTCCAATTTAGCACTCTCCAGATCTGTTAGCATAAAGGCTGTTATCAACCACAACATTTGGCTTAGACTGACTGTCTCTTTCTCATAGAAACAGTGATGAGGAATTAGACCAATAGTCCAAATACATCCAGCACTCCATTCACAAAACATAGTTGCCCATGGAATCCCTCAAGAACAGGGGTCCTCAAACTTTTCAACAGGGGGCCAGGTGAAAGGTGCTGGCAGCACGTGCAGGTCAGTAAGGCAGTGCCAGCGGTGTGTGTGGGCCAGCAGTGGAGGTGTGCACACACACACGGCGAGGCAAAGTGGGCGCGTGTGGGGGGGGCGGGGCAGGTGCGCAAGGCAGCAGCTTGCTCACTCGGAGATCATTTTCTCCAAGCGAGTCCAAAACGATCTCTGCGCAAGGCAGTGGCAGGGGTGGTGAGTCCAAAACCTCTCAGGCGGGCCAGATAAATGGGCAAGGAGGGCTGGATTCGGCCCACAGGCCATAGTCTGAGGACCCTTGCTCAAGAAGGACAGGTACAAAGGTTTCTGTATGAAGAGAAAATACTTCTGGTCATGGAAGCAGCACTGACAGCTTTCTTCATGAATTCCTCCAATGCCCTTTTAAAGCCAACCAAATTGGTGGCCATCGCTTCTTTCTGCAGCAGTGTATTCCATTGTTTAAGTATGCACTGCATGAAGTACTAACTTTTATCTGTCTAGAATCTGCTACCAATCAGCTTCATGGAATAACCCTGGGTTCTTGTATTATGGCAGAGAAAGAAAAATGCCTCCCTTTCTCCACACCATGTATAATTTTAAACACTTCTATTACATTTCCCCTTACCCCTTTCTCTAAACTAAATAATCCCAGTTGTAACCATTTCCCTTGGGAGACTTGTTCCAGCCCCTCATTTTAGCTATCTTTCTCTGCACTTTCTCCAATGTTCTTTTTCAAGTACAGTCACCAGAAATCTATACAATATTCTACATGTGCTTGCACTAAATACTTCATAGAATCATAGAATACTAGAGTTGGAAAGGGCCAGAGAACCATCAGGTCTAACACCCTGCTCAGTGCAGGACTCCAAGTTAAACCATCCCTCTCAGTTGGCTGTCCAGTTCACTAAGCACAGTGTGATCTTAAAAGTTTTATTTTCAATTCCTTTCCAAATCATACCTAACATGCAGTTTGCTTTTTTCACAGCAACTGTGAATTGAGTCCACATTTCCATCAGCCTTTCCACCACCACACCAAGATCTCCTTCTTGATTAGTCATTGATAGTTTAGATCCCATCAGCATACACAGGAAGTTGGGATTTTTGCCACAGTATTTTCTTGCATATACCATTGGACACCAATTCTCTCAGGTTGGGGAGATAATCCCTGAAGCTCCTCACAATGCCTTTTAGTTTTAAACACCCTGAATACCTTGGTGTCATCAACAAACGTGGCCATTCCAGTGCTTATTCCTACTTCCAGATAATTTATGAATAGGGTGAAAAGCATTTGTCCTAATCCAGAACACTGTGGGACCCCACTGTTTACATAGCTCAATTGGGGGAAAAAACCCATTTATTCCCACTTTGCCTTCTCTTCTTTAACCAGTTACTGATCAGTAAAAGTATCCCCTCCTCCGTTCCACAACTACCAAGTTTCCTCAGAAGTTTCTGATGAGAGACTTTATCAAATACCTTTTTGAAGTCTAAGTAAACAATGCCTACTAAATTAACCAGTTCACTCTATCTATCTATCTATCTATCTATCTATCTATCACATTTCCATACTGTGCCTATAGCCATTTTACAAACATTTAAAATATAAAACAAAACCTAACATCACAATAAGATAAAACCATGAACAAGTTACAATCATGATCAACAGAAACAAAATATATAACCAATAAGAGTAACAAATAAAATATGAAACCAAGAAGATAATTGACAGTGCCACAAAAAAAAATGTCAACAATTAAGATACTGAGAAAATAAAAGGTTTTTAGCCTGGTGCTGAAAGGTGTGGAGCAGTGGTGACAAACCTATGGCACGTGTGCTGCGGCGGGCACCCAGAGCCCTCTCTGTCAGCACATGAGCCACGTTACCCCAGCATCGCCCCAGCAGCTGAGCATTGCATAACAGTGCACATAGGAGCCATGCGCATGCTCAGAAAAGAGTAGCGGCGCCGGGCAATGATGTTACGAGCCACAACTCATCCAAGCTTTCGCATGGCCGGTCAGTGCACTGCCTCGACTGGTTGTGAGTTGTTTTTTTCTAAACTAAAACCTCGGTATTCAGGTTTTACTGCAGTGTTGGCACTTTGCGATAAATAAGTGGGTTTTGGGTTGCAGTTTGGGCACTCAGCCTCGAAAAGGTTTGCCATCACTGGTGCAGAGCATAGGTGCCAGACATACCTCTTCCACAAATGGGGCACGACAGCCAAAAAGGCCCTTCCCCACATCTTTTACAGGTGGCTCCCAGAGAAGAACCTTTTACAATGACCTCAGGGTTCAGAAAGGGGAGGAGATGTTCCATCAAATAGCCATGTCCCAATGTGTTCAGGGCTTTATATGTCAGTGTAAGCACCTTAAAGCAGGCTCAGATTTCATTTGGCAACCAGTGCTAAGACTGGCATAATATGCTCATGCCTCACAGTTCTTGTTAGGAGATGAACTGTCCTATTTAGAATTGCAGTTTCCAGACTGTTTTTAAGGTCAGCCCCACATAAAATGCATTACACTAGACCAAGCAAGAGGTTTCCAGAGCATGGATCACTGCTGCCAGGTTCTACCTGCATGCAAAGTTGATAAATCAGTCAAAGCTGATAAAAGGTGCTCCTGATCACTGAGCTCACCTGATATTCCAGAGATAGCTCCAGGATCCAGAAGCACTCCTAAGCTCCGAACTCTGTCCATTAGGAGGGGTGCAGCCCTGAGCAGGACAGGATGTATATTATCCATCTGGACAGAGGTCCTACCTACCAAAAGGACTTCCATCCTTTCTGGTTTAAGCACCAATGTATTAGTGCTCAACCAGTCCATCACTTTACTCAGACATTGGTTTAGCAGCTACAGCCATACCTGGATCAGATGAAAAAGAAGAGGTATAGCTAAGTGCCATCAACATACTGATGACACTTCAGTCCAAACTTCCAGATAACCTTTCCCAGCAGTTTCATGTAGAAGTTGAACAATATGGGGGATAATACAGAACCCTGCAGTACTCTATGGCATAATAGCCAGGCACAGATCCATACTTCCCTAGCACCACCTTCTGAAATCAGCTGGCCAAGCAGGAATAGAACCACTGAATAGCAGTGCCTCCAACTGCCAACTCAGCCAGCTTATGCAGAAGAACACCATGGTTGAGGGTATCAAAAACCACTGAGAGGTCCAGAAGAACCAACAGAAATGCACTCCCCTATCTTTCTCCCAGCACAGGTCATCACACAGGGTGACCAAGGCTGTTTCTGTAGCAAACCCAGGCCTGAAGACAGATTGAAATGGATCCAGATGGTCAGATTCCTCCAAGAGTGCCTGGAAGTGCTACACCACCACTCAAGCACCTTGCCCAAAGAAGGCCTATAAGTTAACATTTTCTGATCCAGCGTCACCTTCCTAAGGTGCTTGCTTAACATGCTTATTTAGACTATCAGAAAACTCTAATAGGTTATCTGTGCCTCTCTTTATTTGTTAAATTTCTAACCCATCCCATTAGCCACAGGGCTCCCTGGGCGGGTTACAACAGTAAAACCATACCAAACAGTATAAAGCAATACAATAAAATCTCAAATATTAAAAAGACATTAAAACAACAAAATGCATTTCCACCAGAATGCCAGGTTGCATAAAAGACATACCCTATTCTGTTAAAGTAGCATTAAAAAGCAGCTTAACAATTAAAATTAAAAACAATAGAAAGGTTTTCGCCTAGCATCAAAAAGAATACAAAGATGGTACCAGGCAAGCCTCTCTGGGGAGCTCATTCCGTAATTGGGGCATCATTGTTGTTGCTGTGGTCTTTGGTAGTCTCCAAACAGTCTGAAGGGATATGACCCTCTTGACTTCCTGCTTCAACCTATTTTTTACTAGTTCCCTTATTTTAGAGGTTTCTTCTTTTGAAGTCAAACACTACTGTGTTAGACTTCTTTGGCAATCTTCCTCCAAACTGTATATTAAATCTGACAACACTGTGGTTACCGTTCAATTGTTTCAACAACATTTATATCCTGCACTATGTCTGAGGGAAACCCATTTAGGATTAGATCCAGGAATGCATCACATCTGGTTGGTTCTGTGACCAATTGTTCTAGGGCACAGTCATTTAGGAGATTAATAAGTTTAATCTCTCTGTCAAAACTGGAATATACATTTATCTAGTCAATTTGTGATTAGTGGAAGTAATCCATTATTATAGCACTGTTTTTGTCTGAGGCCTCCCTGTTTTCATTCTTCATCACCCTGACCATTCTGGTCTGGAGGACAATACTATATTGTCTTGGAGCCAGGTATTCTCTCTTCTCCTGCAAGTATTTAAAGGACACTTGGGACAGAGGAGCAAGTCAAAGGATAGCAGCTCTTAAGTTTTTGGCTTTGAGACTGTAACATCACTGTGAAGAACAGGCTGGGCTAGTGGAGTTTTCATTGTTTGCCTATGGGACCCTGTCTGCCTGCCGGATTAAGATGCTAGCAGAGGTGAGCCCCAGAAACCAGCAGCAGCAGTTGAAGGCAGTAGTTTGTGAAAAAGAGGAGCTAATTTAAATTTTATCTTCTCCTGTAAGCTGCTGCATTGGGGGGTGGGGCCCCTTTTTAACATCAGCATTTTAACATGCACTTAGGAAAGTTTAAATAATTCAGGGAGGAAGGAGATGCCCCTATTAGTATAGCCATGCATAGAGAAAGATGTGGCATGGGCTGTTAGCAAACCAGTTGAAGAAAAGGGAGTCTAGACATCTTATGCTAATATACATCCAACCAAATGGATCCTGGTAGCCTTACTCATTTAACTTCATATCTGGTGATGATGATGTCCAAACAAAGTTTCCTTCATCCATTGTTTAATGCAGATGAGAGAGATGGCCTGGTGTACATTACTGTGACCTGGCTGGGGGAATGAAGAGGGGTTATTCCGTTCCAGCTGTGCCCTCCTATGTGCAGTACCAACCTTGACCTGAAAGTTGGGGTGACAGTTGCTATGATCTAAAAAAATCTTATCCCCCTTTTTGGTCTTCTTGTGCTGAACCTGAGTGTTTGTACTTTGTGCTGTGTACCTGAGGCAGATTAGGGATTCTTTTACTGTACCGCCTATTGTGTTACCTTTTAATCTCTCTGCCGGAGCTAATGAAGATAGTCTCAATTTGGTGTTGAAGACCCTCGTAATGATGGTTCTAGGGAAGACAACTTCCATGTCAAATCTGCCAAATCTTGGATGGCTCAAACAACCATGACAACCAGAGACTGCCTCAAAACGTCATTGACACAGCATATACAAGAGGTCACACTCTTGATTTGATTTTCTTGACTGAGTAGTAGGATGGAGATCTGAACATGAGGGAATTAACATCCATTCCACTGTCATAGTCGGACCACTTCTGACCAAGTTGTAGACTCTCAATGGTCTTTTCCTGCTGCAAGGGTGTGGGAGCTATTAAAAGTATTTGCTCACTGAGATTAATGGATTCTAGAGGGCCCTTGTGGATTTTCTTAATGTTATAGCTAGTGCTCCTGTTGAAGCCTAGATCACTCTGGAGAATACAGAGATGACTCAGGCAGTAGACACTATCACACCCAAGCACCTCTGAGCAGAGCCCGGCCAACTATACACCTGAGCTGAAGGTGATGAAGAAGCAAGATAGCTGAAATGTAAGCCTAGGAAAACATGTGCTGAATCTGCATGAACATAGCTCATTATTGAGCTTGTTCCGTGATAGTGAGAGCAACGAAGAGGGAGTTGTTTTCCACCACTACTGCATCTTCTTGGTGTCCTCTAGATGAGCTTTTCCAAATGGTTCATGGGCTGCTGCAATCTGGGCCAGAGAGAAAAATGGTGCAGTGTTCAACTGCATGCTGTGACAAGTGCAAGCAGCAATCTGAAGATAACATCATTCTGATTCATCACTTACTAGATACCACTATTACTGTAGTTCCATTTGTAAATTGTTCAGAGAACCGTCTGGTCTAATTTTACTGAATGAGTTTCAGTTCCTGAGGCCTGAGGACATGAACAAGCTGCTTGGCCAAGTCTGATCAACCACCTGCTGGTATTCACATTCAGAACTCTAAACAACTTGGGGCCAGGTTACCTGATGGACTGTATCTTTGTATATATACCTGCCTGGACCCTAAGATCACCAACTGAGATCCTTTAACCAGATCCCTTGTCAAAGAAATTTAGGTGGGAGGCTACTAAGAAGAGGGCATTTTTCTGCTATGGCAGCCCTTCTATTAAATGAACTTCCCACAAAGGCTCACCTTACACCTAGATTGTACTCTTTCTGGTGCCTGGTGAAAACATTTTTATTGTTCCAGGAATGGTAGTTTCAATCTGTTTTAAATCCTTTAGTATATTTTACATATTTGTACTTCGGCTATTTTTCTATTTTATACTGTTGTTTTTAATGTTTACATTTTTATCTTTTATAGTTTTGAGTTGTTCTGAACCACCCAGAGAGCTCTAGCTGTTGGGCTGCATAGAGACACAGCAAATGACAGCCAACTTGCCTGTTTAAAGGAATGCTGGGAGATGTTGTTCAAAAATTCTAGACTATGTCAAGTTGAGGAAGGATGGATTAAGGTAAATAATTGAACACCTCTTGCCTAAATTTTTCCTCTCTACAATACTAGTGGAACTCTAACACTTATAACACAGAGTACATCCCAGAAAGGATACTATACAGCTTGAAATTTCACACAGACGGCCAACAAATTGTTCTGGATGTTGAATCATGTGCCCTATTAGTCAAGTCTACATCCTTTATAATCTCTTAGTTTTGGAAAGAACAGAGGAATGGAGAGAGAGATTATAAAATTATGCATTGTGAGAAGAAAACAAATAGAAAAAAAATCCTTCACACATAATACAGAACTTGGGTATCATTCAATGAAACTGATTAGCCAGAACCTCAGGACTACCACAAGAAAGTACTCTTTCACACCATACATATTTTTTGTTAATCCATTGCTACAAATGTAGTATAGGAAATTAACTTAAGTTCAATCCTGTGCATATTCAGTCATAAAAAATCCTACAACTTCTAGTCTCTGGAAAATAACCAGATAAACACCCCAGGAAATGATAAACTGTTTGTTCAAACATCTGCCAAACAAACTCAGGATAGGACAACCATGTACAGGTGAATTAGTTAAACTATGGGTTAAGACTATATATGGTGGTGTCCCATACTTTGAACTTAATTTATTTCAGGAGGTTGTTCAAACTCTGAATCATTCAACGTTCAAATCAATTTTTCCCACTAGAAATAATGGAAAGTGAATTAATCCATTCCCAGACCCTAAACTATACCCATTCCGATAAACACTTTTTTCATCTCAATTGTCCCTACTACAACCTTCCTCTTAGACTTAGTTGCTTCAACACACTTCCTGAATGTCATGGCTAATATGTAGGGATATATATAAAATAAAACAAGGTGAAAGAATAAAGTGAAAAAGCATTTTTCCCTAAATACAAAAAAGCATACAACACAAAACAATCTTACAGTGCCCAAGCCAGTAAGAGAACCAAAAAAGGAACTGAGCATGAAAACGCATGCACTGAAAATGCATGAGCATTATGCAAGGTATGTTTCACAGCAAGAGATGACTTGGGCACAGAACAGATGGGATTTACACAGCAGCCACATTTTTTTCATTGCATGTGCAGTTTGAACGCAGAAGCATTGTTCAAACTTTGGAGCGATTTTATTTCGACTTTAGCATTTGAACTATGGATCGTTCGAAGTTAGAGTTGTTCAAACTACAAGGGACCATGGTATAAGTTAGATCATAGTAGTTTATTAAACCATGATTTCTGTCTTAAAAGTATGTGCATCCAGTGACTCTCCATACCACAATAAAAGAGCTGATGTTGATGATTTTTCTAAGCTCTTGTAAATTTAACGTAGTAACAGGTAAAGCTAAAAAACAACTATTAACTATTACTTCATTCATTCCCTCCTTTGGACTGAGAATTTCTCAATTTAGTAAGAGACCTTCAGTGATGTGTTCAAGTCCTTTACTCTAAGTCTCGAGTCAACTCTCAAGTCTTTACTTTCAAGTGCACATCAAGTCTCAATTCAATTTAAGCCATTTAAGTCTCTAGTCTCTTCTCAAGTCTAGAGAGGCAACTTTAAAGGAAAAAGGGAGGTGGGGTGGAGAGTTGTAACCCCCCGATGTTCCCATCTACTCTTCTCTCAGTGATGCACTGAAGTCCTTTACTTCAACCATGATTTATTTAAACAAAGCTGAGCTGTTATTTGAATTTATTGAGATGCAATTTATAAACACAATTTCTCAACATGATTGGCTTCCAGCCTGGCACTGTTGTTCTCCCTGGAAATGAGCAGGAACAGAGCAGAGGCAGCAGGCAGTGGAAGCACTGCTGTACTTCCTACAGAGAAGAGCAAAGTGCACCAAAAAGAGCTGAAGCTTTCACCGTATACAGGTAGTCTCCAGGATACATATGATTTCTACTTCATGCCCTTAAGTCAAATTTGTATGCAAGTCAGATCACATGAGTAAACCAAATATTTGTATTAATATATGCATTTATTTTACCCTTCCACACATCCATATTCACTAAAACATCTTAAACACAATACAGCATTGTAATAATAATAATGCTTTAATAATAAAGTAACTACAGGTACTAGGAATGGAGGGAGGGACTGTACTGTATATGTGTAGGTATACAGTACTGTAAAAAGCAAATAAAAGAAAGAATTCTTAAAACAGCTTAGAACATTCTTTCAAATCAGTGTCTTATACAGTTAAGCTAGCATCACTTTATGCTGTTTGTTCATCTTCTGAATATATTTCAAAGTTGTTCTACTAATTTACAATAAACCATAGGAATAATAAAATCCCACAGTTCCAAACCAAACCAAACCTAAAACAAAACAGAGAAAATAATTAGAACTGTATTTCTTTCTTTTTATAGAATTGGATAATATTTGCAGGTCTGTAGGCCACTTTGGAGGGAATAAAGCCTGCAAAATTCTACTCAGACAGGTTCTGGTTCTGGTTCTCTCTCAACCTCTCTCTCCCTTCTCTCCCCTGTACTGTCACTGCTGTCAATTCAGCATCATTTCCCCATCTGCAGTATGGGCATGCTAATACCAATCTACTTCCCTTTTAGCATTTGCCCTTGTAACCAGGCCCTAGACTGCTAGATGGTCATTTATGAGAAAAAGAATATGGCTGTACAAACCCTTGAGGCCTACTTCAAGAAACCAGCTCCAGCACTAACCCCCACCCCCAGCAGCACAATCTCCAGCACCAGGTCCATCTCCATCATCATTCGTTAATCTTAGGTTTAATGTTACCTCATGGATTAGGAAATTACGAATAAAAAACAGGATTTTGAGCTTTAAAAGAACAATAACAGAGAAGCAGGGAGAAGTCCTCTGCCACTGCCCTTCAACAACTGTTTTGTTGTGGGTCTGCTTCATCCTTGAGACCCTATACATGTCCTGAAACACACTGGCTTGAGTACGCTCAAGCTTACACTGCGGAATGAAAAGCCATGAATATCTCTAGGGAATCTATTTCTACAAAATTTCTCTAGGGAACTATGCATCCACTGGTGACATGTTGCCAAATGTGTCACATAACTCCCTAGAGATGTCCATGACTTTTCATTAGAGATATTCATATAGGGTTGATGGCAGTCCGTGGACTGCTTGTATCACAACCCCCCTCCCGCTGTCCCATTCCTTGTCCCCTCTCCCACTGCCTCTCTTATAACAAAAAGTGACTCGGTTGTAAGGATCAAAATCTCAAGTTGAATCAAGTCTAAGTCAAGCCATTGATTCAACTGGAGTTGAACTTGGGAGTGAGTCACACAACTCAAGCCCCCAACACTGGGAAACTTTTAGAACTATATTTTCTAAAAAACTGAAAAACTATCAGCATACTCCTATACATGTCTTCTCAAAAATAAGTCCCATTGAATTTAATGGAATGCAATTACTAGTGTGATAGGATTGCAGCCTTATTCTCTTTGCTATCTTCTGAATATTTTTCCCATGCTACACGTAGTTCAAAAGTGATTGTTTCCTATTATCCACATTTTATTTCTGATACTTAATAACTAATCAAACCTTGGAGTTGTATGCCACAAGATTAACTATACCTATAAACATAAAACTGGCAAAATACACATTTCTACTATTATCCGAGAAACTTCCCACTTAACAGACAAATGCTATCTCATATATTGATACTCAATACAATTTCTAGAAACAGTTCAGAATGAACAAATTACATTTTATGTGACACAAAACCTTACATTTCAGCCTCAGGCTGAAACTAATCTGGAAAAAAAAAGACTGTTTATACAGTCAGTTGTATCTTCATTACATTATTATAGTTGTTATTTCAAAGTTTTATTCTAGAAAAACTGATCATTCAAATCAATTTTGAACCATTCTGTTTTATACTAATAGCACAATCCTTTTGATGTTTATTCAGATATAAAGTCCATTGTGTTCACTAGAGCTTATTCACTAGTAAGTGTGCATGGGACAGCATCTTAGTCTGTGCTACAGATGTCATCCAACACCAGTATAAAAACACTCAAACAAAAGAATGCAGTATTCCAGATATATACAAATGTACAATGAACAGCTCAGAACAATTATCTGTTCAGATTAACTTCTGTGAAAGTGATTTTTTTAGAAATTAGCTATTTCTACAATAGAAAATAAGAAAAAAAATTAAAAGTAGGGTTCTTTATCTGCCTACCAGAAAATTATGCACTTTAATCCTGAAGCTATATGTCTATCCATGTGAAATGTGATACTGGAACAGATTGAATTATGTTGTTTAAACAATTAGTCCAAATTTCCAGGATTAAAAATCCTCAAAAAATCCACACCTCCTTCAAAATGCAAGCAAGTGCAGATCAAAAGGTATACTGTTTTATTTGCACTGACAAAAAATGGCAAATCAATGCTTTAAAAATATTCTCATTTATTCTTTAGATAACCATTACCCCTGAGGTCACATATTAGCTGTTTTTCCACTACTAATGCACAAGTCAATATAAAAACTATTCATCTCAACCTTTGGTTCCCTACTTCACACTCGCATTTCTGTGATTCAAACAAAATACAAAACATGAAATAAGTGTGAAGAAATGAAACACTGAGACATCCCTATGTTTAAGAAATGTTCAAAAAATAACCATCCATTCAATGAAACACTACAGTAACATCATCTAGGGCACAAAAACTCTAGTGGGAAAGTAGATGGATTAGGTTTTAGAAAGCTATTTCAATTGGAAGGTTGAACTCATTTCAGACCTATACTAGGGCTCTGGGAGAAGAGGCATCATCCAAAACCATTGTGGCTCACAAAGGATGGCCTGAAGGTCTAAAGTTGGCCTGGAAGTACCCCATCTATTTGGTCTAGGTAATTCCCTATACTAGTAATATATTTGTAAGAAGCTTTCATGCCAGCTCAGCTTTTCTTCAGATAGTTGCTTTTGGCTCTAATTCAGCTCTTAATGTGCAAAGCAACAGGATGTGCCACTGTGAATCTGCAATGAGATAAACACTGCTATGTGGATCCAGAAGTTCAACTGAATCTGCACGTGCATAAAATGGCTTCTTGTACTAGATTGCAGTGTTTGTACACAATGCTACTGAACTATATCAGTGAACTCAAGTGGACTCTCCAAAGACACACATTCATACCTGAACTTGTATTCTTAGCATGTTAGTTTACAATGACTAAGCCCTAAATATACCATCTAAAACCAAGATATTGTTCAGCAGAACTACATGACACCAAAGCTTCTACCAGTTTTTTGGTGATTTGAGGGCATGCCTACTATTAAAACAGATTATATTTAAGTAAAATTTGACACAAAAAGGAATTTATTTATTATCTACTACACATTAAAATGCTTTTGAAATTCAAATTCCTCTGCTAGAACTGCTGAAGCTGAAGAATTTATTAGTGTATACTGTAGTCAGTTTCTACAGCAGTATGAGTGCTGCTTTATGATTCAACTACAATCTACTTCAACTGTCCAATGATAATTGTTTGATGCCTATAATATCTGATCATTAGCCATCTTTCCTTCCAGTTTAGTTAAGAATTCTACATAGCCTGAATGCCAACAAAATCCATTCTAACAAAATACATAGTTCCTTTTCATACTCTATTGCATCAATAGCAACTAATGTTTATACCAGTTTTTTTTCCTGATTAATAGGCTGGTATATTCTGATGTGGAGATAATTAAATTTTACTGTAACGTTTTCTGCACACTGTTCTGTGGTTTCCTAAACACTGAATTTTCTCACTTAGACTGCTTTGAGACTGAAGGCTCACGACTAACAATGAAAAGCTTTTGTGCAGCTATTCTGCCTTTTCTCCTTAACAGAATGTATGTGGTAAGAAAAATAGACAGAAGAGGCAGTGGTGAAAACATAGAAGACTTACAAATGGAAGATGACAATATTTGATCCTCCAGTCAAACTCTGTGAATGAGTTAGGACAATTGTACAGTAAAAACCTCATCTGGAAGCAACCCTGGGCCACAGTCTTGTACTTATTTCAGTTTAATAAAATATACTTCAATTTCTTAATACTTCCAATTCTTTGCTATTCACCTGCAGTGAGGCTGAAGTTAAGAAGAAACAAAACCAAACCTTCTAGTATACTTCTTGCTTGTTAATATGAAAACTATGGGAGCAAAACCCATATTTCTCAAGGTACTTCTGTTTAGCAGAGTTTGTACTGCTACTTACACTGAAGGAAGAAATGAGGTTCTCTCTAGAGCACCTTAGTTGAACATTATTCTCCTACAGAAAAGATAACACTATGTATTTTTGCTCTTAGAAAGCATTAGCCAAACTGAAGCAAAGTCTACAGTTCTGACCAATATTACAAAAGCAAATAATGCTACTATTTGAACTAATGTGAAACACATCAAAAGCAAAAAGGTATGGAATGACCCAACATCCTTGCAACTATGCAGAGCTAGAAATCACTTAAGTAATTACATCCTGGCTAGAATGAGGTTTCTCCACTTGTATATTTTTTCCCCAAAGACCACATACTAGTCTATATAACTTGATTTCAGGGCAGCTCCAAACATACACAAATATATCAATAAGAAATCCACTACATTACAATCAAGCAAGGCACAACAGTTATATGAAAATAGTCAATCATGTCTAAAAGCCAGGATGAACAAAATCTTACAACCTCACCCCTAAATAATACCACAGATGGTACCACAGCTTAGAATACCCACTTTGATCATAACCCATCTCACTTTGTTTGTTTGTTTGTTTGTTTGTTTGTTTGGAGTTTTTGTATGCCGTCCCATTCGCATAAGCCTCGGGACGGCTTCAGACGACTTCTGAACATGGAGCACCCAAAGAAGGCAGATTACATAGTAAATAGGAAAGCTGGTACAACAGTAAGTCTCTAGACACCTGGGTCCCAAGTCAGTTAGTCCTGTGTATAAACCACAAAAAGGGAAGTAAGTAAAATTTTTCAGTCAGTTCAACATCGAGACTTCATCTTGTAAAAATAATTAGAAGTGTGATGAAGTATAATTCCCTAGGCTCCCTCCTATTGTTTTTTTCCAGAATAGCTAATATTTATGTTTGTACCATAAATAACTATGAACATAGATATGCTTTGACAATGACCTGGTTCACATGTAATGGTGGCAAACCATGGATTAGGGTCGGGGTTAGGGTGTGGCCATTTGAATATTCAACTTCTGATCAGAGACTGCTACTTGATCTCTGAACTCAGAAATAATAGATTAATTGTATATCAAACAATCTGCAGCCAATTAGTACTAAACTGTGTATGGTTTTACCGCAGTTAACCTATAGCGGCAAGGTTCATAAATCAAGCTCAGTTCAAAGGCTGACTATTCAAAATGGCTATGCAATGGAACACAAGAAATCTTGGATTAATTAACCTACAATTTGCCAATATTACATGTGAATCAAGTCATAGTACTTAACTAACAGATCCATACCACTTAGCCAACTACAATTAGTAGTGAACTTAGCTGTCCATTGTTTAACCCACAATTAACATTTAGTGTCCAGATTTGCCATAAATCAGCCTCCAATCACCTCAATCAGGATGATGTAAATGTAAAATCATCATGAAATGTGCCCAGAACACACTACAGCAAATAGTGGATTATATAAGCTACATTTTGCTACCATTGCATGCATAAAGGCCCAATATCTCCACCCATTCTTCCTCACAGGATTGCTGGAAATCAGAATTGCCACATTGCTCCTAAAAATGTGGAAGGATTAGAATGTATACCAAATAAGCAGTCCACATATATGCATGTGAATTAATCAAGTGGAAAGACTACAGGAACTAGAAGTACTTCCTGGAAAAAATAACAGCACAATTCTATACATATCTTCTCAAAGTAAGTCCAACTGAATTCAATTGGATTTATTGTACAGAATCACAGTCTAAACCGCAACTTCCAGGGAAGATCAAAACTCAGTCCACTGAGAGCTACACAAAACCCTCAGCTATGACATATGTGTCACATGTGAGACAAACACCAAATTTTGATTAAATGCTTTTACCAAAAAAAAAAAAAAACCTATGATGGCATTAAGTTACGCTACCCACTTAAAGCAGAATTTGTATCAAAGCAGATTGAATACCAAGCAGTTTTCTCAAATATAACCTTCTACTGATATAGTATACAAATGCTTTTTTCTGTCATGTCATTCAACTAGCAATGCATGAACCTGTCTACTATTAGCCTATTATAAAGATCTTCATTTCGACAAAATAATTTTCCTTGCTTTAAAATACAATAGAATACTACCATTACTGGTGACTAAAAGCAAGGATGATTTTTATCATACACCACAAGATACAAGCATTTTAAAGTATTAGTCAGAAAATCAGACTACCATATATGGAATATCTTTATAATCCGCTGATGTTTGTATCACAACTGGAGTATACATGAATATAATGGGATGACTACATTCTGTCCCAAAAGGGATTTTCTTATAGTGACACATTTTCCAAAAGGGAACCATGTTGCTTAATATGCCCTCATTGGACTGCATTTCAGTACAAGTTATATAAATCTTCAAAGCTTTACATATCATTGGGTGGTATACAGTTAAGTGTTCCTACTGACAAAACTGGTCCCCATTCCCATTCCCCAGCATCACAATCTCAAAGTTAGTACCAAAAAGTTGGGCTTCATGAAGACCTGAAGGTAGGAGGAGAGAAAAACAACGCACTTTGCTGGTGGACTTCAATTTACACAACGGGGGTTTTCATCATTCTGGTTAACAGAAACAAAGTTTTGAAAATAGTCAAGGCCATTCTTGAACTTACAAGGGAAGCAAATATCAGTAAGCTAAGTCCCCCCAAAAATTAGCCTAAATGCTGTTATACCATAACTTGCCAAGCATTATAATTAAAGGGTTTGTCACTGCCTATTTTGTCAAAATAACTATAGTATATCTACAATAAAGATAGTCCTGAAGTTATTTAGGAAAATTGTGTCAACAATTTCATTCTAGGACTCATTTACATGCACCACATCATATGTAAAACTGTACCTTTGTTTCTATACACTGTGCAAAGATTTAAAGTTTAACATAAGTTATTACACAGCATCAATTAAAAAGATGAAACCAGCTTCAGAATTTGTCATATAGCATTTCCTATAATCTAGGAAGACATGTAAAATTTGTCTTGCTTTAAACATGGAAGACAATTTTCATAAAGTGATATGGTACAGATAATATGACCAAGAATTTGATGCTACTGCAAATAGTGAAGTGTTGTACAAATTAATGTTTTATATTGAACCAAGATTGACAGTATTAGATCAAATACTGCTTCAGCAGTTTTGCTCAAGCATGACTTTTCAGAGACCCTAACACTATTCAGAACTAAAAGTCATTACTAAGTTTGAAATATGTCTTGTAAGAGTTTTATGCCTGTCTTGTAAGAGTTTTATTTTGGCTCCTGGTGTTTCCTGAGATTCCATGACAAGTTTTTCCATTTACAAGACTCAAATGTACATGAAAAAACTTCTTTAAAAGACCTGGACATCTATCTCATACACACACAGTGTCCGCATTCTGGGAGAGAGTGGAAGAAGTATTTTAAGTTGTTTGGTATTCGGGCATAATGAACAATAAATAATCTGGACAATATGTACAAAACTTTAAAGTAAAAATGTTCAATATGAAAAGCTAAAACAAAATGCATGCACACATTCTCACAAACTTTCTAGAAAGAAAATCAGGTAAGAAACTCATTTCTAAATATTCAATGATATTAATTTGTAAGTAACTCACTCTTACTGGCTGTACAACACTCTAGCGAGTACACCTGAATAAAGCAATCTTTTGGGCAGAAACGTAGGAATAGGCCTATAGGATGAGACCTCTTAAGGATTGTTTTCAATCAATTATCTACAGCAATGAAGAACGCTTAACAGTAACATGGCTTTACAGGAAATGAGTCTGTTTTCAAGTACAAGAATCAGACATCCACAGCGTCCATGCTATCGAGGAGACTTAGGGAGGAGGTAGAAATCGCGAAACAACTCACACTCCTCTTATCACACTAATAAATCCCGTCCGTTCAGGCTCGTCGGTCTTAGGGAAAGAGATTAGGCTACTAATTCCCTTCGGCTCTCTCGGAGGAGCAGCCAAACCGCAAGTCTTCCCCTCACCCCTACCTTCCAGCCCATTAACCCTCCTCCGCAAGGAGATGGGCAGATGCGCACCCGCGTTAGTGTGTGTGCGTTCGTGTGTGTGTGTGTTATCCACCCTCATGCATTATGCACATACAACACAGTCCTTTCTACCATACGTACACCGACAAACACACAGAGAGACATCACAACCCAACAGCACACTGACTAAGGGCAACGAAACCACGTAACGTTTGTTCCCACCCTTAAGCTGATCCGGAGCCTGTATGACACGGAACAGAGCCGAACCTTCCTTCCTTCCAAAACACACAATACACACACATACGCACGCACGCAAACACATCCTTAAGTCACCCGCAGCGCCCGAGCTTCCATCATTCGTCTCCTCACAAAAGCAACAACACGCCTCACCACCAACAGGCAGGGCCCCAATCCCCCTTTTCCCCGACCTTTTCTACCCCCACCTCCATTGTGCACCGTTCAATGAGAACCCCCTTCCTCCTCCTCCGCTTCCTCCTCAGGAGCCCTCTGCCGCCACATCCCCGCCGGTGCCTTCCCCGCGCCCCGCTCTGAGGCGACTCTTACCTTAAAGGAGAGACGGCGGCCGACTCCGGGCCTTGTCCTGCTCTGGCTGTGGGCTCGGAGCGGGAAGGGTGCAGGTGTCTCGCGGGCGCGGGGGCAGCAGGAACCGGGAGGAGGAAGGAAGGAAGGTAGGAAGGTGGCGCTGCTGCGGTGGAGAGAGGGGGAGAAAGAGGGAAGGGGAGGAGCCTCCGATGCTCCCGGCCAGCGCAGGAGCGAAGCGAGGGCGGGCGGATGGGGAGGCGCGTCCGGGCTCCCAGTCCCGGGCACGGTAAAAACAACGAAGAGCTGCCGCCGCCTGAGCTCCCGCCTGCTCGCGCAAGGATGGACAGGGCGAGCCCTGACGGGGTGGCCGGGAGGGAGGTTCCGATTCAGAAGGCACCCGCGACGGAAGTCGACCCAGCGCTGGCGGCGTCGGCAAGGCACACAACAGCGCGCTCGCCCGGCCCGTCGCCCCGCCTCGCGGGCGGCAGCGGCGGTAGCCCCGACTCCGGCCTAGAGAGGAGGCGGAACCACTTCAGAGGGGTGGAGAGGCTCCCACGGGCAACACGGCCATGAGGAAACTGGCGCGGGGGGGGGGGACGTGGAATCAATGGGGGAGTGGGCGGGGCAGCCGATGGCGATGACTCACGAAAAGTTAAAGATGGGAGGAGCCTCGGGCACGGAGTGGGAGGGTCGTGGGAATGCGGCGGGGGCAGACACGGGCCACGCGTTGTTCGTGGAGTTTGGGCGGCTGGAACGGCTCTCTCACTGGCTTCCATCTTGAAAGACAAAGGTTTTGGCCAATCAGCAGGGGAGAGCCGCTTTGAAAACAAGGAGTAGTAAAGGAGGAGGAAGTGTTCTGTGTATCATTTTCTTAAGTTGTTTTCAGAAAGAGGTGAACCTTTGCTTGGTTATCACCGTTCTTTTCAATCCTGAAGTTTATTGACTTTTGGCATGCTGATCCTATGCCTGTTTGTTTGGAAGTCATTCCCAAGTAATGCCTAGAGGTTTGTAGTGTGACGAGTCATTCCAAATCTTATTTTTTCCCGAAGTTACTTCCACAGCATTAATACGATTTTCTCTGCAGGAAACGTGCCTTGGATTGCAGCCATGTAACCCAGTTCTATGTATGATTACTTGGAATTATGTCTTAAGTAATGTCCAGAGGTTTGTATCCTTGCTATGAATTTCTAATTTTGCTTACCCAGAAGGAAGTCTTGATGAACTGAACGGGTTTTAATCCCAAGTAATGTGCATTAGCTTGTAGCCATGTGGCCCTGTTGCTTTCCCACAGAAATACAAATATGTATCTGTGGAGATTAACTCTGGTAGTCCCAAAGGGCAGTCCTTTCAAGTTGAGTGTAGGTTTGCCAGATGGTTCTCTTCAGCAAGGTTTATCCCTTTTCCCCAATGGAGAGTGCTGCTTTGCCAATTTTAAAACAGCTTGGCTTTTGGTTGTTCTGGCTGGCTTGTTTTGTTTTGTTTTACACTGCACTCAAATCAGTGGTCAATTTAAAAGGCTTATTAATAGAAGCCAAAGCTTGCTTGCTTGTTTGAACTATTAATGGTCAGTTAATTCAGAGCAATTTGACAACGAAACTTGATTTTAAGGGCTTTAAATGGCAGTACCCAGACTTGATGTTTTTATCCACCATATAATTGTAAAAGTGAAACAAACATGTAAATCTTATTTTAAGCCTGTTGCATAGGAATAAGATTGCTAGTAATATACATAGTGGCAGCACATCACTTTGGTAATCCTAACTACTATGCTGGATGAATTGCTGTAGTACAATTTGCAGAAATGGATGGTGAAGAAAATCAGAGTCCGAACAGAATCCTGTCCTTGCTGAGATACCAGCCAGAATCCTAGCAACAAAAAAGATACTCTCACAAAAATGCACAGTAAGCAAAAACAGGAGCCATAGCCCATGAAGAGAATTGCTTTGATTGGACAGTTAACACTGCTGAGTGGAAGTAATCCAAACCTGCACAGAATAGAAAGAACCATGTATGGCTGTATGTATTTCTTGTACCTAAAATGAAATGGAAAAGATCCCAGACATATTCCTTTATATTACTGCCGGAACTTGCTTCCTCACACAATCATTGTTCAGTAAATGCTATGACTATTTCAATTCTGGTTTTGTGTGATTAATAAATAACTGTGGTTAACCTAACCTAATTAATAAAAAACTGGTTTTTCTCTGTATTAACTCCCTGAATTACAATCAAATGATCTGTTTGAATATTTTAGTGTTCACAGTTCTCAAAAAACTGGGGTGTTGTTAGGAACCCATTTGTCCTAACTACTACTGTGCCCTACACAAGATTTGGGGTGGAAGGGATGGAAAATAACAAGAAGACACTAGCAGTCAAACATGAGAAGTGAATAGGTTTGAGCAAAATGAAAAGATCCTAAACAACATATATCACTCAGTTTTCTATATGAGGTTATTGGTTCATGTACAAGTAACTGATTTCTCACGGCTTCATCTCAGGTGCCTGTGTGTGTTTTCTAGACCTTCTAAGGTACTATAATTAAAGAACAAATGTGGGTGTTTTGTGGAATGAACTTTTTTTGATCCTCATACTGCCCTTTCAATCATGGTTTATATATTGCTTGATGTGATATGTAGCAGTCCAGATTGATCCTGAACAGATGCCCCCAACTAACCACCATGTTTGCAGATTGTCAGTTGAAAGTGATTGTTTTATTGCTGTTCCAATGGCTGCACTTTTACCATTGAAACATTTTTGAGATAGAGGCAAAGGCTTACAATTGGAGTGGGTAGGGCTCTATTCCTTTATTTGTGAGGGCAAAAGAAAAAGACAGGGTGGGTTGATTTAAATTAAGTTTCCTTTCAAACTTTTCCATAATTTCCCAAATAATAGTGCAAATCTGACCACTAAGTTATAATGTTTATAGATCAATTTATAGCTAAGTAGTATTTACACTGCTTTGTCCCTACAAGCATGCTTTGCTTCTCCACTGGCCAGGTTCACACACAATGCTAACTTGTGCTACAGGGCTGCTGCAGCCAGCTAAACTAACAAACTGTGGTTTATTTGTAACTCTAACCCAAATTGTTTTTATGCTTTCTAAAGACCAACCATGGTAGGAAAAAAAAGTGCCATGGCTTGCTGTGTTGTCTGAGCCAAGCCTATTAGTTGTTTAAATCATAGGTTGTCATGTGTGAATCCCAAACCATTAGTTCATTGATTGTTTCAGTAGGCCTACATCATAAAGAAACAGCCACTCCAGTAGTACAGTGCAGTAAAGTCATTTTGGAATGTAGGGAGGGAACCAACAAAGGAGAAGGGAATGAACCCAGGGACTGAAACAGTAATAATAACCTACTATTTGTTTCATCACAGGGAACAAAGCATGGGTTAAACTGTGGTTTACTTACAAACTAGGCCACAGTTACATATTTTCCTTGTTTTACCTACAGAAGGTATATCCTGAGGAATGTATAGCTTCTTACGATAATCGCACATGATAATAGGTTAATAGTGCCATCCTCAGAAATAAGTTTAAATAAGTTCTATATGTTCTAATCCCAGGCAACTGCTTATTGGATTGCTACTTAAGTGTAGGACTTAAGGAAGATACTCAATGGGCAACTTTGTCTTTCTCTTTCCAGTTTTGTTACTTTTTGCTTCATTCTGTATTGGCTAAGCCACACCCTCACAAAAGCAAAGTGGAAAACAAAAATGAAATGCCTATGTTTGATAGGTTCAAGTAAGATTTGACAGTTACTGAGAATACTAGAACGATGCATTTTCATCAAGTGGAAAGTAAATATCTGTGTTTGGTAGACTGAGCCCAGTGGAAATAACCATATTGCAAGATTGATTCTTAATTTCCAGGAAACTACTTTTAACTCAACACTTCTGGAAAAGGCCTTAATTCATTCTGGAGATTAATTGTACAGCTAACATGCTTATATCTAGAATATTTAATGTTCACCTAGTTCTTAATTAAAGTTGATTTTTATCTTCCCTGCTGTATAGCCTTTCTGTCTTAACAAGCTACTTACTATGTATTGCTTGGTCTTGCTCCATCACCACATATGTACATGGAACAACAGTTGTCCTACCTAGTCTATTATTTTTGCAGATGTGAATATTCAGACAGAAAGTGAAAGCCTGGCAGTTTCAGGACTAAGATCTTCTGGGCCAAATGAAGCTATTTTCATGAGATGTTATTAATTCAAGTTAAAAACTCTCTTAATAAGAATTACTTTATGAAGTATCTGCATTTTTGCTTGAATGAATTCTTTCTGGGTAGCCTGTTTATCTTTTACTACAGTTTAGATGTGGATATGAAATATGAATGCATATCACAAGGCCTGAATGTATTTCAAGCTGCTCAGACATTTGTCTTCATAACAGTCAATATTCAGCATGCAGTTTTGCTCTTGCCTGGTTCTGCTTACTCATCACATCTTAGCTTTGCAGTGTATTAAACACAGAAAAAAGTCTCTGTTGGAATGATGTCAGCCCACTTGAGAAGACCACTGTCAATCTTGCTACTAATCAAAAGGGCCACAGCTTATTTCAATTTAACTATCTTTTGCTGTTTGCGCCTTATAGTTTCTTTCTCTGCAGCGCTACAGAGTTCACCCTCTGTTGATACCTGTCCTTTTCTTTGCATTTTATTGTGTAATCTGCTCTTCTGTATCCAATCATGAAGGCAAACTGCTTGGGACTGTGGACACATTTGGCCATTAGAAAAAGTGGCTACCATCCCACAACACGGCTACCATGAAAGTTCTAGCAAAGGACCAAGTAATCCATTGAAAATATCTTTATACTCTCAGTTTTCTGCAAAAACAAACCCCTTTCACAGCAAAACATTTTTGAAGTGGAGGGTAGGGTAACTTGGCTACCAAGAACGGTGCCCAAGTGTGCATTGGTAACCATGTGTATCATGTAACCTATCCCTGCCATAATAAGTGCTTTCTTCTCCATTTTCAGACTAATTTCTTGGCGACCCTGTTTATGTTATCCTTATTTTTCGCTGTCTTTCATGAATCAAATGTTTCTCAGGTAACCTATTTCTCTTCCAAGAGATTGCATTTCATTTCCCTGCACCCCATTGCTATGACTTCCCCTTTGTTTTCCAGCCCCATTTCTCAGTCCCCCCCCCCCAATCTTTCAGGTTTCTTTGGAGGTAATTGCTATTGCCTCTTTCTCCTCCATCTCACTTCCATATCTCAGCTCTCCCCTTTTACTTGTGATGGGCTTGGGCAAGCTCTAGATGCTCATCCCACAAAGATGTGACGAGAGAAGCTGTGAACAGTAGGTATTTCAAATTCCCCCAAAGAGGAGTGAATGCACAGGCCTTATGTTCTGCAAGGTTATTTAGCTAGCTTAAGAGCAATAATGATTTCTATAATCTTACCACTAAAGATCAATATACCAAACTGATGGTTCTCCACTCCTAACTTACTGTTAAACATATACCTAGCAGTTAACTCTGTTTCCTCCTAGAGTTAACCTACTGGAGTGCGATTCCATAGAACACAATGTAACAGTGGTAATACAACAGGACTGTATATACATGTGGTGGAGAGATGCCAGAGGTTACTTGGAAGCCATTTATACTGCTACAGGGGCTTGCTTTCTTCAGAAGTGCAAACAGCTGCAGGGCAAACATAAAAGAAACCACCAGCTGTGTGAATGGTTCTCCGATACTCATGCGTATAGCTTCTTTGGATCATGGCCAAGGTTTGAGCAGCACAAGTCATGGAAACTAGGTGCATAGAAGCGCATGTTCAGCAGGAACATAACCAAGAGCATGTGAGCAATCAGTTAAATAACAGAGCTATAGAAAAGAGATAGTTGCCTGCCACTGGCAAATGAAGTATATATCCTATACTTCAGTATGCACTGATCAAATTCATGTATTTTCCAGCAGAGTTCTTCACCACAAGGTCTATCTACTTGATCATGGAAACAATCCAGGAACAAGTAAAAAATAACAGGCACTCAGGCATGGAAGAGTAAATAAAACTGTATAAACATGTATTCAGTTGTCCATTTTCTTCTTGAGGAACAGGGAAGGAGCTTTTGGACATACACCTATTTCCTTTTTCAAATTGGATGAAGATCAGCCATTTTTTCCTAAGTATAATCCAATACTTGTATCACCCAGCACTGACTAATTCAGTCTATAATTTCCTTGAGACGCAGTCTAAGTGAGAGCCCACAGTCACAACATTGGGCATAATTGTTAAACATACAATACCATCTGTGGTTCTGGCCCTGTCTTGCTTTCTATACTACCTAGCCTGATTAAAAGTTCTGGAGAACTAAAGGCTTCCACTCTCTTATGACCGTCTTCTTGGTCCTACAGTAGGTATTCCATTAGTTGATAATGGATGTATAGATTTTCTCCTTATGATACAATCTTTGCTTTTCTTTGTCTTTTTCTCTTCTGCATTTTTCTTTGCTTTTCCTTGATAACTTGTCTTTTGACAGCTGTCCAGGGAAAATAAATGGAAGGAGCTGATTTGGACCCTCTTTGTGTCAATGTCCAGCACTGGTAGCTACTGCATTGTGCCAGCACTCATCCCCCTTGGCACAGGGGTTGTTGTCATGTCATGCAAAGTCAGTCACTGCTTCCCAAAGTGGCAGGTGAGCCTTGCCATCGGGCCTAAACAAATACAAGACACAACAAAGGAAGGTGGGCAAAGGCAGAATGAAGGCCAAAATTCGGAGTTGGCATTTAAATATGCTTCCAGTTAGCTGGTCTTCCCTGGCTGATCTTCCTGCTTGAATATCATTGCTCGCTTTTGTTCCTTTGGCCAATGAATGGGGCCAGAGCATTTTTTTTGTCTCCCAGGGCAACATCATCATCATGATCATCATCATCTAAAACATTTCTAACCTGTCCTTTGCATAGCCTCAGGAAGGCTTACAACAATTGAGTAATCACATAAAATACAATTAAAATACTCAATAATAAACATTGAAACATTCAATCAAAAGAATTGTTCAAAATTAAAAAGAATAAAATGACTAAAATGTTAATTCTTACTAACATTATTAATTTAATTATTAAAATGATGGGCAAATAAACATCAATTGGAGTACAGTGTTATTTCTGGAAAGTAAGAGGAAGTGAGATTCCTGCAACTGCTAATTCAATTAGAATTTGATTAGCTGACCTGGGAAAAGAAGTTCATTGCCATGGCGGGGCTGGAACCAGGAACTGCTTACTGATATTAGCCAGTAATGTAACTAGGGAAGCTAATACAACTTAATAAAACTGAAAGTACCTGTTAACAGGTTTTTCCAGCGCATAATGGAAGAGAGGGATTTTGATGTCCCCTTAGCCGGGGAATGCATGCTGGCTTTTTAACACCAGCTTGTAGCAGTTGCGGCTTTCCTGTTGCCAAAAGCAATTTAAACCACACTTGTCTTGCAGCTAGCTAGAAACCACTGCAAAGCTTTTTTACACATTTATTTTTCTAACCTGAGTCATATTCATTTATGCTTTTAAACCCAAAAGTTCTTTGCTTACTTTTTCACATGATCAGGAACCCCACAAGCAAAACTCATCAATCCTAGATGAATGGGAAATGGCTGCAGTCCAGTACACAGTTAAGCGCACTTAACTCTCATTGTGCTCCTTTTATTTCAGTAGAACTTAAGCATGCTTAATTGTACACTGGAGTGCTGCCAATGCCTCATCCTGGATTCTCTTCAAAAAAACACAATAAACTTTGTACTCTACGTCTGCCCATATTATCAAAGTACAAATAACGAGAGATCTTTTTTATTTCACATATACTTCAGTCAACAGACTTCCTTTTGATGATTGTTTGTTCCCACTAGGTTCCATGATCTACATTGGTAATTGAACTGCTGTTCAGTTTATTGCTACCAAAGTTAAACTCACTTGATCCTTCATAATTTGCTATAAGCAAAAAACATGCTGTGTATAATGACGACTGAAGATTGCAGGCACTATGATATAACCAAGGACATTTGTAATGACTTTCTTATCTGTGCAATGGTAAGTGATGGGTTTATAACTTAAACATTTTGCAGATGGAATAAATAAATGGGATAAAATATTTTGTGAAAAATTGTGAGTTAGTTGTTCCGGGCAAATATGATCAATTCAGTTTCTACTTATTTATGCTAAAATGTCTATCCCATCATTCTAAGAAAATACTAAATGCAGCTTTCAACAACTTTGAAAAAAGCACTATAACAAAATTATTTAAATTGCAAAATGCAAAAATAAAAGCTAAAAAGAACAGAAGGGGAAAAAACTCAGATAATTCAACAGTCTTGTGCTCAAAAAGTGGCCACTGAAAAGATAGCCAGCAAATTACTGCAGGAAGCAGGGATGATACACACAAGCATTTGGGGAAGTTGTTGCCTAATCTGGTACTGTAATTTAAAAATCCCTTTCAGTTTCACCAGCCAAGTGTCTGTCAGTCGAGAGACAATGAGATGGGCCTCATGAGCGGAGTGAGCTTTCCAAACCAGTTCCTATGGAAGATCTGTTTCCTAATGGATCCCGTCCATGCTGTTTAGGACTTTAAAGATTAATGTTAGCACCTTGAATTGCAGCTAGAAACAAATCCACAGCCAGTGACGCCAGCACAGAATGGGTAACCCTCAGTGACAATTCAGGAAAAGAATTCAGGACCAAGTTAAATTTATGGATAGCTAGTCCCCAGGCTACAAATGAGTTCCATTCCTGAAAAAATGGAAATTCATCTCTAAATTAAATTTGGGTTTTGATCACGTAGTCAGCTCTCCACATTTGCAGGGGTCAGGGGCACAAGACCCCTATGAAAGTGAAAAAACCATAAATATCTCTAACCCCCCCTCCCCCTGCCAAACACACTAGTACATCCTCTTTTCAGCAAAGAAATACCAGAGAGATTTCCCTCTCCGGATGGGTGGGACAGGAAAGTCTGCTTTGGAGGTCTCCTTCTCTACCCTTTTGCTTCTTTTCTATGGTGATGCTTTAGAGGCCTCCCTCTCTAACCTTTCAATTTTTTCTTTCTCTGTGGTGTTGATGATTTTCCACACTTTACAATTTATGGCATTTTGTTCATAAGTACAGGTTGTTTGTAATTCGAACGTTCATAACTGTACTCCATGGTGACTCCATGTAAAACTCATTTCAGTAAACAAATACGGAAGTTCCTAGGGAAAACTTAGCAAAGTTCGATCCCTCCAGAAAAGGACATAGCTAAAAACCAGATAGAGCCCATGAAAGGCAGTTCTAGCTGCTGCCCTCACCTATGAATCCCAAAGCATTTTTATAAGATTTTGTGTGTTAGTTCTCACTGGAATCTGCAATCATATTAAATTACTGGCCTAGGATGATCCCCTTTGTGAATGAGATTTCCAGGAGTAGTGGTCTATACCAACATTAAATTAAAAATAAAAGAACCAGCTCTTTATTGGCTGGTTTGAAGAAATTTAGCTAAAGGGAATCAGTGTTCCCTTATACAGTCATGTTCTTTGCTTCCTTTCCTTTCATTGTTTCCTTGTCAGACATGTATTGCAGCTTGGAAGAATCAGAGCATAAATCCTATTTTCAGCTGTTTTCTTGTTTCAAAATTTCCAGGGAGAATCCCTTTTGGTAAGATAAGAAATTTGGTAAAATTCATGGTAGTTGCCTGGTGTTCACTAAAGTGTTACCCTTGGGAACCAAACAGACTGATCTAGTTAATACATGATGCAGTTGATTCCAGGTTTATTTATCTAGCAGAGTTAAAGAAACTTTTCATTGTGTAACATCCTGATTATCCACACGTTTTCCATCTTTAAATATAATATATTTAAATCAGTTTCACATTATGCAACAAAAAACCTATTCAGTGCTTCTGGTTGTCGTTTCACTATTTAAAAACAAAAAATCTCACCCATATGCCTCGGGCTGTCTTAACAGCATTATGCGCTCTGGGCAAAGCAGTGCACTGGGGCCCCTACGACAACTACAACTACTGTTAATTTTGGAAGTTTTCCAATTTTCCAAGGGTTTAACATACACAGATTAGTATGGGGCCCACAGGCAAGTGTACATCAGGCCCATGCGTTAAGATGGCCCTGCATATGCCCCCACTGTATTAGTATCTCCACCTTCCTCTCAACATGGCGCCACCACTGAATCCTGCTACCCACCTTCCGCTGGAGATAACATGTTGAGAGTTGTGATGGGACCACACAGTAAAGGCTCATCAAAACTTCCATTTCCATTTCTTCTATATTTGAAACAATAAACAGTCTTTTTATAGCATAAGTAGGCTTTTATTCAGCCTCAATTATTTATAACATCCAAATGAAACACTCTTCATTCATCCAAGATAGGAAATTAGCCTCAGCCAAGTAAATATTTGAGGTAAGGAAGGACCACTTACATTCTTTATATCACCGTCTTACAGGCAAGCATGAGTTCCTTCTGCAGAATCAGGCCTCTTAGCTAGAAATTGCAGATAGACCCCCCCCCTCCTGTCTTATTAGTAATCTGGGAAACTGTTATGAAGTCCTCCACTGCACAAAAACTCCAATTCTATGCAGTACTACTGGTGTTGTTAAGAAGCTCTCATTTGCACTGAGGTAATATATATCATAAAAACGTTAGACTGTTTTGCTTTCCTCCTGAATTTGTCTCTGCCAAGTACCATAGATCAAGAGCTCTGGTATTTAGAGTATGTTAGGAGAATCAGAAAGGAGGCAAATGGGTGCTGAAATGGATACAGGTATGGATAGTGGCTATGTCTAGTGCATTTAAGGTGTTTCATCCAAGTAATTGAGACTATCTAGCAGACTTCAAGCTGCCAGAAGTCTGTTGCTCAAAGCTTAAATAGAATGCCAATGGGCTTTGGGCAATTCACTATCTTTTAGGCTCAGCTGCCTTCCTCCCAAACTAGGGAAAATAATATTGGTCTGCTCTTGCCAGGACTAACAAAATAAGCATGTTTCAAATGCCTTGAACACTTTAGGAAAAGCATTATATAAATATTTAATATTAAATGCTATTTCAAGACTGAAATGTATGTACTATTACAATAGATGGAATAAACATTATGTAACCATCTAGAGAGATTCAGCTTTGAGTAAGATAGAAATGAAATTAATGATAACTTCAGTGAAACTGTTAGACATGTTACCAAGAACGGAAAATGGCTTTTTATGCCAGATTAAATCTAATGCAAGGCAGATACTATTACACAGTGAAACCTTTAGTCCCCACTCAGCCACAAAGCTCTTTGAGTGACTTTGGGCTAGTCATTTTGACACTAAGATAACTTACTCACAGGTCTGTTGTGAAGATAACATTGAGAGGAGGAGGAAGAGAATTATGTAAACCTTGATTTCCTTGAAAGGAAAAAAGGTGGGACATTAATATGATAAATATTTATGTCAGAGGGATAGGATACCTTGTGTATACTAAAGTCTTGTTTAGCTTTATGTCCCATTATGAGGAAACAGACAAATACAGCTAAAATCTCAAAGATACCTCTAATTAAATAGGAGATTGGCCTAGATCACAATGAAGTAATAGTAATCCTAAGAAATCTACATAGATCTGTCACTTTACTTTGTTCTGTTACTTAAGACATCATTAATTACTGCTAGATGATATCTGCCTTGACATCTGGCCTGATGTTTTGTTGCAAATATACAGTATACTCATAGTAATGAACTGGCACACTTTCTGAATTTTCTTTGTGTTTAGGGTCTTTTGTGTTTGCACACACTGATGTGCAAATATGCATATGTACAGAAAAAAATTGAGGTCCCAGCCATAATTTTATTTTAAGTGAAATCACAAAGGACATTAGACTTGATGGTGGATTCTATAACTCCAGCCCCCCAAGATATAAAGACAAACTTTTCTAAAGCTTATAGTTTCTCATAGCTATTCAGGAAGAAAAGCAAAAGAATGCAGCCTAGAGCTTGAAAGAACAAGTCCCATATGTAAACCAAAGGGAGTAGGAGTTCCATGTCTTTATAGTTCTGTGCTCTATCATTTCCCACCCAGCATAATGTCACTTGGGGAAGGCACAATAAGTAAAAACAGATGTTAAAGCACATGTTCTAAATTATGTGAATGTCCAAAAACGGTCTCCAGACTTAGGATGGGAAAAGAATGAAATGTCACACACAACCATCACAGGGAACTTCCTCTTTAGGTTTGTTCTGCAGATGAAGAATGGGTAAATAAAATATGTCTTTTACCTAAGCAAGGCTAAAGGTTATCAGGGCTTTATTTTGCTTTCTTTTAAACTGACTGATTTGCTGGTGACACATGTTCCAAGCTTTCTAGTTTAGCAATAACTGCAGCTAAAAAATAATCTGATTCTTATTTGGGAAATGCTAACTACTGAAATGACCCCGATAATAAACCATCTTTTACCACGATCAGCTTTCTTATGTTCATCCTTTCTTGAAGGATGCATTAAAGATAATGGTCTTGAGCATGTTGTGGTCACAGGCAATAAGCTACACATAGTCCTGATTTGAATATCGCAACAATCCATGGTTAAAAAACCATGGATTGTTGCAGAAAAGGTGGCAGGAGCATATGTGCACGCTGCTTCTCACACACACACTCTACCACTGTGATAAACAATGCATGGATGCCTTATCCCTGGATGCATATGACATTTGAAGTCAGGATTCTGTGTTGCTAGGAGACTAACAATTCAGAATTTGAACCCATGGTTAAACTAAAGATTTTATCCAGCCAACTCGTCTGTCACTCATTTGTATTATGGTGCAGATGGATATCCTTGGATCTGCATTTATTGGCAGATATCCCTTGCTGCTTGGGACAAGGTGTGTAACGGAGCCTGGGTACACAATATTGACCCACTCCCACTTGGACGTCCTCTTCCCTCTGAAGATAGCCGTAATTGCCACGCTAATAAAGAAAAATGAATTTTCTCAGCAACAGTATATAAGGTGAAGCATTTTGGAGTGGCTTGAGCATGAATGGCTAACTAAGACCTACTAGCTGTTCTTGATACAGCTAGATGAACTCCTGGAACTGGTTTGGTAATATGGATCAGCTCCATTGCCTACATTTTGGACTTTTTTGCAGGGAAATGCTATGAGGGCTGCCATGATCTAAGGCTTTATTTCCATATTTAACACACTGCTGGACATGATTTAATAATCGTGAGTTTTGCTCATCACAGCTTCTTAAGAGAGCTCTGCTACATTTGCACTCTGTCTTCATCACAGAGTGCAAATGCAACTAAACAGCTCAGTGTTGTTTCCGAATTAACCTATAAAACAGGTGTGCAACAATTGTCTATTATTATTACTATTATTATTATTAATGGAAGACACCAATTTTTGCCAGCAAAACTCTTGCTTTATCCTGCCAGAATTAATGCCAACAAAACTGATCACATCTAAAAGTGAGTAGCACAAAACTGCAGATTAAAGATTTTTCTAGGCAAGATAATTAAATAGTAAAAAAAAATATACTGCAAAGCTATACTTACCTGGGATTTAGACCTATTTAACTCAATGGCTTTTTTTCCCTGAATACAGCTGTACATCGGATTAGGCTGTTAACACAGTTAGTTGTTACATTATGCAAGCAAAGGTTCTGTTTCATGCTATTCAACTGCTGTTTGAGGGAGAGTGTATTGGATTTACTCTTTTACATTCAGACCAATGCAATCAGTGCTAATTGTCCATCTGTCCATCTACATTACTTCTCTCTTGCTCTCCCCATATGTCAGTGCTATATTTTGCTGATAAAGTCTGTGCAGCTTTGGTGTGCCTACTTTGTTTTTGAAAAGAATAAGTCCAATGCCCCATTACCACCGGAGGCCATATGCTACATCAATCACTACAAGACAAGGCATCTTCCAAACTCTTGTTCATGTATTTCCTTCCTAGAAATGAAATGATCACAATCTTACATGGTTTGGCATCTGTCGTTTTCAATATTGATCCAAAAGAGACCCCCTACAAAGAAAAATCTTCCCGATTGCAAGTGCAGGTAACATTTTAAGATGCTCTTCTACTGAATTCTTTGTTTTGATGAAATGTCAGACCCTAAAGTTTCTTTGGTTTGTGTACTTCCTCTTGCAGCATAGCTTATTCTAATTTCATGTGCTGCAACAGCCTTGCAAAAAGAATGGAACCTAGACAATTATTTACTGGCAGTTTCTACCAGATGACAGACAAAAGCACAGGGCGATGTGACTGTGTCTACATTCTCTTTTTCTGTTTCCATTTGGAAAGTTGAGGATTTTTCCTTTTCATTTATTACTACAGCTCATTTCTTTAGCACTATTCAAACTGTGTAAACTATTGTATTTTCTGCTTTTAATTACAAGTCCCAAAATGAAATTCTTTCAATATTCTATTTTTTTTCTCTTCCACAGCAAATGCAATGCAAATATGGGAGAATGCATAAATCATAAATCTTTCTACTATCTGCTTTAAGAAAACAGTATTTTTCTCCAAGAAGCCATTATGCAGTTTTCTACCAAGTTTACCTTGCAGAGGAAATCCTTAAATCCAAAATGTTTGAGCACAATCCAGCTAATGTTTGAACATGTTTAAGCACCATTGATTGTAGCAGAAGTTAGGCATATGCTTAACTCTCTCCTATTGGCATGTAGGAGTGCATAGTTCATTGCTGAATTGTGCAACCTATTATGTGCTTCGATGGAAGACCATCGCCCTATTGTATAAGGGCCAATCGGGACATGATTCTATGATTGCAATTAATAGGACTGTTTTTAAGATCTTAAGTAGAACCAGGAGTAGCAGTAGTTCTATAACTTCTGATTGTTTTATTTTTTTATCTCTCACTCAAGATTTTGATGCATCATGATGTTTTTCTAATGTTTCCCTGACGATTTCTCGATGTTTCTGTATTTTCCTTGTGTGTGTCTATATTGTTCTTGCATATTATCCATTCAAAGTCTCTTTCCCCTTCCTGCCATGCGTACATGACACCATTTCCATAAAACACTCTGTGTATGTTCTGTTTCTTCATAGTCCGTCTTAAAAGTCTGGTGCCCCTCAGCACTGTTGTAATTTAGGAATATGTGTTTGCTGTAAATAAACTGTTGGATGGTTGACTGCATGCTCCCTTTTGGATTCAGACATTCGTTCTTTGCAGGTCTGAAATCCTGACATTTGCTGCCCGGGTGATGTTTCCAGTACCAGCATGCTGCTGCTGAAAGGGGCAGGCTTTCTACCCCAGACCTGTCACCCACCCTTCACAGCTGGGTTTTTTCGGTACCACTCACTCAGCCTGTGATACTAAAGCAGAGCACTGTCAAAGTCAATAACCAAAAAAACCTCACAAGGATACTATTAGGGAAATGTGGCTTAATAATTCAAGGTTGATTCCAAACAGAATGCCTTTGTTCCCTTCCAAACTAAAAAGAGTTGACTTCAGGATGGATCCTGCTGTTTATGGAGCCAATCCTCTAGAATATGTGGTGTTTGTCAATTCATCCACCCTCTTAATTTGATGCCGTATGATTGAACTAATGATAAGTCCAGCCCCAAGTATCAGTTTGCTCCCCAGAATTCTTCCTCCCCAAACATGAAATTGTCTGGTTCTCAGTAATGGCCTAGCTTACCTCTGGGTCCATCAGCCTTGGTATTTCAGTTGCAAATCCCAGCCCTACTTCCTCTTCCAGTTCTGGATTAGAATTCAAGTCAAGAACCTTTAAAAGCTGTATCATGGAAAGAGTAGGCCCAATACCTATAAAATCTTTATGTCAAAAAGGGGGCTCCTGGTACCTGCCAGGTAGGTCTATGGACTTGGGACAGGAAGGACACCCTTCCTGGCACCAAATGGTTTACCCACCTAGAATCTGTGGTCTCAGGTGGAGGTGCCTCAGGAAGGTATCACTGCATACTTTAAGGTGTACTAGGAGGTGTGGACAACAGTTTGGCTTCCCTGGCCCTAGGACCAAGTATGCTCACCATTGAAGAGACCAGGATCCTGCTCTTCTTTTCACCATTACAGATCAGGTTCTATAAAGTTGATATTGCTTAAAATTTGCCATAGTTTACCCAAGCTTTTGAGTGCTATCTCTTTATTCCATGGCTTGGTTTCAATTTCCCATGTGCAAACATATAGATTGGTGACACAAACAGCTGCCTTAAGTGAGATATTCTACAGGTACACACTGACATTAGTTCCAGACAAGCGTTTGAAACTATTTCCCAATCCTACTACCATTCAATTCTTTAATTAGAAATGAATGAAATTCCAACCACATACTCACAAAACAAGTTCTTACCACTTGCCCCTCCCAACTATCTCATCTTAAATCCAGAATATGTTACCCTCACTGTAGGTGCTGTTGAAAATGGCTTCCAAAGCTGAATCATTTCCATCTCAGCCATAACACCTACAGTCACAGCACATAGATCAAAAATATTATCTGAATATCTGTACATGACTTTACGCCTTGCCAGCAGCAGTAGAGGTAGGTTTAGAATCTCATGATGTGATGGTACCAATCTCTGTACTTTATACTCATATACATTATGACCAGAATGACTCAGCATGTATGGTGACTCACCATTTTTAGCAGCACCATGGATGATTCATCATTTTCAGCTGCAGTTTGATGTCTTCTGGATTTAAGTTGGTGTCTTTGAGCTGAGTTAGCTATTAAACAACTTGTTGAAAAGTTGAAGGACAACTAGATAAGGACCAGTATGATATAAGCATTGGGTAGAGTTGTAAGAGCCCCCACCTGGCAGTTAAAATCCATGCTTGGCCATAATGTGAGCTGGGAAGCCTTGGCCCACTGCAGTTTTTTGCTCAGTAAGACACTAGATTAATACACACACACACACACACACACACACGCACGCGCACACACACACGCACGCACGCACGCGCACGCGCACACACACACACAATATTTCTACATTTTACACAGTACCACAATTTTATAGGGGGTTTTTTTGGGGGGTGGAGTTGTCTAAAGTGTTTGTTCTTCAATATAAATGATTAGCTCAGTGTGAAAGGCATTATCTCTGTAACATCAATATATGATACAATCCTGACAACAGCAAACGGTGCTGAACATTTCATCAGGTAAAATGGTACATTTGTTCTTGTGGGTGTTGTAACACTACCCAGCAGGCATGGAACACATTATATGAAGACAGCACCACTCAGTTTACAAGGTAAACCTTTTGAAGCATGCCTTATCTATATTCCATAAAGCACAATGTAGATTTACAAGGATGTATAAATGTTTTACGAGGTTAGGGATAATAATAGCACCAGTGAAAAACACGTGCTTCCTAAAGAGGAAAGGCAATGATGATTGAATGATACCCTGAACAGATTATGTAATTGAGTTGAATTTCTGGAAACAAGAGCTAGCAGAGTGAAGAATGTGATTTCCCTATTCCATTTTATATTATAGCAGTAATAATGGAATGGTGACGAAGAAGGGTTTACCATAACAGTGCCTTTCTTGACATGAATATTTTCTATAGTAAAGCATTCTTGATGTTAATACAGCTGTTTAGAAAACCCTATATTTTTATTGAAATTGTTCCAGGGTGCAATCCAAATGCAAGTTTAGACAGACAAAAGGGCTAAACTTCCCAGCATCCCCTATCCAGCCATGCTGAGAGTTGTAGGGGTTTTACTGTCTGAATTTTAGGATTGTGCCTTTAGTTGTTTAAACTGTTAATAATGCATATTCTGGAATTTTATTATATTATTGTATTTCTACCTTATTGCTTATTCTATTATTGCACAAGTAGCTGTGTTATGAATTGCTGTGAACAGCCCAGAAAGCTTTGGCTATTGGGAAATACAGAAGTAACATGAAAGAAAATAAATATAATGAATTAGCTAAGATTTTAACAAGATCATTGCATTTCTAACAATGAAATCATTTATTTTTTATTATATTTCTATAAGGTCCATTATCTGAATTTGTTTTGGTTTACAAAAAACAGAAAACACATTCAATAGTAATACATAATATTAAAAAATAATCTGAAATAGAATATAGCCAAAGTAACATTCCAGTTAAAAGTCATCTGCCAAATCTTAAAATTCACTTATGAAGTTAGTTTAAAACTGAAGGACTAATGTAAGTCTTCACAGGCACGCCAAAGACCACAGAGTATGCACCAACTGAGCCCCCTGGGAAAAAACACCTAACAATTGGGGGTGCCACCACTGAAGCAGCCCACTCCTTAGCATCCACCAAACTTATCTGGCTGGAGATGGACCACTGAGGATGAACTGGGCAGGTATATATGGGAGGAGATAATGCTTCAAGTAACCTAACCTCAAGCTCTTATGGGCCAAGGGTGTTAGTGTCAGCACTTTGAATTGGGTCCAGAAACAGATTGGTAGCCACATGCAAATCAAAAAGTACTGGCATTATACGATCATATCAACCAGTCCATGTGAACAGTCTTGCTGCCCTGTTTTGCACCAGCTTTCTAGAACAGTCGCATGTCTAAGCCTTTGCAGTAATCCCAATGTGAGATCACAGATAACTGTAGCTAACCAGTTATCTGGTTAATAGATAATCAGATCATAGATAACTCTAGCTAGATGATCTTTGCCCAAATTGTATGATTGCTGGGATATCAGTCCAAGCTGGTAAAAGGCGGCCCATCTCACCAAGGCCACCTGTGCCTCCAGTGACCGTGTTGGACCATAATCATCCTAAAACAATGAACCGCATGTTTTAAGACAAAGATGGGGAACATGTGGCCAGAAGGAGGTGTGTAGGCACCTATGGCCTCAGGCATGGCTCTTGCTGCCACCTCAGTGCTGCTTTGGTGGGAGTAGCAAAAAAACCTTTTTATTTGCCCAACATTTTAAGGTTTAAAAAACAATAATTTGGTTTTATCAATATTCTCAGTCACATTTTGTTATTGTAATTTTTATGTTTACATATTGCTTATTTATATTGTAAGCCGTCCTGGGATGATTGGGTTGTGTAGGACGGGATAAAAATATTGTAAATAAATATTGTAAATTGTAAATAAATCAATTGATCAATCAATCAGTGGGTTGCCCTGAAATACAAACCACTATGGAGACTCAAACATGCCAAAAGGGCCTTTGGTTTTGCCATCAGGTGTTGGGAGCAAAGTGTCCAGCACTGTGATTGCATCAGGGGTGGCCCCTGGACCACTTGAAGTTGCCCACAACTGCTTGAGGAGGAGTACAGCTCCTCTAGAACAGAATGAAACCTCTTCCAGACACTGACTTTATCAAGTTTTCTCTTGTCTTTCAACAAGCCTAATTAATCTGTTTTGGTCATTTTCTACACGACAGCATGAAACAGAGTATAGTTATACTATTCAGATACTTCCAGCCAGTCTTTTGTACAGATCTATCTCCTCTCTGTAAATATTGCCATTCACCAACAGTTTATGTTGGGGTGCATAATTCAAGCCCAAGGATCCAATATGATGGCCCACCTCACACCCCAAGCTGACTTACTCTGTTCCATGGACGAATCTGGACACACACCGCATTGGAATCCCCACTGTTATATCCAAACTGAGATTGGCATTAACAGCAGGACAGTAGGGGAAGCTGCTTTTCCCACCCCTGGCCAAGCTGATTCATGCAGTGACTCCATGGGGACACTGGCGTAAGCCAGGGACTTGGCCAGTACTGAGAGAAGCATCAACAAAATCACTTCTCTGTCTTTAAACATCATGCAAAAGGCCAAAATGGTTGCCTGTTGATGTCACCTGGCCTACTAGAGTTCTGTTCCCTTGGTTTATATAGAGGACGATCATTCATAGGCATAAATTTTACACAAGCTGCAGTCCAAAGAAGTAATTGTAAGCATGTGTACCACAAGGTGTCATGTCTTTCTAAGACTGCCAGCATTTTTAAAAGTTATCATTACGGGGGCTACCTGATTAGCTTTCCAAAAATTACAAATAAAACATGAACATTTCTTCAACTTTAAAAAGCACAATACAGAAAAATGATCTCCCACATCCTTAATAACATTAGATGTATGAGTAAGCTCAAATGACCTGACAGAGAATAACACTACAATGCATTTTCTGATATTCATGAGTTATAATTATAGCTTTAAATATTGACATTGATGCAAGATAGAACTACTATGTTCAATAAACCTCAGTTTGACCCTTTTGTGTATAAAGAGATTGGAAATTATTATAGGCATGGTTTTTGGAAGGCAGCAAAAACCACACTGGTGTTTTTAATGAAGTAGAATCAGAAACAATATTTCAGAGGTATTTTTACAAATTTTTAATAGCCATTATGTAGGCCTGGATCACATGTAATGGCAGCAAATTGTTGGTTAATTCATCATGGGTTAATAATTTATCCTGAATTAAATTATACAAACCACAATTAATCTGAGGTGTCCAGATTCAGATTTCACATAGCAACCTCCAATAGGATCAGTCTAGGGCTGAATATTAAAAAACAACAACTACTACTACTACTACTACAGAATGGTCCCGCTATGCACCACAGTCAATCATGGGTTAATTAACCCACTTTCTGCCACCATTATATACAAACAGTCTGAAGTCACATACAAACAGTCTGAAGTTTTCAATCTATGGCTAGGAAAAGGCTTCTGGGTCTCAAAATATTTGTATACTGCATCACTGCAGATGTTGAAAGGGTCACATGCTTCTGATGCACCACTGCAGATTGTGAAAGGGTCACATGCTTCTGATGCATAAATCCAGAAAACTCTTGGAAATGACCCTCTCATGCACCATTTCTTCCTCATCCCTCAGGCTCTAAACGTTTTTCCTACAAGACATGTGTTTAAAGGAGTAAGATTGTGAGGCTAATTCAAAGACTGCTTTGAAAGATTCCCCATCTTCCTTAGTGCTCCAAAAATGCTTCTTACTGGGCTATGGAGGCATGGCAGGTTTCTGGAATGATGACATGATGCTGCTCCAGTGGGACGTCCAATCTGGGGACTCAGTGGTCGGATTTCTAGTGAAGTCAGGCTATAAACCACCTGCCATCTTGGAAAGTGTGTGCTTACACATTTGGATAGTAAGTAGCTACCACATACATACTAACTTCTGCCCACAGCACCCTTATGATGACAGTTTACCCCAAAGAGAAATAATGTTTGTAAACATTCTGTAAAATCGTAAGGGTTTAGCCACTAGCAGGAGTATTTATAGATGCTGCTCTGGTTGCTGGCTTTCTGTGTCCCCATAGAAGCTTAGTCGCTCTATATCACAGGCTGACTGCAAACTTCCATACTGTGATTGCAATCATAATCATCATTGTCGTCATCATCGTAGTCTTCGTCATCCTTCCCCTCTCCCATATACACATGGAACAAATGGAAGGGTTACACCTTCTGCCCCAACCTGAATTTCAGCACACTTCCTCAGCACATCCCTATATTAAGTACATATATTAGGCACAATGTCTTAAGGATAGCTTATGTTACAGAATGATCCCACTTAGAAGTGATATCCTGAACATACAAATGCCAGGCAAGGCTGGAAGGGGCAGCAGCACTGGCAGCAACTACAATTCCCTGATTCCCTTTCAAAGGTGGTAAGCAAGTGAGTAGCTTAGCCTTATACTTCTATCCTTTTCCAAAGTTTTATAAAGCTTTTTTTTCAAGTGTCTCCTTAGGAGCTCTACATAAGGCATTTATCATCCTCTTGTGATGCCTCACTCATGGAACTCTGTGGTACCATCCTTTTCATGATGTCATCCTCTTCCCACGGCTTCTCAGCTGTTTCCTGGGGTTTTTAGAACCAGGGCTCTGGTATTTTCCTGGATGGTGTCATTATTTGCTACAGAAGCCTCATCTATTTCTGCAATTTTGCTCTATGTCACAGCACCACCTTGTGTTGTATAGTGGAACATATAGCAACATATAGAAAGGCAGAAAGGAAACCTCCCAGAAAAGGAGGAGGAGGTGTGAAGGATGTTTTAAACCTCCTGCAAAGAAAACAGAAGAGGCATCAGCTTATATGTCTCAGGTAGCAAAACCCTACATCAGATTGTCAAACTGCTATACAGGGAAATAGATTTATCTTATTATAATGTACATATTTTGATAGAAGACATCCTGATCCAATTCTGTCATAGTTACCTCTGCCCATCAGTCACTTGTGAGAGAGTTTACTCCTGAACAGGTATAGGACTTCTCTATATGAGGCCTTTAATCTGCTCCTTCACTGGGGTCTTTTTGTTTTCTTCACAAGAATAAGAGCCCATGCTTGACATGTAGTTGCTCCCACCCCAGTTTCTTTCTCTGCCTTCCAATAACTTCTATTACACAACCACAATGTGGCACCGCAGTGCAGCGTAATTGCAAAAATACCCCTGCTTCTTGAAATGCAATTTAGCATGATAGCTAAATAATAGTTTATTATCTTAATCCTATACAACAGTGGGAAAGTGCTTCGAAAGCATGGGAAAGGCCTGGAGAACAATGATGATGTATAAAAATGCCTCCACAAACTACCATGAGTAAAGAATTATGAGCACACAATAAATAATTTATGAAGATAAGCCCGTACTGTGATATTACAAGGGTTCTGATCTAAATTTATACTACATAAACATATTACACTACATAAGCATAAGTCAGCGTTCAGCTAGAAAACATGAGTTCAGACATAGGATTTCTGGGTGTTTAGGTATTTGGGCATTTACAAGCCCTACATTGTTTAAAACAGAAATGCACTATTTATGTGCTCTTAATTTCATGAAGTACCATGCTTAAACTGTGATGGAATGGTAATGGGGAGTAGCAGAACTAATTGCAGAAGGATTTAACAGATGATATTTCCCAAGAAAATTCTTCCTGTAATTCCTGTCAGGGATTGTCATCTGTTGTCAGATATCACAGTCATTTACAACTGAAAAGCTTTTCAGAGAGAACATTGCTGGGCACAGATCCAGGAAAAGACAAACCCAGATCTGCAAAATGGGAAAGGCAGAGTAATACATTTCCACTCATTGACAGGCTGTCCTTCCTAGGAATACTCGGCAAGTGAGCTAAATTCAGGTTTATTCTCTCATCAATCGAAGAAACTCTTCCTTCTTTCAAGAAATAGTTGGGCTTTTCCTAAGAGGTTCTAGTGTATTTAATTTGCTTTTGGGATGTCTTTCTGATACCGTGGAAGCAACTTATGTAAAAGTGATCTTTGTATTAAGCCTCTCAAAACAATGCAGGGTACATGCACCAATAGATCTGTCTCAGTGAATTATCTTCAAGTAAAAGGTGATTCCTTGGTGTGGCTTAATTAGACCAGTCCCAGTCTGGTTTGATTTTATATACAGGTTCCCATTTCCTCTGCTACGGTATGGTTTAACTTTCCATAGATCGGTTTCTTATTTGCCTAATAAAACTTTGCCAGCTAGAAAAAGAGCATAGGGGTGCATCCTGGTGTGACAACAATGTGTATTTTTCTTTATAAAAACAAAAAAGTCTTGTGGCATCTTAATGACTAACAAATTTATTTTGGCACAAGCTTTTGTGGTTTATAGACCACTTCATCAAATGTGTGGAATATTATGGTGAGTTACAGAACTCTTTTCAGACAGGTAGTTGGGAAGGCAAAACAATTCTACACAAAGAGGTCAGAAGGAAATTAAATGCATAACGTACTGCTGGCGAGAAACACTTGTTTCACCATAGCCATTTTCAGTGCAATATTTGCTGCTAACAAACATTCAGGCATTAGGTAAGCCAGTTAAGACATACTGTGATAATAATCCTTAATTCCAGTTCAAGGTTCTGGTGGTAGAATTAAATCTGTTGTTGAATTCTAAATTAACCCAGCTCTTGCTCTAATGCCTCCTTTGAAGTTTTTTTGCTCCACAATGGCCACTTGAAGGTCAGTGACCAATTGTCCTAGGACACTGAGGTGTTCTACCACTGGTTTTTGTGTGTTGCCATTTCTAGTGTCAGATTTGTGCCCATTTATTCTTTTCTGCAAAGACTGGCCTGTTTGCTCTACGGAGAAGGAGGAAGGGCATTGCTGACAGGAGACAACATATCACACTGGAACAGGAACAAGTAAATGAGCCTCTGATGTTGTGGTGCTGCCACAAGCAGTCTTTGTCATTGGGTTTCCTGCCCCCTCCCCCCATTTTTGCTACATTGATAGTCTGCGATCTTCATCATTTGAATAACCTGAACATAGCTCTACAGAAAGTTGTCATTCCCTGCCAAACAGAATACCACAGATGGAAAATGTAGAAATCGTGCTAGCTGGAGATAAGGCCACCAATGTGTTAAATAATGTTTAATTGTACTGCCTCCCCATCAAAATTATCAGGGAATATATGAGTGCAATTCTGCAAATACAGGATTTGGGAACAAAAATAAGATCTTAGAAATTCTAAGAAAAAGTATGTGCATAGATGAAATGCATGAAAATGAGTATTTGGATAATGAGACATAAAAGTGAAGTTAAATGTACATCCTAGTCTAGACTCCATAGTCATCCAGTATCTGAATCTTTGCACGTCTTTTGTCTTGATATTCTAACAGCAACTGCAATTGAACATAATTAATGTAAATCTCTATTTTAGACTTCCACCATCTCTCCATCCCAGTTTGGCATTATCATCTCCATGAGATTAGTAAAATTCAACTTTTCTAGAACCACTTTTAATGCTAGAGTGCAGTAAACTTGTATGTTCACTTTCTCTTTTCTCCTTCTACTCTTTCTCCTTCTCCTTCTATTTCCTCGCCTACACATTTTTTAAAATAAGGTAGATGGTGATTCTGTTGTGAATCAGCTTATGCTGGTCATGAGTCATAAGCTCCAAACCAGCTGTTGAACGCAAATGTGTAAGACAAAACAAGGCTCTTGGGTTAAGCTTTGGCTTGGTCCTGTTTTAAGAAACATCCCAGCTGTTTCCAAAGTTTTCTATCCCCTCCCCCTTACTTCCACATACTGATTGAAAACAAATCTCATCGGATGCTGTCTGCAAAATCCACTGAAATGAGTGTGGCACATGGGCTACTTGGATCAGTCTGGACTCTGGCTGCTTTTTTGTCGTTTGGAACGTGGATTCTGTGATGTCAGAATCCGTCTTCATACATTTGCTTCATAGCAGCAGCTCCGTGTGTGGGCTGTTGCTTGACTTCAAAGTGCACATGCATTGTGGGGGTGGCTTTGTGGATCAGGACCACAGCATGGAAGGTGAGGCTTAAAATAATTAGCTAGCTGCTGTGTGGGGGATTTATTTAAGAAAAGAAAGACCCATACAGAGCTTTACAGTATTTATTCAAGGCAACATCGAAAACAAGCAACTTCAAAGAAATAAACATCTCCTTCTCCTCCATGGATTTAACCTTGTGAGTTCTAATACGCTTGTGTCGTTCTCTGGCTGTAATTGTTTCTGAACTAGTAAAAGTGCAAAAAACCTGGATTCTCTCTTTCTCTCACTCCCAAATGTTGGGCACAGCGTAACAGCTCGGTGCTATAAAAATATAACTGGGTGGGAAGGATAAGACTACAACAAAGTGTGCTACGGCATATTTGTGCAGGATTGACTGGCTAGGGTTCTCAAATGTCATGCTTGGACATAACAAATGGTAGTATTCAATTTTTTATTTTTTATTTTTTTTTTGGTGCTGGAGGAACTTCTGTAAAATAAAATCATACCCACATCACTAGTGGAAAGAAACAAACCTCAGTACAGCAATTCTGGTGTCCAAGTCATGCATCTTTAGTCCCAGAAAGGCAATAAAACAGAATTACTACTGGACAAAGCCTGAAATCATCAAAGTGGGTCACAGATAGATGCTAATGTGGGACACACAGTCTGCATGAATGGTGTATCCCCAATGAGAGGCAAATCACAAAAAAGTTTTCTAAAGACATAACATATGACACAATTTTGTCATATGAAAGCGATACAGCCTTCTTCAAAATAATATTGTTACGGCCTTAAGGCAGTCATTCTTGAACAAAGACATGTCAGCAACTCCTATCAAGTACAATTCCTTGAACGATTCCTTGAGATTTTTCAATAAGGACAAAGGTGTTGTTTGTGTCACAGTATCTATTAATCTGCTTATCATTGTGATGATGTCTGTGCCACCAACCAACATTTTGAAAATGGCAGCTGTTAAAATACATTACTATCTACAGTATTTCAATTCACCCAAAGAGAACAGCTTACATTTTCCCCTCCCACCAGCGACCCTAACCCATATAAATTCAGCAGTATGAGGTTAACACTTCATTTATCTGAGGCAATGGACTGTGTGCATGAAAGGTTTTGTTAGAATAAATGTGTTTCTCTTTCAGGTGACATATGACTCTTCTGCTCTATCTGACTAACAGAGCTACCTCTCTGAATATTGTTATGAGTTGAATATCAAATTTCTGTGACATTTTTGGCATTCACACTGGCTACTAGCAGTTTGGAAGACATCAAGGCAACCCCTGGGTTTGACAAAGTTCTGTAATGTTACAATGATATGCTTCCATGAGTACTAAAAAGATTAGGTCATGCATAGAGTAAAGGCTGAATATGGGTTTTCATTGAAGTGTGGGTTGTCAGTATGTGCAAATCCTGCACAATGGTTTAACTGCAGGTTATTAAGCACAAAGAACTCAGAGGTCATAACTCAACAGCAAACCATGGGTTTCCTTCCTGGATTGTTTGCAGTTAACAACCCCTAGTTAAATCATAGTGTGGGCTTGTCACTACCCACAATTCAACGAACTGGGTCTAGTTGACCAGGAGAAATGACTAATCTAGATTTCTCCCTCTAGCTGGGGGGAGGGGCAAGATTTCTGTGTGTGAAAAAACACAAGGTATGGTTAACATGAGACTGAGAAAAAGGTGCTGACCATGGACCTTAGGGCATATTTTCTGGGGCTTCCCATCTCTGAGGAATCTGATGCGAGACCAGCAGACTATTGGAGCATTTACATTGTGTGCCTCCACCTACACTCAACCTGTATATTTGAAAATAATGGCAAATATTACAAAACCACCAAGAGAACTTCAGTTATGGAGCAGGTTAAAAGTGCAGGAAGTGCACCTTTACTTTCATAAATGCAAATAAAAAGGCCAGGAAACTTCACTGCAACAATATTACTCTTGAAACCCTTTTCTCGGTGCACCATTTAACATCAGTATTATTGCTAATGCTATTGCCACTGCCATATTCAGAAGAACATCCTACATGCACAACTAGCTCAGCTTGAGTAATTACAACTGATAAAATGTAGGGCATTTCTTTTTTAAAGGAAAGAGTGATGGTGAGGGGAGGGGGTTCTGCAAAAGGGTTACAGTTGATTCTGTCTATCTAGCTTTAAATGGATCCCCTGGAAATTAATGGTGGGAGAGAGGAAGCCAGAAAGGGAAAAAATATTTTGGGAATCAAAAGATAAAAATTCTTCCATCCAATGGCAAATTCTTATTTTTTTTCCATGGAACAGGACATGCATTTTGTTTGTAATTCCCACATAATAAGCTTGTAAACAAGCCCTTAAGAGGTACTCTGATAGCTCTTTTGAAGCATAGCCACGGAAATAATGGTTTAATTTCTCTTAAAAGGAGACATCCACTAGTCTAATAGCCTGTGAATGTATGACAGTGGTAGCTGGAAGTCAGAATGTGCCCAGTTACCCTACGTGAAAGCTGCCTCGTCCACTGAATAATGAGCTCTGACGAGTCTGCATCCCGCTTTTATTCTTACAGCTAACAGACTAGTTATTATAAATATGGGTTGACAGCAGTGCAGCTACGAGTGCTCTGCTGATTGCTAATCTAAGATCCATGTCAAATGTGTTTGGCATACATAGGTACAAGAAAATCAGCATCAAGTCATCATCATTTTCTCTTTGGAATTTAAATGCACATGACAGGTGATTTCTCCAAGGGCACCTGTCCTTGGAAAATACAGTCGAGAATGTGTAAACCAGATTTTTCAGAGTCATTCAGGGCACTATGCAATGCAGTCATCTGCTCGCTGCCACTTCTCTCTCATAGGTGGCTGGTCCCAGCAACTCCACTCTGCAGGTATGCCCTGGGCAAGCCTGGAATGAGTGGAAACTCTTTTTTCTGGAAAGGGGTAGGTCAATGGGTCTCTCTTATGCAAATGTTGTCTATCTGCCCCATTCCAGAACTTAGCGTTTCCTCTCTTTCTGAGAGGCAGCGTGGTATGTGGTTAGTGTCAGACAGGGGATCTGGGAAATCCACGTTCTAGTCCCCACTCAGCCATGGAACTCCCTGGGAGACCTTGGGCCAGTCACTCTCTCTTAGCCCAGCCTGCTTCCAAGAGTTGTTTGTTTGTTTGTTTGTTTGTTTGTTTGTCGGGGATATTTCTAGGCCGTCTGCGTCGCTGGACGGCTCACAACATTGTTCTGAGGATGGAATGGAGCTACATAAGCTGCCTTGGGTTCTTCGCAAGACAGAACAAGGCAGGCTAAAAATTCAACATAGCAATAATGATTTTGGATTCTGCACCCATGCAAAGTGGCAGCTCTGTAGCTCGGTGGGGATTGGCAGTACTGGCCATCATTTGGTATGCCTGGTGACAATAACAACAAGAAGAGACTCAATGGACCTGTACTAGAATAAGTAATAATGAAATAATGCAAGCAGATATGATGGAGGAGATCCACAAACAGGACCCCAGTGGCTTTTCATAGTAGCAGTAGAAGCCGAAGGGCCCTGAATTAGATTTTGACCATGGGACCAAGCAAGAGATTTTAACTCTTCCCTCATGCTGCTTTCTCAATTAAAGTGATTTACTGCTATTATGCTGCTGACAGCACTATGGAAAGGTGTAGTTCTGCCTTCAGGCACACAGCTTCAGCCCATGATAATTCTTATTTTAACCCCCCAGGAGAGCTTTGATCTGGTACTACAAGGTACCAGAGGAGTGTGAGGGAAATGCAAACACAGAAGCGTGGCCAACCATCAAGTTAACCCCCAGTTTCAGTATAATGGTTGCAGTCCAATGTTGACCCCACCACTATCATACTATTCCTTTTCTTTAAAAGTGGTATTCTTTTTTTAAGGATTCTTCATCTATAGTTGCATCCTATATTATGGAAGAATATATTTATTACTAAATATAGTAACTTATATTTTATTGAATATAATATATAATAATAATAAAAAATAGAACATGCCCTTTAAAAACTTCAAAGGAAACACAGGTTGCTTTGTTGTTTTGTTGTTATTTTAATTGGAATGTCCTAATATACTAGACACTTTTCATAGAAGAAATAGCTTTGATATTCAAAGTAGAAAGGCAGGAGACTTTTTTATTTTTATTTTTTAATTGTAGGACAAAGCAGAGGAAGTGCATCTCAGGAGGAAAGTGGAGGAGGAGGAAAGAATTAAAAATCTGCATCCCATGCATGGTAGTCTCACTATAAACTGGGGACCTCTTTTCTTATTTTACAGCAAAGAAGGAGGGCTGCATGCCACATAATAGCATCACCACCACCACACGGAATGTATGAACTGCCTTTTATCCTTTTTTGAGGAATCGAGGTGCCTTAGACACTTGTCCTCCCCCTCTCCATTTTGTCTGCACAAGAACCCTGTGAGGTAGGCTGGGATGAGAGTCAGTAACTGGCCCAGAGTCACCCAGTGAGTTTTATATATGAGTGAGAAACAGAACTGAGATCTCTGTAGCCCACTCTAGTACTCTGACCACTCTTTCAGCCTCTGGCTGTCTGTGTAGTTTAACCTCAGAGAAGGAAATTTTAAAAGTTCATAGTAGCCCAGTGTCTTACCAAATTGCTGTTTGTCTTGTCAATAATATGACAACTGAATGATAAATTTGTATGCTCTTTCTGCAATTCTTCATTATATAGACTTGTATAGTGATACATAACTAGCAGAACAAGACCTTTCCACCGTTGTTTTCTGGATCTTAAACAGCCAGCCTGACTTTTTAATCAGGTTTTCTCATGCCCTATTGATCAACTATCTATCACAAACCCAAATGCACTGAGGTGGCTTCAGAATCAATGGGGTTACAGGCTGCAGTGCAAATTCATGAGCTGTGCACATCCTGCTAGTCTTGATGTTAATTACTCGGTTCCTTCTCTTAAATGTAGCCATCCAAAATCCATTTATATAATGCAAGATCTTCTGCTATTTTGGTTGTTCCCATTCTGCAGAGTTGATAATTGCTCTCTTGCAGGCTTCTTCAACCAGGTTCTTACCAAATATATTGGACCTTAACTCCCACTCTCCATGCAGAGAGTGTCAAATACAGCACTGTGTGTGCCAGCCACTAGTTCTGATTTATGTCCCACAAGGCAATTGAGGAAGGCACTGAAAAAGGGGCATGTCAGTGTATCCCAGAAAGCTGCAACTACCTCAGAACTGTGTGATGCTCTGCCTAGCCCACACCAAAAAAAAAAAAAAGGACCTTGGCCCAATCTGTATAGGCACCAGCTTAAGATCTTATGTGCAAGTCGTTACTGTAGAAACCTGCAAATGGTCTAGCTTGAGATCACATTTCCAAAGTCTGAGCCTAGTACTTGCAGGCTCAAAGATCCAAGAGATCAAAGGAGATCAGCATGAACAAGGGAGAGGCAAAGGCAAGGTCTCAGCAGTCCAGGTCACAGGCCAACAAGTCCAGTGCAATAGAACAGACAAGAAGCAGGTGAGCTTCAGAGTCCAGTCCATGCAATATGCAGTTAGGTCCCAAAGCAACACAGCAGATGAAGAGCAGACCAAAGGAGAGTCAGAGGTCAGTCCTGAAAGAATTACAAAGCAGGAATCGGCCAAGGCAGCAGTCCAGAGTCAAGGCAAGGGATGCTGGATTCAGGAAGGCCAGGTTGGCATTGTTTCTAGAAACTCTCTACTGTTTTCATTCAGAGATGGCAAGATCCACACCCAAGCTTCTGTAGCTCTTTAATAACTGTGGCTGGAAAGGTCATCCTTGTGAGTGAGCCTCCTATGTATCAGTAGACCTCTTCTTACAAAAGGGCCTCTGGCTCAGTCTAGAGCGCCTGAGTCCTTGTCTTTTCAGGTGGCATCTTCTCTGAGGTGCTGGAGATTTTTATGCCTACACCACTGAGGCAGAGTTGTTGTTCTCAAAAGGTGCTACCTGTCATGCCAGTCACCTCTGAAGACCTGGACTCTGTCTGGTCTATTGCCAGAAGTAAGCACTGATGGCAGCAGGTACTTCCTGATCCTCCAAGAGGGGCAAGATGCCGGCCCAGTTGTATGGAATGCTTATCAAGATAAAGGGAAGAGCTTGGGAGGGGACATAGTTGGGAAACATGCCGATTTGTGTGGGGGTAGGAGAAAAGCAAAACCTCATATAGACGTGGTTCATACACAAATGGCTATGAGTTAAACAACACAGAGTTAGCTGTGGCAGCATCAGGCTGTGCTCCACTTCATATGTATAAACCACCTAGGAAACCCCATTCCTGGTTTGCTGTTACGACATGAAAATCTGGCACTCTGGGTTAAAACTCTAGCTTGTTGAACTCTTACAACACAGTGTGCCAGTTCTCACATCACAACAGCCCAGGAATGGACCATAACTGGGTTCTTTAGCAAGAAATGAAAGGTTGTAAATGAAAGGTTGCTTAATCAGCAAACTGGCTCAGTGAGACCTACAAGTTTTTGTTCCAGCTGCTGGGTAGAGGGAAGAATGTGCCCCATGTCAGTTGTCCAGGGACCTTCTAGCAACTGTGACAATGAGCTTATTTGCACTTGCCACTGCCAGCCCCTTCCATTAGCAGACCACAGCTCATTCCATTATCACTGGTAGTCCATGATCTGCAACCACTTCCGGATTATTTTCTATGTGAGAGGTAAAATGATTTTTTAAAGCACAGGCCTTCTAGCTCAGAATGGAGAAGTAGGTTACCATCTAGCTTGCTATGCTGCAAACGCATGAAAGACCTAAGAATTTTAGTGTGGATCTGTACATCTGCATGCACGGGGCTAGGGGAGGGAAAGATTTAATGAATGACGGAGAAATGCTGTTTTAGCAAGCTATTGACTTCAGCAAGTATTGGATTAGATCCTAAATAGAAAGATAATGTCATTAGCTAAAGTGCTGAAATGTAATCCTTTGACTTTTTGTGCAGAAATATATTGCAAAGACCATTTCCTTAGATAGCAGTTACATTGCTATGAAAAGTTGAGGGAAAGATCAAGGCTGCAGTACTGAACACATATGCTCTAGTGGTGGAACTGTAATTATTTTATCGAAATATTAATGATAGAAGTGTTCCCAGCACAATAGACAAGAGATTTATTCTTATGCAATGGCAAATTTCTTGTAGGAAAGAAGCCAAACGCAGTGTTCTGCTTAAGAACATAAGCTGCCTCAAACCGAGGGTTCATCTATTTATTCTTTGTGTATTTAAGAAACTTGTTGCCTGCCTTTCATTATAAAATAATCCCCAAGCAGTGTACAGACAATACAGCACAGTAAAATAATACAGCGTTGGTGGGGAGGGGAGCATAATCAAACAAGGGAGGACAGTGGCAGATAAATAACAATTCTTATGATACAACAGAGAAAAAGAGAGTGAAATTCAATCAAAAGCCTGGGTAAACAAATGGGTCTTTAGCTGACAGCTTGTAAGACTTAATGCTGCCCATTTATGAGTGGGAGGGAGTCCCACAGTCAGGGTCCCTGCATCTAGTTCAGCATTGTTTCCACAGTAGCCAAATGGATGCCCAGGGAAGCCGACAAGGAGGATCTTGACTTAATAGCACCCTTTCACTTGTATTCCTCAGTAACTGGTGCACTGCCTCTGATGACTGAGAGGGGGAAAAATAACAATCAGTGGGCACCAATAGCCTTCTCCCTCATGAATCTGTCTAATTCCCCTATAAAGTTGTCCAAGCTAGCGATGATTGCAAAATGCAGTGGTAATTACTTCCACAGTTTAACAAGGTACAGTGTGAAGATGCATTTCTTTTTGTCCGCCTTCCAGTGATTAGCATTCAGCTTCACAGGAAGATCCTGGATTCTAGCATGATGAGAGGAGAAAAACTTTGTCATATCCGCTTTCTCCACACTATGTTTAATACATATACCTCTATCATCTCCCCACTTTACTTGCCTTTTTAACCTAAGGACATAACATCATAACCTTTCCTCATACAGAAGTTAATCCAGCAGCCCCATGATCATTTTGGTTGCCCTCTTCTATACTTCCTCAGCTCTATAGTATCCTTTTGGGGAACGGAGACTAGTGTTCTACATGTGGCAATGTGATACTGGCAGGTTTTTTAAATCACTTTAATAATTTCAAGTATGGATTTTTGCCTTTTTAACAGCAGCCGGGTACAATGCACTTCTAGACAAGGCTTCCATGTCATCTTCTTGACTCATTTCCAGAATTTTAGAGAATTATATATGACATTTCCCTCCCAACTTCTTGATCTTTATCTTTTGACCTAAAGCAAGCAAGCAAGCAAACAAACCCTGTCAAAGGGGGAAAATATATAATTGTTGCACTAGTTGTTCCTAATCCTTGGTAGCCCTAGGAATTCTCCATTTGGAAGTTCCCTTAATCAGTGTTTTCATGGAGCTCTCCACCACTGGCTCAATTATTAAGATAAGGGCATAAGAGTAGATGAAGTTAATCTAGTAATTAAACAGAAATAAAGTAGTGGCCCAACCAGATGGTTTCAGATCAGAGTATAATTTATTTTATTTATTTATTAAAACATTTCTATGCCGCCCCATTCGCCGAAGCCTCGGGGCGGCTCACAACATAATATAATACAAAAATAACAATATAAAACTAACAATATAAAATAAATAACAATATAAAAGAAGTCGCCCTGGCCAGATAAATAAGCAAATGCTGTTAACAATTAAAATGACGCTTAAATAAAAAGGTCTTCGCCTGGCGCCGAAAAACAAAAAACGACGGCGCCAGGCGGACCTCTCTGGGGAGCGCATTCCATAGATTGGGCGCCACCGCTGAGAAAGCCCTCCTCCGAGTACCTACCCTCCTAATTTCTTTCACGGAGGGTTCCCGGAGAAGGGCCTCTCCCGCAGATCTCAAGGGGTGGCCAGGCTTATATGGATGTAAGCGTTCCTTCAGGTAACCAGGACCCAAGCCGTTTAGGGCTTTATAGGTCATCACCAACACCTTGAATTGGGCCCAGGCTTCAATGGGAAGACAGTGAAGCTGATGGAGGACTGGAGTCATGTGAACATAATGCCCAGTCTCTGTCAGCAGCCTGGCAGCTCTATTTTGAACCAATTGAAGTATCTGGACCGTCTTCAAGGGTAGCCCCATGTAAAGCACGTTACAGAAGTCCAGACGGGAAGTCACCAGCGTGTGTGTCACTGTCGCCAGGCAGTCGAAGTCCAGGTAGGGGCGCAGCTGATGAATCAGCCGAAGCTGAAGGAAAGCGCTCCTCGCCACCGCTGTCACCTGAGCTTCCAATGAAAGCTCCGGGTCGAGGAGCACTCCCAAGCTGCAGACCTTATCCCTAAGAGGGAGTGCAACCCCATTCAGGACTAGGTTAAGTCCCCCCTCTCCGAAGCCCAATCCGCCAACCAACAGGACCTCCGTCTTGTCTGGATGGAGCTTCAGTTTATTGGCCCTCATCCAGCCCATTACCTCGGCCAGGCACCGGTTCAGCACAGCCACTGCCTCACCTGGGTTGGTGGAAAATGAGAGGTAGAGCTGGGTATCATCAGCGTACTGATGATTCTGCAGCCCACACCTCCTGATGACCTCTCCCAGCGGTTTCATGTAGATGTTAAACAGCAAAGGGGACAAAATGGATTCCTGCGGTACTCCATGGCATAACTGCCATGGCGCAGAGCCATAGTCCCCCAGCACCACCTTCTGGAATCGGCCATTGAGATAGGAGCGGAACCACTGCAAAGCAGTGCCTCCGACCCCCAATCCCACTAGCCTATCCAGAAGGATACCATGGTCGATTGTATCAAAAGCCGCTGAGAGGTCCAGGAGAACCAACAGGAACGCACTCCCCCTGTCCTTCTCCCTATACAGGTCATCGTACAGGGCGACCAAGGCAGATTCAGTACCGTACCCGGGTCTGAAGCCGGACTGAAATGGGTCTAGATAATCAGTTTCATCCAAGAGTGCTTGGAGTTGTCCCGCCACCACCCGCTCCAACACCTTGCCCAGAAACAGGATGTTGGCCACTGGTCTATAGTTAGTGGCCATCTCTGGATCCAGTGACGCTTTCTTCAGGACCGGTTGGACTACCGCCTCCTTTAAAGGGGCAGGCACCCGACCCTCTCTCAGAGAAGTGTTAACCACTTCCAAGATCCAGATCCCAATCCCGTGCTTGGAATTATTTATTAACCAAGACGGGCAAGGGTCCAATAGGCAAGTGGTGGGACGTACTCGTCCAAGCACCTTGTCCATATCATCGGGCCGCAATAACTGAAATTCATCCAATAATTCTGGACCAGACGGCAGCATTGGCATCTCCCCAGAAACCTCTGATTCACTAGTGGAGTCCAGCTCGTGACGAATCTGAGCGATTTTCTCCCTGAAATGCCTGGCAAAGTCGTCACAACGGGCCTTTGAGGGTGGAAACCGATCTTCCTTGGGACCCGGACGAACCAGGGCTTGCACCACTCGAAAAAGCTCCGCCGGACAGCATTGTGAGGAGGCAATGGAAGTGGAAAAAAACCTCTTTTTCGCCGCCCTCACCGCCACAGCATAGGCCCGATAGCGGGCTCTCAAGTGTGTTCGGTCAGATTCATCCCGTGATCTCCTCCACCTACACTCTAGCTGTCTCCCAACCTGCTTCATCGCCCGTAATTCAGGTGTATACCACGGGGAAGAGCGGGCTCTGCCCGGTGGGAGAGGACGCTTAGGAGCGATCGTGTCCACAGCCCTGGTCATCTCCCCATTCCACAGTTCGACCAGAGCCTCGACAGGAGCACCAGTCTTGTCAGCCGGAAACTCCGCCAGGGCCTTCAGGAATCCATCTGGATCCATCCGGCTCCGGGGGTGGACCCACACAATTGGGTCCGCACCCTTGCAGAGGGAGAGGTCGCTGTCAAGCACAAACCTCACCAGGAAGTGATCTGACCATGACAGGGGAGTCAAGCAGAAATTCCTCACCCTCAGACCTCCCTCTTCCTGCCCCGTCGAGAAAACCAGGTCCAGAGTGTGTCCACGTTCACGGGTCGGGCCGGAGACATGTTGAGACAGCCCCATGGCCGTCATGGAGGCCATGAAGTCCTGAGCCGCCCCGGTCAGACCAGACTCGGCATGGAGATTGAAGTCCTCCAGGACCAACATCCTGGGGGTCCTCAACACCAGGTCCGAGACAGTCTCTGTCAGCTCAGGCAGGGAGACTGTTGGGCAGAAGGGTGCACGGTACACCAACAGAATCCCCAATCTGTCTCTGTCGCCCAACACCAAGTAGAGGCACTCCAGCCCTGGTCTCAAAGGGGCGGAAGTCCCGTGAGAGAGATGGGGGCTCGGTAAACCAAAGCGACCCCCCCTCCCCTCCCCTCCGGGCGTGAACAGTGCTGAACCAGATACCCGGGCGGGCACAGTTGAGAGAGGGCAACATCCCCCCCCCCCGCCCAGGTCTCCATTATACAAGCCAGGTCGGCCCCCTCATCCACAATCAAGTCATGGATGAGGGAAGATTTATTATTGACCAATCTGGCATTGAGCAGCAGCACCGTCAGGCCCGAGGGGCGGTTGACAAGACTACCTGGCACCCTCTGGCTGCGGGCAAAACCAGAAGGAGGGACAGATGGTTGACACCTGTCCCTCCTTCTTCTGCACAGACACGTTAAGCCCCCACTGCTGTTACGTCCATTGCCCAAGACCACGCCAATGGCACCGCCCGCGCGGTCCCCAGGAAACATAAACGTCGACATGGCCAGGGACGACTCCATAAAAACAGATTAAAATAGAATAAAATTATAAAAGCAAGTAAAAACTCCCCCTTCGCTAACGTTCACAACGGCAGGTGAGCCAATTACAACAAAAGCCCCTGGCCAGCCCAGCCCCCCACTCGGCCCCCGAACGGCTCCCAAATGGTGGCGACCGCCCTTTGGCCATCGTCCTTCGGCCGCCGGCCCCGGCCGCCGCCAGCGCTTTAAGGAAGCAGGGCCCTCCCGAAGCCCCGCCCTGTCCCACATGCCTCTCACCCGTGCGGGGGGGGGGCGGGCCGTAACCAGAACCGGTCCTGCATCCTGGCCGGTGCTCCTGGCCGGTGGTGCTGGCCTCCGTCGGGCGGCGCGGCGCGGGCGTGTGCAGCTGGTGGGCGCGCGAAGGTCCTTCCTGCAGCGTGGGGGAGGTGTGCCCCGTCTGGCACGCTGGTTCTCCTGGCCGCCGCTGGCGCTTTAAGGCTGCAGGGCCCTCCCGAAGCCCCGCCCTGTCCCGCACGCCTCTCACCCGTGCGGGGGGGGGGCGGGGCAGGCCGTTACCGGAACCGGTCCTGCGTCCTGGCCAGTGCTCCTGGCCGGTGGTGCTGGCCTCCGTCGGGATGATGATGTCATAGATATACTTGCTCAACCACTAATGCAGATAAAAAATAAAATTAAAAACATAGGATAATTCCACAGTTGTGGACACAGAAGGAAAATATCATTTCAAAAAAGAAACTTATGTATCATCTTATAGGCCAATAACACTTTTGAATTATAACATTTTAATTATTGGACTGACCATTTTATAACATAATAAGAAGCTACATAAATACTGATCAGGATTTGTATTTTAGAGTACTATAACTTATAATATATGAAAATCATTAAATGTTACTGAGAATATAAAGATAAATGTTTAGATGCTTAAAAATACTGATAGACTAGAACCCAAACTATTTTTGTTGAACTTGATGACATATATAAAACCAAATAATAAGGAACCAACTAATAGGTAATATTCTGATGTTTGAAAGTCTATTATAGGGGAGAAATTTTACTTTGGCAGTCTATTATAGGGAAAAGTTTACCAATACAATCCTGGGAGTGTTTATGCAGCTATAAACCCTACTGAGGTCAACGGAACTTGCTCCCAAGTAAATGGCATAAGATTGCAGTCTAGATAAACTTTATCACCTGGAAATGCTAACTAAACATATGTATTTGAAAGAAGATAAAACCATATATAAAGAAGTAGAATAATTGTGTTAAGTATGTAATAATTCTGATTTTGTGAACATGTCAAAATTAGTATGCAAGTACTACCATACAATGAAATTAATGAATTAATTATCAGATAATAAATTACTGTGAAGTGTAGGTGCTAAATGATAAAACTAAAAATGAAGGTATGGGTAATTTAATGTGGATGTATTGTATTTTGTGTATCTATATTTTAGGGACTGCAGGTGGTGCAGTGGTTTAAACCACTGCGCTGCTGGGTTGGTTGATCAAAAGGTCGCCGGTTCGAATCTGCACAATGGAGTGAGTCCCCGTTGCTCCGTCCCAGCTCCTGCCCACCTTGCAGTTCGAAACCATGCAAATGCAATTAGATAAAAAGGTACCACTTTGGTGGGCAGCTAACAGCGTTCCGTGTTTAGTCATGCTGGCCACATGACCACAGAGACTGTCTGCGGACAAACGCTGGTTCCCTTGGCTAGGAAACGGAGATGAGCACTGCCCCCTAGAGTCAGGCATGACTGAACTTAATGTCAAGGGGAAAACCTTTACCATTTTATGGATATGTAACGAATAATTTTGTATATTATATTTTGCTATATGAAAACCAGTTATGAATAATTAAAACCATTCATTTTTAAAGCATTATGTTTCTGGGAGGACTCCACTATTTACATACCTCCAGTGTACCCAAAACTTCTAGAAAGCGCCAGGTTGTTTACATTTCATCTACTGAATCATCCTATTCACATGTGTGTTAACACTCTCAAACAACCTGATTCTTCTTCACAAAGACTTGTCTTTCTCTATGTTATATTCAATAGCTTACATATACGATCTTTAATCATACAAAGTGCAGTTATGATTTTCATAATCTTTTTCATCGATCCTCAAACAAAGATGTATGTTATTTCACCGAAACTATAATTTTATTGATGGGATGTTAAATGTGAGAGGCAGTGATGGGGAAATTCAGGCAAACCAGCCTAACAGCTTGTCATGTCTGTCCAGGGAATCCATTGGTGTTTCAGACAGCTGGAATTATCTGGAAAAGACTGGTTCAAGGTGGGGTGCAGGCAGAATATCGGTTATCAGGCAGCAATGCAGCAAATCTAGCAAAACATGATACATTTGACACAAAAGTGGCAGTAAGGAGAAGACAGGCAGACTAGACTCCAGTAGAGCTACTCCGCACCCTGTTCTGTATTGCCCATGGGAGACTACTGTGCAGGAAAGCTGAGAGATGGAATTTCCTTCAAGAGCAGGAGGAAGGCAGCTAGACTTTTATGAGAGAAACCATGGAAAAATGGGCAAGACAAATTAGTAAAAGATTCTTAATTATTGCACTTAGCTACATGAGTTTTGCTATGAAAACATACCCAGTGAATTAAATTCTTTAATATCATATCAATTGTGGCTTTCATATTTATAGCATAATTAATTCCACAGCATCCACATGATGGATGCTAGGTAAAGGACCAGTTATAAATATTCCATTTAACATTTAGCATTAAATCTAATCCTTATAATGCAGCTGATAATTTGTATATATAAAATTTTAAAAAACCTTCCTTCTGCTTTAGGAGTTCTGTGATGAGTAAGAGGGAAATTAGGTTTAGAGCAGTGAATGAACCACATTATATGCTACTGACAAATGTGATTTTTAAACATGATATATACATAAAGGAATTGCTGCAATTCCAATTTCACTGTTAAATGGGTAACTCAGTATTATTAATTTGTACAGAGTAAGCACTAAAAAAAGAATTAAGTCAATTTAGTAGAAAGATTTTAATGCTGGGTTGCAGACATAACGGTGCTTTGGAGGAAAAGACAGACAATTGAAATTGCATGGGGATTGATTCATCATTCACCAAAAAGCCCAACAACCTTGGTTATCCTTAAGAAATGTGAGTACTAGGGCTAATTTGCAGTCCTGCTCTAAGTATTTACTGTGGCTCACTATACTGTATTGCTCAGGGAAGTGACATCTGAAAATGTATCTTCCCACAAGCATAAAAAATGGCTGAATAGCATCCTTAACTTAGAAAAGAGTAGTGAAAAGGTTTAACCCTGACTAGGATGTACAGCAAGGATATTCTCAATTGTGCATCATTCCCAAAGGATCTAAAGCAAGGGTCTCAAACTCAACTTACCTGGGGGCCGCTGGAAGTAGAGTCTGGGTGAGGCTGGGCCGCATCAAGTATTCCACCACCGCGGTGGTGGTGGGCCGCTCATCCCGCGTCGCTCCTGGAGGCCGGCCCGGGCGCCGCCGGCACTTTGAAGGCCGCAGGGCCCCTCCCCTGTGCCCCGCCCGTCCCAGAAATTGGCCCGCTGGCTGCGAGTTTGAGACCCCTGATCTAAAGCTATACCTTGGAGCGCAGGAAGCCATGGAAATCCTGACCTGTTCAATGGGGAGAATAGTTCCAATGGGACACCCAAACATGCTAAATGAGAGAGAGAGAATGAGAGAGAGAAAGAACACAATGTTATTACGGGAGATAGCAGAACACCTAAATCAATGTCATAAAGCATTACAGAAGGTTTTGGTCATTGAACTGCAAGATCTCAAAAGTAAAGCAAGGTCTGGTTTAGATCTAGTACTTCAGAACAGAGATGGCTCAAACATTCATGGAAATAAAGTGAGAAATGCAACTGTTCTTGAAAAAATTGGAAATCTGAAGCCACTTTTTCAGCTGTGGAACTCAAAGTACATTAGAATCTGAGAAAGCCCAAGACATGCTTGGATTCATGACTAGGTGGCTTTCAAAATTGCAAGTGATCTTAAGATCATAGCATCCAGTTTTGCCAGAGCTCACAGAACCCTGGCCTCAAAACCACGAGAAAGGGCTGAACTCTGGAACCAAATTATGCACTTTGGCCATTTGCCCACCAAGAACCATGCATAGTACATATATATTTCCCTAAACAATACTAAAATAATTACTTAAAAGGTAATTATTACTTAAAAGGTGGATGCAATTCTAGGTACATTTAGAAAGAAAATGGCCTACAACTCCCAGCATGCCCCAGCCAACCATGTTCCCCCTCCAAAAAAACAAACAAACAAACAAACAAACCAAAAAAACCATTTGTTTTATCAATGGCTTCAAAATTTCTATAAGCTGCATAACCCACTGTGGTGTTATTGACAGGTTCTGCACATGGGAAGGAGGCGGTTAGGTGCAATTGCGTCAACCATCCAGATCACTTCCAAATTCCTTCCAGCGACATGGGCTTCAACAGGCACACCAGCCATATTAGCTGGAAAACTCCCCAGAGCCCTTTGGAATTCATCCAGATCCATTAGACTCTGGGGGCAGACCATTCTAATAGGTCCCACTATTGCAGAGGGAAAGAGCAATCATAAGTCTAAACCTCAAGAGGAATGATCTGACCATGACAAAGGGATTAATGTCATACCCACAACTTCCTGCCCAGTCAAAAAACAAGGTCAAGAGTGTGGCCTTTTTCATGTGCTGGGCCAATGACATGTTGAGACAGCTCCTTGGTTGTCATGGAGGCCATGAAGTCCTGAGCCATCCTGGCATAGAAATTGAGATCCTTCAGAACTACAATCCTGAGTGTCCTCAACACCAGATCTGAGGCCACCTCCATCAGCTCAGGCAGGAGTCTGGTGTGCAACAGGGTGGGCAGAATCCCTAACCTATCTTGATTGCCCACACCAGCTACAGACACTCAAGACTTGTCTTCCAGTGATCAAGAAACCTTGAGGGGAGAATCATATTCCTATAGATTACAGGATGAGGATGATGCTGCACCTAATACCCAGGTGGGAGCAACTGGGAGAGAATAACATCTTCTGTCTTCCCCACCTAGGTTTCTGTTATACAGGCCAGATTGGCATCCTCATCCACAATAAGATCATGGATGAGGGAAAATTTGTTTTGAGCTAACCTGGTGTTCAGCAGCAGCAGCACCAAGCCTGAGGGCAGCCTGATACAGCTACCTGGAATTCTCCAAACCAGAGGAGGAAACAGCAGCGAAATATCTAACCCTTCCTCTCCTCTGTTGGCCTGTTACTCCCCCAACACCATAGCTCCCTCTACCCCAGACCACACTCATAGGGTGCCCCATTGCTCCCCAGGGTCCCAAAAACTATATTAAAATACTTACATTAAGAACAGTAAAAGCAACGGTAACAAGATTGGTGCTATGGACTAAACAAATAAAATCATGAATTAAGCACCATGGGACCCCCACCCCAAAAGAAACACAAACACACAGCCCTGAGCTGGTGCTGAATGGGTGTGCAGAAGATGCCCTCGCCAGAGCTGGCTCTGCCTCCAGGCCCAGGCACAGATGTTGCTAAGCCTCTCAGTGAGCTTCCTGTCCCCGTGGCTTCTGCCACCAGCAGACAAGGGAGTCAAGCGTGTCTCTTGAAGCACGTCTCTTGAAGCATTGAGACGTAGGTGGGTGGCAGCACAGTGAGTCCTGGCAACAACAGCAGTCCTGGCATGACCAACAGGTGAGCAGTGGGCAGCCCTGGCATTGCCATCAGCCTCAGCAACAGTCTGATCCCCTAGAATTTAATCTGACCCTGTAGAATTTCATCTTAGAAAGTATGCTACATGAAACAAAGTTAAAATCAACCACACTACTACCATTATGCGATAAATAATTGCAATGGCCTTTATTTATTTATTTATAAAATTTGTATGCCATCCAATTACTTATGTCTCTGGACGGCTAACAGCATTATCTTATCCAGAGCCTTTGCCAACCCTCTGTGAGGTCCTGAATAGACTTTGTACTTTGCCACTGCAGCCAAATAAAGAGAACAGTCTGCAAGCAGCCAGTCACTCACACTACCATGACACTCCTGAACATGGCCTCATGCACAAGCTTAGAGGCCAAACCACAGAGCATAGAGTGCCTGCCATTCCAAAGGATTGTTCTAGGCACCCTAGAACAATCTGTGGTTGGATCACATATGCTTTTCATTGCCTTTTTTCTCCAATGGCTTCACCCAAGAAATGTAATTAATGCCAACAAAATATTGGTAAATATTCTGTGGAGAGCAGCAGTACAGCTTTAGAGCAGTGTCTTTAACAAGCAAATGAGAAATGGGCATACCTGTTCATAGTCTGCGGTACAAAAGCTCTTGAACTGTTCTATTTACTTTCATATTTAACGTGATCAAACTTTTGCATGACTTGATTTTTTAAATTGTACCAGTATTCTTTAGAAATATTTTTCCTGAAAATTGCATATTTTAAAAGTCTTGCTACAATTATTTCCTTTCAGTTCATCCACTTGTTTGTTGCTGGTGGCCATCTAGTCATCTCCAACTTAGGACAACTGTATGAATGAACGTCCTTCAAAATGTTTTGCTCTTGACAGCTTTGCTCATTTCTTGTAAATTCAAAGCTTTGGCTTCCTTTATAGAGTCACACTATCTCCCGTTTGGTCCCTCACATGATTGTCCTCCAGTGAATCTTGTCTTCTTATGATGTGCCCAAAGTATTACTGCTTCTGTTTGGTCATTTTTGCTTCCAGGGAGCATTCTAGATTGGTTTGATCCAGAACCCATCTGTTCATCTTTCTGACAGTCCAGGGTATTTATTAAGCTCTCCTCCAGAACTGTGTTTTGACCACATCAATTTTCTTCCTCTCAGCTTTCTTCAGTGTCCAGATATTGCACCCATACATAGTAATCAAGAATGCAATAGTGTGGATGATCTTGGCCTTGGTCTCCCTTGAAATGGCCTTACACTTGTTCTTTTCTAGTTCCTTCATTGCTGCTTTTCCCAGTCCCAGTCTTGACTTTGAACTGATGAATGAGCCAAGGTATGCAAATTTTTCCACAGTTCCAATTTCTTCACTGTTGACAGTAAAGTTGTGCAATTCTTCTGCAGTTGCAATTTTTGTTTCTTAGTAATCAGGCACAGTCCTGCTGGTGCACTTTCTTCTTTCACTTTCATGAGAAGCAATTCCATTTATTGCTGCATTCTGACAATAATATGATATCATCTGCATATCTTACATCACTGACGTGTTTTCCACCAATTTTGACTTCTTCCTCTGATCCTAATCCAGCTTTCCTAATGATAAGTACTGAATACAGATTGGGAGATAAATACACTGATGAGTGTGTCCCTGGGAAACTATTCTGTTTCATCCATATTTTGTCCTAACACTAGCTTCTAGTCCAGAATACACATCATGATATACGTTAGGATGACCAAATGCTGAAGCATACCCATATCTTTCAGGACCATCCATTGCTTCTCTAGATCCACAGAGTCAAGAGCTTTGCTGTAGTCTAGAAAACATAGACTGATCTTCTGAAATTCTTGGACGCACTCCAGTAGCCAACATATATTTGAGTCATGATCTGAAGTGCCTGTTCCTTTTTGGAAGCCAGCTTGCATGGCAGGTATTTCTTACTCTATATACAGTAATATTCTTTGCTGCAGCACTTTGCTTGCATGGGAAATTAGTGGAATGGTTCTTTTGTCGCTACACACATTTGCATATCCTTTCTGGGGAATGGATATATATTGAACATTTCCAGTCTGTAGGCCATCTCCCACCATAGTTGTTGGCATATTCTTGTTAGGATTTGGACCAATCCATTCTTTGCACCATGGAACAATTCTGTTGGTACTCTATCTGCTCTGGTGCTTAGTCCTTCCAACAGCAGCTTTCATGCTGCCTTCTAACCCTGCAGGCTCTTCCTCATAGAAGCCCTCTTTGAAGGAGCCTGTCAGCTTGTTATCTCTTCTAAACAGGTCTTCTTCATATTGTTTCAAACTTCCCTTTACTTTTTTCCTGGTAAGATAGTGTTTCCCTGTCTATGTTTCAGCATTCCTAATCTAGATTTTAATTTCCCTTTGGTTTCTTGAATCTTCTAATTTTCCTCTTTGTTGTTCCCTTCTATTTCTTTGCACCTGTCATTGTAATAGCATTGTAACAGATACAAAGTGTTTGCTAATTTTATTGTACTGTTTTATTGATTGTTTTTATGATTATTGGTTTTAATCTTGTAAGCTGTTCTGAGACACGATAGTGAAGGACAGCATATAATGTTTTAAATAAAATAAAGTGATATTACAGAAATATATAGCATATAATTTCAACATTTAACCAGTTCATGAGAAAGCAAAAATTTCTATCTCCTCTAGCTACAGTTAAATCAGTCAATTCTCAATTAAGGTTTGGCAACAGAGTGATCTAATTTATCAAAACAACTGTAAATAATGTCTTAACTTTAGCATGAAATACAAATCTCTAATAATTTTTTATGAATTCAGTTTTCTCAAATATTAGTTAAAATGCCCATAATAAGCTTTCCATTTTTCAATAAATTCTTTGGCAGGTCTTCTAGTAATAGCTCTTTTTGACTCTATGGAATAGTCACTTCAAAGTTTCACTCAGGACTATGATCCTATGTCTGTCACCTTCTGTTGCTCAGTTGTCATTAGCAATTGTTCATTCACTCGTATGGAATGCCAATTAGGAATTCAAGTGTTCTTCCTCACGGAGCATTGTGTGTGTGTGTGCGTGCGTGCATACACACATGTGCATGTCAGGGGACTATGGCAAAATTAACTGTCACCAAGGGAAGTAAAATGTTTACTATGAATTCACTGGGCTCTTTATCACTCCCTCTGGACTTATTAGAGCCCAAAATAAAAATTAAAATAATCTTGCTGTTCTGTTTCCTGAAAAATCAGGATGATTTGTGTTGGCAATCAAATGGCACCATACAAATATTCTTGGCTAAGTAGCACTACTGTTACTATCTATTATTTATATGTTTGAAATATTCATTACCTTAAACCAGTGGGCAGTTGTCCCAATATTACTTAAGTGTGCAGAACTGATATTTTTCAAGGGCTTGAAATGAGAATGATTGAAAATTCAGAAAATATATATTTGAATCCTGGCTCCACTATGTAACAATAACTGTACTGATTTTAATGGGTGTATTATCAGTTAGATAATTTCAGAACTGTAGCCTTTAATTGCATGAGAAAGACTTTTGAGCTGGGTATCAGTAGATGGATGGCAAATTAAATTTGCCCCTTCCTTTTCACCATTAACACAAATTGGGGTAGGAGAAGCTAGGGTGGGTATAAAAACCAGGAATGCTAAGAGCAAGGGCAGAACTATAGTAAAATATTGAAAAGGCCTTTTAGTTGGGATGACCACGCTATGGCTTCAAGAAAGTACATAGAAAGGAATACAGGAATACAATGGACCGGAGATACAAAATTGTCACTCCTCTCCCTCACAAGCACATGCGTATAGACAAGCGGGTGTGTGGGTTGGTACCACTTTAAGTTGGCCTCTGTTGCAGTTGGGGATGCCAGAAAAAATGGGATGAGAGGCAATAGGCAAAATACGTTCTACACAGTGGGATGTGTGGCACATATGTGAGCTTTTAGGAAACTTCCAGAGAGTTTGTTTGTTCATTCAGTTGAGCCGTTGCCTCCCAGTGCTGCCAAAATGGTTATGGCTGTTGAACAAAAAAAACAAAAAAAAACAAGCAATTTATCATCTGGCCAACCTTTACACATGCTGTTCCCCTTTCTCCATTCTTTCCCCAGTAATAAGGCAGTAATAATTATCTGCAACAAGCTGCTATATGGACACACTTCCTGTCCCAGCATCATTGCAAACCTACAAATTGCAAACCTACCAGGTTAGCATTTCCGCATGTGATAGGAAAACTTCACCAGTTACATATCTGCCAGAACTGAAGGTGATAACACAGGAATTCTCACAGATGAGTGGTGGCTACCCAACTGAGTGGGGAAAACAGAGGAAATGTGAGATGGAGAAGATGAAAGCAGTATTAGCAATTGTTTAGTGGTTAGTGTTGTACTGGGACGTGGAGATCTGGGTTCTGGTCCCCACTCAGCCATGAAGCTCATTGAGTGACTTTGGATGAGTCACTGCCTCTCAGTCTAACTGTTAAAGTTATTGTGTTGTTATTGTGAGGATTAAGTGGAGAAGGGGTGATCCTTGTAAGCCACCCTGGGTTCTTTGCAAGGGGAAGAAAGGTGTGGTATAAATGTGAGGAGGAGGTTTGGATAGATTTTGGCCATTTCTGACATGTAGCCACTCACAGAAGTCAAAGACATATAAACCTTCTGATTGGCTCAAAAATATATCCAATTCTATGGCTTTACAGTAAAATTTAAAAAGCAAACAAAAGCATATAAACCAATAAATGAAAGGTTTTTCCTGAAATGAACTGAAGTTGAAAAATAGAAGAAAGAAAAAAGGGCATGCATCACTGAGGAGGAGGAGGAGGAGGAGAAAGCTTGATTTTCATAAAAGTTGCATATGCTAATTTATAGCTATAGAAAAAGTAATGAGATTATTGTTACATAATAATAATTATTATGGCAATGATGAATGTAATTTAAGTAAAAATACATTTCACCATAGTGGGGAAGACTATGACCAGGTGACTCGTGTGCTTTGCTCAGTCTGTGATCCAGCTGCTCAGGGCAACTTGAAAATCTCTACTCTTTGTCTTTAGGATTTATTTATCATAAACAGGACATAGACTAAACATAGTACTGTCCTCTGACAACCCTTCAGATTATAATGTCCTCTTTAAAGTAGGGCACATGGCTACCTGCCCTGAAGTACATGAGAATGAAGGGGAGAACATTTTGCATTGCTCTGTCCAGACTTCACATCTAGATTCTGGTGTTCACGGACCACGTAAGTGGGATTAGGTGGAGTGGATATGTAGGTGCACTAATGGGAAGGCTCTCCCTTGCCAGTCAAGGCAAAAGATGTGGGATTGTTTTGATTGGGTTTATTTTTGGAACTGAGACATGCCAGAACAAGGGATATCCAGATAGAATTAACCATGATTGCTCCAATTTACAGCCCATTATAGAGTTTCACACAGATTTTAAAGTACATGAAAGCTCAGAGGATGTACTAGGGATGTGCCAAAGAAAGGTAACAAAGATTAGGTTCTGAATACTACATAGAAGGTTCAGGGAGGTTCCTTACTCCTTGCTTGCTTTTACATCCAGTAATATTCGTAGCAGTGTATCCCCAACATTCACAAGAAAAGTGATAGTCAAGAATGCTTAAATCATGCTTGGATTAGTTGGATTAATGTTTGGCCTCACTGAACTGGTAAATGCTGCAGATTGGATCATTTTTCCCCACCAGGGCTGGCCACTTCAAAGTTACTACTATAGCTTAGCTGGCATATGGTGGTCAATGGCGTTATGATGAAGAAAGAGCCATTTGCTGGTGCTACCCCATGGCAGGGAAACATTCCCTTTAACTAATGGTTCCTATACCTCCACATGAGTCCAGAGGCGTATTGTTACTAACAGCTTTGTCAAGGTGTCAGGATAATGTTCAATAAATCCCTAGCACATGCTTTATAAAAACAAAGGAGCAAGCCCATCTGAAGGTCCTCTGCAACAGAAGCAAGGGTGTAGTGAGTTCTGGATAATGCTGAGAAATCTAAACAGTAGCAATGGACAGTGAAGTGCAATGGAAATTATCAGTGCAGGAGTTGGATGGAAAGTGAACAATGGCAGAGGAGAAGAGCCATTTATACTCAGTTTTGTATACAGAAAAGCCTGCTTAACATGGGAAGCAAAGTGGAAGAAGGAAGTGCCAAGGCTTCATGTCTGTGTTTCAATGTACTGGATAGGAACATTGTCACTAGACATGGCGAGGTTGTGAGGAGTGGAAGGCTGAGGAAATCAGTCTTGGTCAAATGCTGAATTTGAGACGAGACTTAACACAGACACATGGTAGTATCAGATAGGCAGTTTGAAAAGTGGGACTGATGGAAGGGAAACTTTCGGAATAAAGAGGTAGGCTAGGTGTCTTCAGCATACAGATAGTGTTAGAAGTGAGGAACTAAGGCAGAGAAACACTGTGTGTGCAAAAAAGAATAGACAGATTCCTGAGCAATTGTAATGGAAAGGGGAAAACAGGAAGAGATCTCCACCATGTTAAGTTGCTAGTAATATAATAGGCATATATCTAAAAGTTTGAGTGCATTTAGCACTCTATTCTGCTACCTCTTTTGTAACGGTTTATTCTTTACTGCTTTTATAAAATGTTTAAACTGTATGCCCAGAAAAAATTGGCTAGCAGATGGTTTAAAACGGCTCTAAATAAATACATTTATGTACGACAGCGAAAAAAGTCTTTAAATGATACGGTAGGACGTCATCTTCTCAAATAACTACTGCTTCATCTTTCAAACAATCAAATTTATTTTCAAAGTCTTTTTCAGCTTGTTTGTATGTGTGTTGTTGCTAGTTTTCAAATCCTCTCAGGTAAACGGGGAACAAGATCAGTCGTGGGCGTGTAACCGATGACTCCAACAGCTGTTCATATTGTAACTTATCCCTCCCTGTGCGGAGTCGCCTTCTGTTGTCCCGACAAGTAGTTTTGTTTTCTCTCGCTTCTGCATTTCAGCGCCCGCCCTCGTGTACCGCTGCAAAAGCTTTCTTTCCGCCACGCCTATGGGCGGCGCTATGAATCAGTTACGTCACTGTTGACCTCTCGAACCTCCGAGAACAAAGAGGCCGCCTTAAAGACCCGGAAGTGAAAAGTTTGTTCAGAAACACCGTTCTTTCCTCGGCGGCCCCAGTCTCTGTGACCCTTCCTGCTCCCGCCTTACGCCTCCTGGTTGCTAAGCGGCGCTGGGCTGGAAGCGAATCGAGGCGCGAAAGAGCCCTTGGCCGGCGGGACCGAGAGGAGGGCGCCGCCCTCAGGCTTGGATGCTGGGACCGTTCGCGGACTCGTAGCCTCCCTTGCTTTCGGACGTTGCGTGTTGTGCCGTCCTCCAGAGCAGGGAGCCCAGCTGCCCTTTAACTGAAAAGTGGCCTGGCTGGAAAATGGGCACGAAGTCTGACCAGCTCCTGATTGTGGTTTCTATCCTGGAAGGTAACGCACAGGGCAGAGCCCTCCAGCAGGGTGCGTGTATGTGTGTATGAGAAGAGGAAGTGGTGAAAGCCCTATTGCATCGCCCACCCCCATGGGTGAATACCTTCCAAATAAATTGTGGGGCGGGCTTCGTTCCCAGTTGAGCCGGACCATGTAGCGTGCCCGAATATCTACTGTGCAGAGGATGTAGTGTCTGTTGGTCGTTTGTAATGATGGTGGTGGTGGCAGCAGTGGTTGCTGCTGCTGTGTGGTAATAATGAAACGGTAGGGCAATCTTTGGAAATGTGGAGGAATCCCTCAATTATACGAAACGCCTGCGATAGCTGAAGACTATATGTGCCATTGTATCTACTGGAAGGTCGTGTGTTATGTTTTTGTACCAACTACACACTGGCTGCAGAGATAGCTCAACGCATCCCTGGAGTATGTGTTCATAAGGAAGAAAGTATCCCAAGTTTATGTATTTTATGTATTATATACTCAGTAGAGAGTAATTATTGGCATCCCTCCCATTACTTTTCAGGTTTCAGGCACTTGAATGGACTGCTAATGTTTCCAAATCGAAGGCTGTAGTTTCTTTGCCGCCTTGAGCCCCCAAACCTCTCATTTCACTGGCAGAGTTCAGGGCTCCGGCCCAAGGAGCTAAAAACAGAAAATTCAGTGCTGAAGGAGGGGGTATTGTAAACAAGATAAGTGAGAAAAAACTGATTATTTATCGCTGATGGATTAGGTAAACAGTAGGATAGGATTAATAACTGACACTGAAATCAGCGATATCAGCAGTTGTAAATACTTTAACTCAGTGTTCCTGCTTCAATAGTTTAACACTGATGTAGTGTGACAGAGGTTTCCTGTATTCTTAGAGTAATATTTGTTGTGGCACACTGAACTTTTACTGGTGTAAATGCATGAGAGAATGGCATGGTGTTGTTATGCTCATACATCCACAAAGCCAGTATTTAGCTGCAGTTCTTGTATGACAGGAACCCTTCTTAAGTTGTGTGGAACTGTGATGCCTTGGAGGTAGGGTTACTATTCTTGAAAACAAACCCACCCTAACCAGCTGTAAATTGTTAATTGCATATTGCACTATTTGCAGTCACTGACTCTTTCATGCACATTTTTCAAAAGGTTGTTAGAAGATTACGTTAAAGGTTTTTTTAATTGGTTGGTTGACTTAAACATTTATTTCTAGTAATTTATTTCTGTTTTTAAAACAGATTGTTGTACACTGCCCAGAGAGCTTTAGCTATTGGGTGGTATCACTAATAAGGTTAGTGATTATGATAATGATGATAAAATATTGTACAATATCTTATGCATTCTGCTTCAGCCATACTTATTTACTGCAAACTGTGGCATATTGTTAGCCAAATTTTATTTATTTTAATCTGTGAAAATAATAAAATATAGAAACGGTTAAAGTGCCAAACAATATAATACTGTCCACTCTGACACTTCTACCATTAGCCCCTGTAAGATCATAGGCAGCCATACTTCCAGTGCATGTTAGTGGTCTCAATAAGTGACCCATGGGATAGGTTATTCTAAGCCTGCCCTTTTGTTCATGTTTTCCTCCTCCAGGTGGGTTGGGTAGTTATCTCTGACAGCATGCTGGCAATCAGAAAATCTGAATCTCTGATCATGTTACACCAAGCTGCTGATAACTTGAAGATAAATGTGTGTGGTTATAACCTCATCACTAGCTCTTTGAGGTTCTTGCTTGATCACTCTGTTGCCCTGGCTGTCTTAGACACATTTGAAATTATATATATATATATATATATATATATATATATTTAGAGAGAGAGAGAGAGAGAGAGAGAGAGAATTCCTTAAAAATCTATTCCCCACTTTCCTTTTATGAAAGTGTTTTTTTTTTTAAATCCAGAGCTAACTGAAAATGCACTTATATAGGTAGTTACAAAAGGGCTTTTGAATATTTGAGTGAGATTTTATTTTGTGCATAGGAGCTTGTAAGGAGTTTGCATCATGTCTTAATGTGTGACTCTCAACTGTTTCATGTAGAAACTTTCTGATCAAACATGTTTGTTTTTGTCTATTTCCAGGGCGTTATTTTCCCAAACGTCCAAAGCATACACTTGTGGTAGAAGCAAAGTTTGATGGTGAAAATTTAGCTACAGACCCTGTAGAACATACTGATCAACCTGAATTTGCCACAGAATTAGCTTGGGAACTTGACAGGAAAGCACTTCACCAACACAGGTTACTCTTGCAAAATGTTCTGAATTGGTTGATTATGTTCGCTTGCATCATGTATGTAGAGTTTCCCTAATAATTATAATTAAGTTGTCCCAAGACTGTATTAGAAAAGCCTCACAGGCACCAATTTTCAACTCCAGTTTTGTATACCATTATGTAAGATAGTTCAGGTTGTCACTGAAAAGAGCAACTTTTGCCACATAACTTCTAATTTCAACAAATGGGTTTCATCTTAATATGTAATTATCAAGCCAATTAGACTTTTTTATGATTACAGTTTCTTAATTCTTATGAGAAAATGATTTTAAGAATATATAATGAAGGTTAAAATGCTTTTATTAATCCTTTCCTTGACAAATGTTTGTTATTTTTTTAAAACAAAAAACTATAAAATGAAGCTTATACCTCTGGGAAGCCTAAAACTGGTATGCGTATCTATAAACCTTGATTCTTATTTCAATGCATTTTTATTTTCTTGCAGATTACAGCGTACACCCATTAAGTTGCAATGTTTTGCTCTGGATGCTTTATCTGCAGCCAAAGAGACTGTAGGTTACATTGTGCTTGATTTAAGAACTGCTCAAGAGAAGAAGCAGGTATTATTTTATCCTCCGCTTATCCTTGCCATAATCATGTGTGATCCCTATTGTTTCCTAGATTAAATAATTTTGAATGAAATTGTTTTCTGAATGTCAGGTTCTAGACCTGATTTCTCACTGAATTAAATCTGTGTATGGACTTCACCATTTCAGAATGCAAATGCTCCAAATAACTAAATGGCCCTTCACAGGGGAAGGAAAATCCCTGCCATGTTGGAGAGATGGAGTTAAGCTAACACCTTCTTCCATAGTGCATAGTTTTCTGGTAGTAGAAACTTCGTGGAGGAAGAAGCCTTTTAATATTACATTATATTTATATCCCACCTTTTTTCCTCTTATGAGGAACCTAAGGTGGCCTAGGTAGTTTCATTTACTACAACAAGCTTGTGTGGTAGGTTGGCTGAGAGTTTGTGATTGGTCCAAAGTCACCTAGTGGGCTTCATGGCTAGGTGGGACTGGAACTGGGATCTTCCAGGTCGCCACACCAGCAGCTTTACTACCTCAGCACTATCTATATATACTGCGTAATCCTGTGAGTTCCAGATGGCAGTTATGAAGTAATAAAGCCCAGACACAATTTTAGTTCAATGAAAACTAGGCTTTAGGTATCTAAACTGCTAGAATTCAATGAGATAACACTGGCATACATGAAACGTTGCTGTTTCTTGCCTAAAGTTTTTCTGTGCTAGGAAATGAATAGCAAAATCTTCTAAATATTGCTCCAACTTAAATGAGAGTTGTGTTTGGTGTAAGTTGTTAAATAGGTGCAAAATCAGATTACCAAAACTGGGTTATAATTGTTATAAATTATATGAATTATACTGTGACAAGGCTTCCGCTTCAAATGTCATATCTCTTGTCTAACTGTTCAGTGCTTTTTTAAAATTCTATTTTATTTATTTATTTAAAACATTGCCGCCCCATCGCAACAAAGCCTCGGGGTGGCTCACAACACATAAATACTAAAATTATACAATAAATAATACAATAAATAACACCCCCCCCAGTGCATTCTCGGCTAAAAAAAAAAAAACACCCTAGTTAATAAATAATTAACAGTTAAAATAAATTTTAAATAAAAAGGTCTTAGCCTGGTGCCGAAAAACAAATAACGACGGCGCCAGGCGGACCTCTCTGGGGAGCGCATTCCATAAATGGGGCGCCACTGCAGAGAAAGCCCTCCTCCGGGTGCTCACCCTCCTAATCTCATTCACAGAGGGTTCCCGGAGGAGGACATCTGCTGCTGACCTCAAGGGGCGGGAGGGCATATATGGGTGTAAGCGTTCCTTTAGATAACCAGGTCCCAAGCCGTTTAGGGCTTTATAGGTCATAACCAACACCTTGAATTGGGCCCGGACTTCAATCGGGAGCCAGTGGAGCTGACGGGGACTGGGCGTTGTTCTCATATAACCCCAGTTCTCCGTCAGCAACCTGGCAGCTCTATTCTGCACCAACTGAAGTATCCGGACCATCTTCAAGGGTAGCCCCACGTAGAGCGCGTTACAGAAATCTAATTGGGAAGTTACCAGCGCGTGTGTCACTGTCGCCAGGCAGTCATGCTCTAGGAAGGGATGCAGCTGATGTATCAGCCGAAGCTGAAGGAAAGCATTCCTCACCACCGCCATCACCTGAGCTTCCAAAGACAGCTCAGGGTCGAGGAGCACTCCTAAGCTGCAAACCCTGTCCCTCAGAGGGAGTGCAACCCCATTTAGGACAAAGCCAAAGTCCCCCATCCCGAGGTCCGATCCGCCCACCAACAGGACCTCCGTCTTGTCTGGTTTGAGCTTCAGTTTATTGGCCCTCATCCAGCCCATTACCTCGGCCAGGCACCGGTTCAGCACAGCCACTGCCTCACCTGGGTTGGTGGAAAATGAGAGGTAGAGCTGGGTATCATCAGCGTACTGCTGATTCCGCAGCCCACACCTCCTGATGACCTCTCCCAGCGGTTTCATGTAGATGTTAAAAAACAAAGGGGACAAAATGGACCCCTGCGGAACTCCATGGCATAATTGCCATGGCACAGAGCCATAGTCCCCCAGCACCACCTTCTGAAATCGGTCATTGAGATAGGAGTGGAACCACCGCCATGTGGTGCCTCCAACTCCCAATCCCGCTAGCCTATTCAGAAGGATACCATGGTCGATGGTATCGAAAGCCGCTGAGAGGTCCAGGAGAACTAACAGGGACGCACTCCCCCTGTCTCTCTCCCTGCACAGGTCATCGTACAGGGTGACCAAGGCAGATTCAGTGCCATATCCGGGTCTGAAGCCGGACTGAAATGGGTCCAGATAATCAGTTTCATCCAAGAGTGCTTGGAGTTGTCCCGCTACCACCCACTCTAGCACCTTGTCCAGGAACGGGATGTTGGCCACCAGTCTATAATTGGTGGCCACCTCTGGATCCAGGGATGCCTTCTTTAGGACTGGCTGGACTACCGCCTCCTTTAAAGGGGCAGGTACCCGGCCGTCTCTTAAAGAGGCGTTGACCACCTCCAGGATCCAGGTCACAATCCCGTCCATGGCTTTCTTGAGTAGCCAAGATGGGCATGGGTCTAGTAAGCAAGTGGTAGGACGTACTTGTCCAACACCTTGTCCACATCATCAGGTCACAACAACTGAAATTCATCCATTATTTTGGTGTGGTCTGTGTTAGATCAGGTGATATAAGGTATCAAGATAAGATAGTATAGATTTAGATATAAACTTTAGCTTGATTATGAACTTCTAGATTTCCTAGATGTTATATTATGCTTAATTCTTGTAATTAACCTGGGATACATGTCATCCTAGATACATTCTGGGAAAGGGACAGGGGCAGTGTATCCCTGTTGGTTCTTTTGGACCTCTCAGCAGATTTAATATCCTTCTGGATAGGCTGGCCAAGTTGGGGGTTGGAGACACTGCTTTGCAGTGGTTGCACTTCTACTTGGCCTGCTGATTGCAGAAGGTGGTATGGGGGAATTATGGCTCTTCACCGATTTCTGCAGGGTTCCATTTTACCCCACATGCTATTTATCATCTACATGAAACCACGGGGGGGGGGTCATCTTGAGGTTTGGGTTGAAGTGTCACCAGCATGCTGATGACAACCACCTCTACCTCTTTACCTTTAAGCTAGGTGAGTCAATGACTATTCTTAATCAGTGTCTAGCCAGTGTGATAGTCAGGATGAGGGCCAATACATTGAGACTTAATCCAAATAAGATGGAAGTTCTGTTGGTTGGTGGCTCAGCTCCACAGATGTCTGCCCTATTTTGGACAGAGTTGTACTTCCCCTAAAGCACAAGGTTCATAGTTTTGGAATGTTCCTCAACCCAGAGTTATCTCTGGAATCCCTGGTGACTGCTATGGTGAGGAGCGCCTTCCATCAGCTTCGACTGGTCCATGAACTATGCTCTTACCTGGGTGAGCAGAGTGTAGAAACAGTAACTCGTTCTCTGACAACTTCCCAGTTGGACTATTTTAACATGGTGTACATGGGGCTAACCTTGAAGTCCGGATACTTCAGTTGGTACAAAACAGAGCAGCCAGGCTATTGACTGGGACCAGCAGGTGTGACCATACAACACTGGTCCTGTACCATCTGCACTGGCGCCCAATTGAAGTCCATGCCCAATTTAAGGCATTAACTGATGTACAAAGCCCTAAACAGTTTAGGACCTGGATATCTGAAAGAGCGTCTCCTTCCATATATACCTGCCTAAATCTTAAGATCTTCCACTTAGGTCTTTCTTTAGGAAGCCTCTTTGAAGGGGGTTAGAAGAGGGGCTACCTGGACAAGGGCCTTTTCTGCAGTAGTGCCCTCGCTTTGGCACCTGGTGCCCGGAAAGGTGGACCTGGTGCTTATGGCTTCAGACCACAACCTACTTATTCACTCAATATTTTAAGGTTTGATGACTTTTTTAAGGTGGGAATTTTATCATAGTTTTTACATTGTATTTTAACTGTGCTGTTGCAAGTGTTGTGAGCCATCTTGAGACCTGTTCTGGTATAGGTAAGATAGAAATGTTTTAAATAAAGAAAGAATACAGCTATTATTGTTCTTAAATATGCCCCTCCTTGGCTTGCACTTTTTAGTCAGCTGATGAACCTTTGTTTTTTCACACTTTCATAGATCTTCATGGGGATTTTTAGGAGGCAGTTTAAATGTCTGTGAGAACTTGTCCTATATGCAGTGTAGACCAAATTTTTTTTTTAAAAATGGAGGGATAATTCAAGAAGACCAGTCTTTTCCCAGTCTTAGGATCCATGAGGCAATAAAGTTGCAATTCTTTGTGTCCTTTTCTTGAGGAAGTCCTGTTGAAATCAGTGATATTTACTTCTGAGCAGATATGTAGGATTACATACTGATAGTGATATATGCTTATATAGTAATATATGCTTATATATACAGTGGTACCTCGGTTCATGAACTTAATTCGTTGCACAATTCTGGTCGCAAACCGAATTGGTCATGAACTGAATCAAAATTCCCAATAGGGTTCAATGTAAATTAAGGTTAATCAGTTCTGAACCATATGTACTTATTTTTAAACCACAAAAATATGGAACAAATTACAGTACAGTACAGTATGAAGAGGGAGAACACTAACCTTGCTTGAGGCGACTTCTCGCGTGGCGGACAGGAAGGTGGGTGAAGAGGAGGTTATTGTTTGAGGGGAGAGTCTGGGACTGCGATCTCAACTAGAGGAAGCCACAACCATGTGTCAGAGCGGTGAAGATGGCCGTGTATGTGTGAACACGAACACAGCCATCTTCCCCGCTCAAACACACTCTGACACGTGTTCACAGTGCGGAGAAGATGGCCACGATTGTGTTTGTGTGGGGAAGATGGCTGTGTTCATGTTCGTGTGGGGAAGATGGCCATGATAGTTTTTGTCACCCATGACAGAGTTTGCAAACAGAAGCAAAATTTTGCCAAACTTTCTGTTCGCTAACCTAATCGTTTGCGAACAGAAGCGTTCGTGAACTGAGGTATTCCTGTATATGCTTATATAGTGATATACTGATAGTGATACATGCTTATATAAATGTTGTGCACCCTGGATAGCACTTGAGCATGAACTGAAGAACAAGAAAACTTAGGCAGCCAAACTACTCTGCATTAGCACTGTAGATTTCCTGGCTAATTGTACCAACACCATATGAAATACAACAAACAAAATGACAGAAATTATGTTCTGGATGTTCGGTCCTTAATTGCAGAAAAATCCCGTAACAAATGATTTGACATTTGGGGGCTCTAATTGTGTTTGTGCACCCTTTGTATCTGTATATTCATGAACTCAGAGCATTCATGCTGTTGTGTGTAGCTGTTGCCATGTAATCTTGGTGCAGAATATGAAATAAGACAAAAGCAACTGTGTAACTGGATTCCTATCACTGTATAAATTAATAGACAATTTGAATAAGTGGCCTGCCCATTAAGATGATTATCTGCTTATTATAGTATCTCATGATTATTAATGCAGGAACACTAAATACAGAGGAACAACTTAACAAATATTTAGAACATGTTTAATAAAAGTAAATGTGTTTTGTGTAATAATGATGATGACAAACTTTCTCAAGTTTTGTTTTTAATGGAAGGGTTAAGCCCTTCAGTGAGGTGAGAGATGATCTGATCATGGATTTGCAGGAATAGATAGATGAGAACATTTCCAGCCCTGCTGAAGAGATACATAAATGTAGTAGAGTGTGCACTTGTTAATGTGCTCTTGGAGCCTTCTATTCCCACTCCATTTTACTATGGACCAAGTTCAGTGTAGATTTGTCTGCCACTGTTTATTGAGCCAATAAGCAAATGGAGTATTGTATTTGCTTTCATGACTCTTTGGATTACAGCTAAAGCCTTGAGCAGTTTTTGGTATTATTTTAAATACTTTGTGGTTTGGGGAAATGAAAGAGAAACTTGACTATATGTAATATAGCCTCAGATCTATATCTGAGGCCACTTTATTAGAATAATGGTGGTAGAACCACTACTACTAGTTAGTCAAAGAATTAATTTTAAGATGTCTTAAAATCTCTTGCCACAGTGGCTGCATCTTACATGATGACCATTTACCATGTTAAATTCTTTTCCCCTACTACTTTTAAATCCTGCAGCCACCAAAATGGTATCCTTTACTCAGCAATAGATACACAAAATTTAAGCCTGAACTACATCTAAGTCTGATGTTAGAAACTGATACCAAGGCATGTGTGGATGGGTTTAAAGCAAAGGAAGCACCACCCAGAGATGTAACAGGTGAGTATCATAACATTTCGCTAACCATGTGTGGCAAATCCATGTTACTTCTGCAGTATCATAGATAATACTGAGACAGCCAGTGTGGTGTAGTGGTTAAGAGCAAGGGACTGGGACTCAGTCCCCGCTCAGCCATGGAGCCAACTGGGAGACTATGGGCCAGTCACAGACTCTCAGCCCAACCTGCCTCACAGGGCTGTTGTTGTGGGGATAAGATGGAGGAGGAGAATAATGTAAGCTGCCTTGAGCCCTTTGTAGGAAAAAGTCAGGATATAAATCGAAAAATAAATAAATGAATAAAATTATTGGCAAACCCCATACAAATATCTGTAAACCAGTTCTTCTATTTCTGTTTGTTAAAAATAAAATGTGTTCTAGTTTTGAAATGAATTCTTGGGTGCAGCATATTCTGAGTGATACTCTAATCCTTTTGTCTAAGTGTCTGTCTGCTGCTATGCTCCTAATTCCATCTGGAGGCTTTTGATGTATTTTAAATAAAAAGCATGACATAGATCTTACAAGCCTGAAATCTGTCCATGCCTCTGCTGATGATTTTGATTGTTAACTTCTGACTGCTTATAAAATTCACTTGTGATATCATCTTTCTTCACTTTATGTTAATAAGTTTTTGTGTAGAGTTGCATTTTAGTTTGTAAGTAGTATGATAAACTGATCTGTTAAAAAGTTTAGCCTGTTATTTTTCATAGTATCATGATTAGTAATATGTGACTATTCCAGTTCAAAATATTTCCACTCACCCTTTTATATTTATGGTCTTAATGGCATTTCCTGTACTGGATAGTTTGCAAGAATCTGTTTTTTTCCCCTTTATGTCAAAGCCAACATATAGCATGGAATACTGTTGTAACCTCAAACATAAATAATTTATTGAAAAATTGATATTTATAATATTCTAGTGAAATACATTTTGAAATCATGTTCACCCATGCATGTTATTTATATTATATAACTTTCTGGCTTATGTGTTTCCTTTCTCTCTATATATGTTTAGAATGTTTTCTGCTTTTCTTAATTAAGTCTTCAATCCTTCCCACTGAAAAACATCCCAGAAAAAGCAAATAATGCAATTGCCTATTTAAGCTTTATTTAAATTAAGTGTTCATATTTTCTTTTAAATATGATTTCATACTGAAGCTTGCTTAAATTCTTTGTCAAGATTATTAAAGTACACTTCAGTGGAGTGTTGCAAATGTTGAGTTTTCTTTTCATCTCTGTGTTTCATAACCTTATTTCCCCTTGCCACATGTGTTCAACAATTTGACTTTATAGACAAGTTTATGTAACTAAATGAAATAAAGCAATAAAATGTGAGTGAGAAGTCACTGTCTCTGAGCATGAGTGGTACAGCGTCAGATTGTACAAAGGAATATTTCTGATCTTTCACAAAATGGATATGGTACTGCTATTTAACTTATGAAGCAATTTGATTTTAGGGATCAAACTAGATAATGCCTATTATTTACTTCAGTAAAATGATACCAATTAAAAACTGTCTTTATATTAAAAAGCAAGATTCCTTGAATTTTTAAGAAGCATAATTTTATGCAATGTTAGTATAACACTTTCCATGAATTTCAGTGCATCTGTTCTGAGTACATTAGATGCAATCCATCAATAGCATACGGTCAAGTAAATTGCACTGTTAACTTGTGGCAAGTTTATATAATTACTTTTTGTTGACCACGAAGTATTTCAGTTTCTTTAAAGTGAAATTCTTGTGGAAGATGGTGTCTAACTTGTTGCTGGGTTTACCCAAGCCTGTGGAAACTTAGCATTGGTATATGATGCTGACCTCTGTGAATTTCAGCCCAGTATATGTTTAGAAATATCTTCATGGTGGTATATGAAATTCTTATTTGCTAGTTTAGTCTCGAACATAGTTAAAGGCCTTCATTTTCTTTTTAGTACCTCTTCAGCTGCCTGGATTGGATCCTAAAAATCTTGTAGCAGTTCTGAATGAAGAGGAAGGATATCATCAAATTGGACCTGTCGAATATTGCAGAGACTCCTTTGTTTTGTCTGTTACAGTTGCATTTGCTACCCAGCTAGAACAGGTAACACTGATACATTTTCCTGATAGTACTGTTTTGTTTGGCATAAGTGGTTAGTTCTAGTAGTGTTTACAGATTCCAGATGGCTGACATGTAGAAGACTGTCTTGTTGCAGCAGATTGTACTTTTTGTCTTGGTAACTTTTTCCAAACTTCTGATTCTGTGTTTTGAGCAGGCATTTATAGTGTTGTTATAGACTATCAAATCAGCTCCAATTTAGCCTGACTCTATGAATGAATGACCTTCAGAATCTCCTATCCTTGGCAGCCTTGCTCAGCTATTGTAAACTATTGTAAACATTATTTGTGGTGGACCAGTTAAAAATATCTAAATAGCCCTCCAAGTAATGATATTGACTAATTATGGGAACAACTTGGATAACTAAGCAGAGGCATCAATTGAACTGTCATCTCTAAATGTACTGATTTCTGTTGTACTGTGGTATTCACAAAATACTTAAATAGACTAGTTGGAATACGGAAGATTTTTAAAGTTTTAGATGCAGGTGAGCATTATTGATTTCTAATAAGCAATTTTAAGACCTTTTTTTTTTTAAATACTAGCTAATACCTACCACAATGAAACTTCCAGAACACCAGCCTGAATTCTTCTTCTACTACTCACTGCTGGGCAATGATGTTACCAATGAACCATTCACAGACTTAATGAACCCGAACTTTGAACCAGAGAGAGCATCTGTTAGAATACGCAGTAGCACTGAAGTTCTAAGGGCTTATTTTTTGGCTCACCCTAAGTTGCAGGTATATGTTTGCCTCTTTTGTATGATAAATTAAGCTTTAGTTGTTATATTTTGTTCTAATGTCTTCCATTTTAGTCCAAAATACATCTTATGCACTAAGAAACTATAGGAAAGTTGCAGGAATTAAGTTTTGTAGAATTTCCAGAGTAGCACCAACAACTGTAGTGGACGGTTGTGCCCGTGCATCACTGTATTACCCATGAATCTTCAGCTCAGACTCCAAACTTTGGAATGTAGTGGCATGACAATGATTTTCTAAGCCTTTCGTGCTTTTCTTCCCCTGATGGATTGTAAATTGTGGCTTATCATGCACTGTAACATAACTGGTTGGTGTATATTGCCAAGTTTTGTCTTGAGGAATTACGGTCTTTGAAGGATAAGGCTGTCTGGGGAAGATTAGAATCTCTGGGTAGCCTTCTAAGGAAGGCTTGATTGCTTAAGTAGTTGGTATGAGATCTATTCCAAACACATACTTTTTAAAGAACTTAATGTTTCCATTTGGATGTGATTGGTTTGATGTAAATTGTGAAATAGAATATATTCAGTGTGGTCTGAATCCCAGTTACTTTCATTATATGTTTTTGAAAAATAGATTCATCTTTGCTGTGGCGACCAATCTCTTGGAAGCACAGAAATACTTCTAACTGGCTTGCTGAGGAAAGCAAATATGGAAATCCATCAACATCCAGTAGCTATCGAAGGAGCATTTGTTCTTGTCCCACCTAACAGAGCTCGACAAAAACTACCACCAGTGCCTTTGGATAGTGCACCTACTGTTGGGGTATCCGTATCTCTACAAAAAGATACCAAAGTGTCTCAGGTACACTTAATTTGTTCTTATTTAGTTTAAATTTTAACATCATAGTATAACAGAAAATACTTAACATCTTAGTATGGATCATCATGCTATTTTGTGAGTACAAAGGGAAGTTTACATTTTTAATTAGACACTCCATTTTGTTCAGGCTGCAGTTCCATTAGTTTCAAAGGCTGAATCTGAAAATGTGAAAAGAGCTTTGTCTACAATAAATAAGCAAGAAGGAAATCCTGAACCCACTTCCCATAATGTACCACCTCAGACTCACCAGTCCCCTTCCGTAAAAGAAGATGCAACTGAAAGTGAAGTGGAAAGTCTTAAGTATGACAAGAATCCAAGGCCACAGAAAAGAGGTAGGAGCTACACTGATAAACTGTACCTTTTCAACTGTGTTCTATGCCACCAAGACACCCTTGCTTTTTTTTTTTTTTGGTGATAGCATGGTATACTGTTGGAAGGAAATAGGTGACACTACACAGTGATCTAAGCCAAATTAAACAGTTTTTTAATTCTCCATGAAATGGAAAGAGAAGGGATAGTATTGGTTTTGCCATGTGAAAAATACAGAGTTCACTTGAATTTTAAGCTAGGCGGAAAGTGGTGATTCAAACCAATGTTACTATGCTTGGATGATTCACCAATGGACAGATTTATCAGTTTAAATTTGAGAACATGCCACCTGGTTTAGAGCTGCCTTTGAAGGACTGCATGGATACTTCTGTAAATTGCTAGGCTTGCTATTTTATTCTGTATGAACAGAATACGGGAACACAAACTTCCGTTTAAGGCCACTTTACAAGATTCCATCAACATGTGGAGAGTTCTTGGAATGTAAGATCCAGCTTGTCCATATAGATCAGCATTCATCATATCTTTAAGATACCAGCAGTAGTAGGCTATGATGGAAGGCTACTTCAGAATCTGGTTTTTAAAATAGAAAACTAAAACCTATCAAAATTGTGGGCACTTATTCATAATTGTTAAAAATTATATTTAAAAGGGCTGTGAAGTATAGAAAACCTGTTTCATATGATATTGATTGGAACTGATGTTAAATCTAATTGTAAAATAAATCACTGTTTATTTTGCAGACTTGAATGCTGAAGCAGTTCCTTCAGCGATTCAACATGGCAGTACTTCTCAGTCTACTACAGGGCAAAAAATTGCTGTTCCTGCTGCATCCCATCATTTCTGTTTCTCGATAGACTTAAGAACTCTCCATAATCTAGATGTTGGGTTCCCTGTCAATTGCATGTTAAGGTACAGATGTTTTAGATAATTTTTCTTTTGAAAGAGATGTGATGACTTTGATTTTGTCATGTGAAAAATTCAAAGTTCACCTGAATTGAGGAGATAAAAAGTGGCTATTCCAACCAAAATTATTGTACTTGGTATCTTGTTCTGTCAATGTACACTACGATTATGTGAAGTTTATTGCTTCAAGGCATGTTGAAGCTTAGTCACATCCTTTGGGTAACATTTCCCAGTTAGGCATTTTCTGAGACTAGTATCCTAGGTCCCAGCTGCGTTGTCTTTGCTGTGGCGTAAACTACACAAGCAGGAGCAAAGAAAGGGGCCCTAGGCTGTTCCCATCACATCCCCTCAGCCCAGACCCCCTTTCCCTGCTTAAAAGAAAGCCTCTCAGAAAGAGTGGCAGTGCCGCACAATTGATTGCACAAGAGGCTCATTCTCTGGCAAGAGCAAGGTTATCGAGTATTCAGCAATCCAGCCCAGTTGATTGCCTCCCCCTTGTACCTGAGAATGGAACATACACCCTTGCTTCCTGCTCCAGATGATCTCTTCTAGATTGCACTCTCTGCTGCACTTCAGGGTGAAGAATAAATTATTCCTGATGACTAAACAACAAGGGTCAGTTCTTAGTGTTTTCTCAGACACATGGGGGTTGAAAATATAAAATAAACCTGTGTCAAGAAGGTCAGGATTTGTACATTTTGTCACCAGATGTCCTAAAAAGAAGTGTAGGACAAGATAACCATGTATAAAAGTAACTGAATGTTTTCTGCTACTAATCATTGTGGGTGTTGTTACATGCAAACCTGCCACTGGGATGAGGCTTATGAAAACACTATAGCAAAGCTCTGAAACTTGTTATGCATCCATAGCTATGTGCATCTCTCTCAGAATCCAAGACAGGAGACTGTCCTGATTTTACTGAAATTGGGGCACAGATCTTGGACCCAGAGGGAATTGTCCAACAGTGTGTGGGTCTTGTAACATCCATTAATGGATAACCATGTTTGCCTTGGAACATTCCCTTTTCTTTGTTCTATAGAGATTTTCTGCAAATGAAGAATGTTGCTATGGCAATTTATGGTTCATGGAATGAAATTTTGTGTATGAATTCAGGGGAACAATTCTCTGCTTCTGATTTAAATATCAATTCCCCTTATCTCCTTTGAAAATAGTGGAAAATTCAAATAAGCCATATCCCCGAGGACTATCCCTCAAATACAGTCAGAATGAATGATTATCTGCACATGATTGCACACTAAGGTCCAAACCTGTGCATCCTTAGAAAAGGCCTTCAACTTTCAGTGTACCCAGGCAGCATGGGATGTCAAAATATAATGCTGGTTGGGGCTACAAATGCGACCAGCTTGTTACAAAAACTCATAATTGTGAGAGAGCATCCAGTATTTCCAGCAAAAAGAGTAACAGAATTCTGTGTAGGGTTTTTTTTTCTGAAGCACAAACAATGGGAAGGAGAATACATCTTTCCTCATTGTGCCAGTCTTCACCTTGGTTTAGAGCTGAGCATCAATGTCAGACTCACACATTCTCTTTGGCAAGCCTCCTTTATTTTTAAGAAAGAGAGAAAAAGAAAGAAAGAAAGAACTATCCTCCCATGCTGAGCAGGGAGTACAAAGGGGATCTGCATATACCCCTCCATGAAACAGGATCCAACCTTATATTATAGGCCCAGGAAACTGAAATTATGCTTTCATTTGAACTTTTTATTAGCCATAAGATAGTTTTGATGCTCTTGGTTCTGTCCTGGTTACTAGCATTTGGTGCAGTATGATCCAGTTACTCTTGTGCCAAGAAAAACATTTATCTAGGTACTTAATGCCTATTTCATTGTATCCCATAGTGGCTGGATGATCCATGACAGCACATGCAACTAATGCATTTGCATTCTCATATGTAGTAGTAGTAGTAAATATTAGTAGTGGTACTAGTACATTTTAAGACAGTAATTTATTACACAGTACTTTTCAAGAATGTGGTTATCCTTTGGTCTAAATTTGGGATGAAAGTGTATGTTTTTAAAGCATCTATTTCATGCTGTTCTTGAAAATCAAGAAAATAAGTTCTGATGTATTTACATAGAAGACAATTATTCAGTGAGTTTTTCTCTGCTTCTGTCTTTCTCAAGCTATATTTATGAACACAAATAATGTGTTCATAATGCAATAATGCTTTCCAGGCCTGGTTGATACTTTCATTGCTTATTTGCCCATCCATAGCTGACAAGTACACAATAAATTTAGACTTAATTTAACCTGCTTAAGACACAATCCTATGCATATTTAGACAGAAAAAAAATCCTTCAATTCCCACATGTCCTACTGGCATATCTGGAAGTTGTAGGCCTTTTTTCTCTTTAAACATGCATAGGACTGAGCCCTTAAACTATTTCATTTGGTTTCTTGTTTTTTTCTTCCTCAATAGGTACTCATATCCATTTTTTGGCAGTGCTGCACCTATCATGACAAACCCTCCTGTGGAAGTAAGAAAAAACATGGAAGTGGTTCTTCCGCAGTCCTATTGTGCATTTGATTTTGCAACTATGCCCCATCAACTGCAGGATACTTTTCTCAGGTAGGCTGTGCTCTGAGGATATTATTTCAATAATGTATATGCATGTGCACAGGATCTGTACACTCCCTGTGAGGACCACAGTTTGCCTAAGTCTTCATTGTTTCAGAATCCACAGGGCAATGATCAAGATATGGTAGATCAGGAATAGCCACCCTGTTAATGTGTATACTTTGTGTACAGGGGCAAGAACAAGGCCTGGACTACAGGGCAGAAGTTTGGGTGGGTGTTTTGCTTAGTGAATCCAAGATCATGTCTGGCAGAACCAGGGAGGAAGGGTAATGGAACTATGTCTCTATATGTATGTTGCACAGAACTGATTAGAGCCAGCTTAATCCTAAAGTTTGATTCCACCGTACTCTTTGAATCTTACTGTCAGGAAAAGGATTCTGCATTAACTTTCACTGAGTCTACTTGAACAGTTGAAGCCTATAAACCTTGTGGCAGCTGTTTTTAATGGCATGTGTATATGAAAAATCCTGTTTGTTGATTGAGAAAGCAAATACAGAGTGGGCTCTTGAACCATTACACCTGTTCACACTCACAATACAAAAAGATGAATTTTTACAAATGTTAATAGCATTTGTAAAATTCTTGTAACAGCATCAACAAAATTATTATTTAGGCTGGTTGACTTCTTTCAAAAACTAAAAAGATACATCAGATGAAGTGTCAAAGTCTACAGCACAGGGTTTTACTTCTAGGATGAAAAATTGTTGCCACAGTTGAGAAAGCCACTCAAAAAACTGCATCCTTGAATTGCAATTGAATTTTTAACACATCCTAGTATTCATTTGGCTGGTCCATCCAAAAGCTCAAAATGTCATTGAAATATTTCTGTTGTATGAATGTGGGTGGGCATCCAGTGGTCCTCAGCTCAACCTCATGTGGGGTGGCTCTAAGAAAAAAAGTGTGGCTTCTGTACCAACCAGCAGATTGAACTATTTGTAGTTTTGGCTCCACCTCCAATGACTGCACCGTTCAGGTTGGCCTTTGCAAAGGAAACATCCTTTCTGGTATTCAAGAGCAATTTCTGTAAAAGAAGATTCGAGAGACAGTTCGGGGAATACGTATTAATGAACACCAAAGCTAGGTTCCTGTGTTTATTTTCTTTCTATATTTCAGATTACCATTGCTGGTGGAGCTGTGGCACAAAGATAAGACAACAAAAGATTTGCTTGTAGGTGTTGCAAGACTTCAGCTTTGTAAAGTTCTGGCTGTAGAAAAAACACGCTTTCTAGGAACTAATGGGGAGCAGTGCTGGCGCCAGACCTTTAGTGACACAATCCCCGTTACAGCAGCACAAGGGTACAGTGTGTTTTATTTATTTCATTGGTTGGTTGCTTGCTTTTCTGTACTACACTGTAGCCAAGCTTTTCAGGGCTTAGCTGTTAAAACCAGTTCTGGTTAAAATCCTAAGTCTTCTAAAACAAATTTTTGCATTAGTTAAAATGTGCTATTTATGTTCAGGTCAAATGGACATTTTAAATGTCAGCTTTTCTAGCCCTAGAAACCTGTGTTCAAATGTATTTTTTGATCATGTGCTTTCTTATTTTGCCTCATTGAGAGCAAAACAGAATGGTGACAAAAGTACCAGTGGAACAGCAGTGCAGGACGCCCATCTACACTAATCTCACGTGGTACTGCAGAGCTTCTGACAGAATGTACACATTTGGATTTTGCAAAAGGGGTTTTCCACTTAAGAATGTACAGTGCTTTTTCTGTAAAAAAAAAAAAAAAGGTGCCGGAACTCACATCTTGTTAATCTTTTATTTAGGGGTTTTTTAGGGTAATCTTTTATTAGCGGAACTGGTGGTTGAGAAGTAATTAGTAATTTTTTTCATTTTTAAATTTGGGGTCACACTTTTACACTAAAAATTAAAAAAAGATTTTCAATTCAACTTTTTTTAAAATAAAGAACTTATTTACTTTTTGCACGTAGCCAGTCACTCTACACACACACAACATAATGGTCACCCCTGGCAGTAAGCACTCAGCGCGCGACCACACAACCAATCCCAAGCCAAGCAGTGTCCCAAGCCAAGCAGCGCCCTCACAATCGGCACGGACACACAAGCAGCACGCATGCACTATTTTAATAATTTTTGCTGCTGACCTGCTATGCCCAACAGAGTGATTCAAAATCACTTGGAAAATCCGTTGGAAAAATCCATCAAAAAAAGGTGCCAGAACGCTGTTTCGGTGCGTTTTATGACAAAAAAAAAAGCCCTCTGTATATATCAAGTTTTGAAATCTAGCTTTCTTGCTCATTCTTTTCGCTTTTGTCTGCTGAGGGTGAAGAAAAAATGAAGACTCAGCTACAACTTGAACCAGAATTTTTTTATTTGTGCATATATAGCTGCATATGCTTGAATTTCAGAATATGATTAGATTAGATTATATGAACATGATCTAAGTCGAACATTCCCTCTATACACATTTCTGTCCCCATGATAAAATATGGATTATAACCCGAGTAGCCACTAGATGGCAGTCCTCCAATCTGAATTGACTTTAGCCCTTCATAAGAAATTTAACTTGCTAATACAAAGAAGCAACTGTAGTTCTGTGTTTAAGTTGATTAGTTTTGAATGTCATATTTATATATCCAGTACTGACCTGATTTTTAAGTGCATTTACATAGTGAACTATTTAAATTGAATTTTATGAAAAACTGGAGAAAGAAAGCTTGGGTCATTGTAAATAAATAACTTTTCAACATGAGTTCCATTTTTATGCTTCTTGAGTCTTTAGTAACTAATGCAGTGTTAAAAAAGTGTGTAACATGTCTGCTGTAATCAATGATTCATCTGGATGTTCTAGCCTATGGCCCACACACACCAGATTCTGTGAGGATGTGAAATGAAGACACACACAGCACAGTCCTATGTATGCTTTGACTAGAAAAATCCCTATGACTTTCAGGATAGCCCATGGAATGCTGGGAGTTGTGGGACTTTTCTTTTTTTTCCAAACATGCATAGTCTTGCACCCTTAAGGTCACAATTATTTGGTTCAGGGCTTTGAGGCTTTCATTTTTGTAGACAACCAAGCATGCTAAATATACAGCCAAACCCCACATTCACAGGCAGCTAAAACTTTCCTCCTTAAGAGCTCTAACAATTTGTCATTTTGTGGGTTTCGTGAATGAGCATGTCTGAATTCTGACGATACCCAGCTAAAGGAAACTTTTTAAAGTGAAGCAGCAGTAGATCCTCAGGTTTTAAAGGAAAGGAAGTATGCTTCTAGCCAGGATCTAATTTGAGCAAGAGGGACCTCAAAGCAACATTAAAGAGGAAGAGCATTCTTCATATTTCAATGGCTGATATCATGACTCAACTAACTGTGCATAGTAATGAGACACATTTCAGGCAAGATAGAGACCTAGTTAACTAGGAATAGCAATAGCTATCATCAGTCTCTCTAGACATGAAGAAAAGTAGATAGGCGTGCTTAAGAGGGTGACACACCTTGCCAGTAATCTGATTTAGAATCTTTAACTTAGGTCAGCTTTCCCCAGTCTTCCTTGGGAGGACTTGAACCACAATTCCCTTCAACCCCAGGAAAGCTTTAAGTTTGTATTTGCAAGATATTGCAAATGCTGCTTTTTGCATTCTTCTTCTATAGAGCTTGCCTTGTAAATGAATGTAGGCAGCACCATCAGCCTCAACTTATTTTGCACATTTCTTGCAGGCCAAGCAACAAGATAGCAGATCTTTCATACACGGTGACACTTGAAGATTATGGACTTCTAAAAATCCATGAGGTTCTGGTATCTGATTCTTCTCAGGTGAGTGGAAACCCATCTTTTCATACCCAGAGAGAAACAGTTTAATTGAAAATCATCTGAATACTTTTTTATGCTTAGAATTTAGGTGCTGCTAAACCACCACCAGTTCCTGCAGCCCAGGCACGTAATGTTACTGAAGTACATCCAGAGCCACGAGAAACTCTAGAATACAAAGCAGCACTTGAACTAGAAATGTGGAAAGAGCTACAAGAAGATCTTTTTGAAAATCAGGTTTGTTTATGCTGTTTATATCAGTTAATCAAGCAATGGTGTCTATTCTAAATGATTATTGTTAGAGTAATATGGTAGCTCGTATGTGCATGACCAATGCTCAGGTGGATAAACACATAGAAAGGGGTTTTTTTTATGATACCCAGTCCTTTACTTATATATTCATACAACAGCATTATATGTTCGGCAGTTCTGTTTTGTCATATTTCTTTTTAGGTTGCTACCAAAATTAAGGGTATAGTGCTTCACAGTGATCAAATATATTCTTAGGCATGTATCATAGGCTAGTTATCCTATCACATCCATTCTGGGACCATTAATCGGTTCACTGTACAGCTTTGAGATGTGTGCGATCATTAATGTGATGACAACGGACTGAATCAGTTATATGTGAATATGCCAGAATACCTGGAAAAGATTCATGGTACCCAATGGATAACATTTCTCTTATCTCCGTTGTGCTAGACTAAAATGTGGAGATTAAGTCACTGACAAAGATAAAGGGTGAACAATACATGTTTTATTCTAGCAGGTTTTTTTATGGAAGAGAATAGTGATTAGTATATCTGTTCCTAGTACTGGGCTGGCAGAATGTTTCTAACAACCCTCATGGAGCAAGAGTAGAGTGAAAGGCTATGGTTCATTAAATGAGTGTGGAGGGTGCTTCATTGGGTTGGCAAAAGATAGCTTGAGATCTAGTAGACTTTCAGGTGATCTACATTAGACCAGCAAGGATTTCTCACTCCCAATTGTTTAATAGCAGAGGCAGCAAAATGTGTTTGCCCCATTTAAATTATGCTCCAAAATGCAGAAAGCTTGTTGTATCCAAGAGTGATTTATTGTTTTCAAGAACTATGAGCTCTATTCAGTTCAGTTCTGATATGCAAAATAAATTTCTAGACTGATAATTCTTTAATGCTAGGTGTATGTCTTTTAAACCTGGCTCTAGTTAGTAAGTCTGGGAGTTTCAGTAAAACTCAAAGTACTTTCCATAAGCCAAACATCTGCCCACCCCTGTGCTGGAGAAATAGCAGGATGATTGCTGGGGAATAATGGATAACAGCAGTGACTCAGGTTTTAATGGCCCAGAGTGGGTTACACAAGGGACAGAACTGATAGATTTAGACCACAGGATCAAAACCTCTTTTAGCCTGAGATTCCATGTCAGAAAAACTCTTGGGGGCTACATTTGAGTGACCAACAGCAAAAGAGATAAGCTGAATCCCCCCAAATATTAGCATATTTTAGCTAGAGATTCTTACTGTGATTAACCAAGCCTGATGAAAAGCATTTCAATCTTTTTTTAGAAGGGGAAAACTGTAGAAAAGCTGGAAAACCATCAAAATCCTCCAGTCAGTTAGGTTGAGCCTTGTTAAATATTGAACATACCTGGTTTGAGTATGTTTAAAAACTCTGCACTGATGCTGTTTGCTCTTAGTTTGCTCACAGAATTATGAAAGAACTCTTAGCTTAGAGTATACAACCTGAACAGCCCCATCCGCTGTCAAGTATGTTCAACATAGTTCCTACTATCAGGAACTTTTCATTCCTAGCTGCTATGGGTCTTTTACGTATGATACTTGTCTTGAAATAGAAGATATGTCGGACATATTAAGCAATAAGGGATGCCAGTAGTTAGAGTGTTGGAGTGGGGACCTGGGAGAGCCAGATTCTAGTCCCTCTTGGCTCACTTGGTGACTTTGGGCTAATATTTAATAACTATCTCAGAAGGTAGTTGTTAGGATAAAATGAAGCTATGTAAGCTGCCTTGGGTGCTTCACAAGAGGAAAGGAATTGGGATAGAAATGCAGTGTAATAATAGCAATGAGAATAGAAATGCAAGCCATAAAATACATGCATACAAGTTGCCATGGCTGAGCTTTGAAGTAACAGTTGCATTAGTTTTCATTTTAAAATTAAGAATTGTGTAATGAATTTTCTGTTGTTTCAAGAAATTCAGTCTTGATGGGTGTTCTCCATTTATGCAGTAACATTTGAGCTTGACTTTGTCTACTCTGTCTAAGATGATAAATTGTATGTGACCTTGTATGTGAGGAAAGATGATTTCTGAAATAGTGCTCACTGAATTGTAGAAATGCTTGTGGGTTTCAAAAGACTATTTTTAAAGAAAGATATGTGTGTTTTTGTAGCTGAAAAAGAAAGAGTTGGCTTATATGCAAGCTCTTGCAGAAGAATGGAGAAAAAGAGACAGAGAAAGGGAAGCATTAGTAAAGAAAAAAGTAAGACATTTTCTCCTTTGAATTGTCATGCTAATGAACCGTTTGACTATTATACTGAACTGTTATACTGTAGAGTAAAACATGTTTGTTTCTTATGTTTCATTATTTTTCATGTAATTTAAAGGTAGAAAACAGGCAGCTATGTTATGAATCTCATAACACAATCCTAGATTTGAATTCAATGGCACTTACTCTCAAAAGTGTATGTCGCAGGGGTGGATAATCTTTTGACCCCTTGGATTGAGTGCAGTCCTGGGTGATTGGTCACCACTGTGTGTGCGTGTGTGTGTGTGTACATGCTCATCTTTCTTCTCTGCCCATTCAAATCTTGGTGTTCAGGGTTGAAGAAATTTAAATGCAACCAAACTAGTGACCTCTGTAGCAGATTCAATGGGTGAAGGTTGAATTTAAAATAGTCTTCATCCCAACCACCATCAGTTGCATGGAAACAACAAACTCTTCCCTATGGCCAGCTGATGGCTGATTAATTTGGAGGTGGGGAAAAGTGAGTGAGGCATTTCAAAACTCCATGGGCTGCATAGACAGCAGCCAAATGCTACATGCAGCCAGTGGTACGCAGGTGGACCATGTGCGGTGCAGAGCATTGCATTTTGCTGAAGCAGTAAATATTAGCAGAGCAAACCAATGAACAGAATATGGAGCTGCTTGTCCAACATGACAGCCCGCTGTGGGGCATGTGCAGCCATCGTTCTGAATATACAACATCCATTCTGGGATTGCTGTGCTGTCAAAATGCAGCAGATATGGGTTATTCGACGGATAAATAAGCATTAATTAACTTTTGTACAGTCCATGGTCTGTCATAGGATTATGTGAGAGTTGTTTAGCCCTCACACAATCCATGCTTGCCATGTTCACACAACAAAACAAACCCCAAGCAGTGGTTGCATATGCAACCCAGTTCCCAGTTAAATCACCCATGATAAATATTCTGTGTTGTTAATATTTGAGAATTTGCTGTATTTGAGTCTAGTTGTAATCCTTATTTCATTGGATTTGAGACTTCTTCAAAACCAGACTTCTGTTACAAAGGTATATTGACCCCAAGCACAAATATTTTAGTATACTTACATTTGTATTTGTCTTTTGTTTTCTTAAACTGATTATATTCTAGGTTGCAGAATATACAGTTTTGGAAGAAAAGCTTCAAAAAACGTTGACTGACTTAGAGAAGCGTGAAAAACAACTTGTCAGTGCAGAAAGTGAGGTAAGTATCACTTTTGTATTGTGCACTTAGCAATAATTCCAGTTCTTCTTAGTGCTTGTCTACCATAGATTTTTTTCTCATATATAGTTTTTGGCACGTGCACACTTTTTTGTTTGTTTGGGATTCTTTTTAGTTCTTTGACAAAGTGAGGTGACTGGAGAAGAGAATGGGAAAGAGGGACTTTTTATTTTACCTGTCGAAAGATTTGAAAATAGGCTAAGATCATCTTCTGTCTGCTGAATATCTCTGTAATAAAAGTTAGATTAGTGACTTCAAACTCTCTGGTATCAAAACTGAAAGAGAAAGTTCTGCTCCAACTAGGAGCAAGGTTTTCTTTCTCCTAATTCCAGGAGTACTGTGGAACATGCTGTATAAATATAGTGTAGCAGTGGAAAGTATTGCATTTTTAATAAGTGCCATCATTTTTTAAAAACTGTTCAAGGAAAATATGTTGGCAGTAAACGGTGGTTGTGAGAGCAATAACTATCAAGAATGCATGCTAAATGAAGTAACACACATTTACATCTATCTGAACTACTTGTAATTTTGAAATTGCTGTTTTATAAAACATTGTAAGCTCCAAATATTGAAGAAAGAGCTCCAAGCAGAGCATGAGAGAAATCATCAGGAGCTTCAAGATGCAACACGGCGGGTCAAAGAAGAATGTGTACATCAGGTTGAGCTGGAGAGGTCAAAGATCAGACAGTTGGAAGAGGACAAGCTCCGCCTTCATCAACAAGTGAGTAAAATGTATGGCTTCGAAGGTTGCTAAATATTTATGTAATGACTGAAAGGGGTAGTTTTTGAACATAAGTGCACTATTAGAGCCAAGTTAAAGTTTGTTTGAACCACACTATTGAGCTATCTAAAGGCATCCTTTTGCCTTAAAAACCTCTGTGTTGGGGGGGGATTATTTATTTATTTAACATTCCTCTATATTGGCCTGAGGGCCCTCTAAGCAGATTACAGTAAGATAAAACACATTGTGACAATAAAATCAATCAATTAAAACACAAGAAACAAAAGACAATAGAAGAAAAGTTTTTATATTTTTTTAATAAAAAGTTTTGGTGACAGAATTGCAGTGAGTCTGTTTTGCTTACAGGAGCCTGTTCCATATCAAAGGTACTTCCACTCAGGGAAGGATACTTTTGGATCCAATCCAAAAGAGTGTAAGCTGAGTATAACCTTTAAAAATCTTCACTGGGTCATTTCATTTTTATTTTTGATATGCTGTTTTCTAGCTACTAATCTTCAAACTGCTGTCTATCAATAATTAAAGCCATAAACTGTGAATAGCTATATTTCTTCTTTAAAGTAGAGGTGGCTATATGTAATATGCAAGAAACAGAAGGAACCATATAAAGCCTCAATAGATGACCCGAAAAAAGTTGATGGAACACAAAGTCCAAGTTCCATTATAAAACTGACAGAAATCTTGCACATTTTTCAGAAATAAATTCTGCATAATGGGAGCTACCATCACTAAGAAGTTGCTTTCTAATGGGAAAGGATGATGCTCAAATGTCATGTCATCCATAACAGTTGCTGACCCACATAGTCTGGGATGGAATCTATGTCAGAGATCATTCCTTCTTCCCTCAATAATAGAAGAATGTTAAGGTTGTCTACTACGACTGTGAACATCTTAGGAGAAATTGTGTAGTTATGAAGTTGCAGCACAGAGCTATAAGTCACAGGTATCTCAACACAAAAATCTCTCTGTGCATTGTATTAAGCACATTTCATCATTCCTCTCAAGCTATCTATCTTACCTATAGATTTTGTTAAGTAGTTCATGAAACAGAAAAATGAATAATTACTAAGAATCATCCAGTGTTTAGACTTAACACTCTACATCAGACTATCTGCCGCAAAGTTCATCAAAAGGCAGAAGCATAGGGAGTCAGAAGGGGCCTCCCAGGCCATCTAGTCTGAGCCCCTTGACTTTAGCCAGCTCATGTAATACCCAAAATGTGCTTGTCCAGTCTTTCCTTGAATGCCCTCACTGATGGGACCTCCACCACCTCTCATGTAAGCCCCTTCCATATCCTAGGTGTCCTCCCTCACTTCAGCGTCCCTGAAAATATTTTTAGCTTTGCTTGAGATCAAGTAGCTTTCAGGAACAAAATCATATATGTGAAAGTTCACAATTGTTACAGCCTTGTGAAGAAGCTTGTTCTGGGGCCAGATGGGTGATATGGCATCCAGTGATGAGCAAAATGGTACAATACTTATTTCATTTTTATCACCACAGAACTTTGTGAGAGAGGTTAGGCCAAGATATAACGACCTGGTTTACACATAACAATTGTTGTATATCATGATAGCGCAGAATTCAAGTCCAACTACGCTAACAAACCAGGCCTTGTTAATACATAAACCAGAAAGTGCCTGTTGTTGGGTTGTAACCTAAGAATTTTTTTAAAACCATGCGTTGTCATTATATGTGAACCCAGATCCATGAATTGTTCATAAGTTGTTTCACCAGGCTACAGAGATAGCTGCCAAGAATGATTAACAAACCCTGGGCAACTCCTGTACATTTTAGTACTATTGCACTGCAAAGACGGCTGGCATACTGGGAAGATAACAGTCAGCCTGGGAGTTGAGAAACCGAGTCACAATCTGTTCTGTCATCTTCCAAACAAACCATGGATTAAATAAGCTTTGTGTTAGTTTTGTGTGCAGACAAGGTCAGTTACTGTCATAAGGTCATGACTGAATGGATTTGAACTTGGAGTTCTCTTGTTTTATTCTGATGCTTTTCAGTATATTTTTGGTTCTGATCTTGGAATACTTGGTGCTAGTTTCACTCAGTCCTCATTTGTATGATTGTGGCAAACCATGAATTAGGGGTGGAGAGACAGTTATTCAACATGTATCCAGTGTAGAATAGCATGTTTCTACCTTGTCTTTGTGAAACAAAATGCTGTTGTATCCTTCTTTAGCTTTGTAGATAAAGATTCCAGGTAAAGTGTTCTCACTTCTATGTACTGCATACAAGATGGGATGTGGCTTTTTCCTATATGTTTCACTCTTATAAAACTACAGAATCCCTGACTCTTGCGCTTATCACCTTCTAGCAACAATAATAAATCCATGGCATCTTCTATCTGATTGACAAAATCTTACTTCCAGCTCTGTGTTGTGTTGTCATTCATATGAAAACCCTTTAAAGAATTCTGTTTTATAAACAGCTGAATGAAGCACAAAACAAGCAAAAGGTGCTGGAGAAAGAGTTTCAGCAGTACAAGGAGCAGCAAAGTAGCAAACCAGAAATCCGACTACAATCAGAAATAAGTATTCTAACTTTAGAGAAGGTATGTCTATAGACTTTTAAACAAATATTTCAAATGTATTTTTCATTCCTAAAGCTTCAGAGCTAGAATAGCATTTTATACAGTTAAAAAATAGAAAGCTCAGTTAAGAAAAACATGAAATAAACTCCATACTTAATCCCAGCCACAGAATAGCAGCCCAAATGTAAACAAAACAAGGCAATCCATTCTAGATGTAGCAGCTTTGAAGAAGGTGCCAAGGATGGGAGTTCTCAACTGTGAAAGAGCCTCTGAGAACTCCTCTCTGCATGCTTTTGCGATTCATCTGTGACAGTATTTTCCAAACTTTTATTGCTTAAAAATACTCAAGTAGAATAGACTTAACATTGAGTTTTTGATCCAGTTTATTACTGTGCTTTCACAGAAGGAATCATGGTAAATAAGAGACGTAAGTAAGTGTTAGCAAATTGTTAATTTATGACAAGACATTTGCCATTAGGTTTGAAGTGAACTCTAGAGGCATTGCTTGTATCAGTAGAACTCGGCTGCATTTAGACTTTTGTTACTAGTGATAGCTTGGTGTGTATGTTTTTAAATGTGTGTGTGTGTGTGAGTGAGAGCGAGAGAGAATGGGGTGGGGGGGGAGAGAGTATAATGTCTGTTAGACAGCAGTGTGTATATTTATTTTCATAATTCTAAACAAGCCATGCCTTGGACTTAGGATGGGCAGTGAACCATCCAGATTACCAAAAAAGGCTGTTTTTTCTTTGGGTTTTCTTGGCAAGCAGTTCTTGTCCTTTTTGTGGTAGTGGGAAAAAGCTGCTAATTTCATGCACATTCTTAAATTCCCAGACAATGGTATAGTCTCAGACTTCATTCTCTTTCCCTAGAGCAAGTTCCTAAAATCATTTATCTCTTCCAGTTATGTTAGAATAGTGGTCATTTTGGATATTTGAATATAATCCATTAATACTATTGTGTATGAGTCTGCCTACATTTTAATTACATTATGATGTGATATGACAGCAGTTGCAGGTCCCTTTATCATAAGGCTATGGATGTGTCTATACGTGTGTTTGCTCACTCCAGAAGGGTCTATATTACCAAATCATCTTTATTGAGTGCTTTTATTTTAAAATTCCCAGTTTATTTCTAATTCTCAATTTGGAGGCATGGACTGTAACTTCCTGATCTTGTTTTCAGATCCTACAGGGTCAAAATATTATTTGTGTGTTCATGTATTTACAGTTGAAATAGATACACAGCTAATAATGGAATAGTCCAATGTTATTGGCATTGCTTAAGAAGGCCAGTTAAGCTGCTGCTTTTGAGGGAAGGTAAATCAATTAATACAAAGACATGATCTTTCAAATGGAAAACTTAAAAGGTGCAATCTAACTAAGTGAAAGGCATGGACTAGCTACAGTTTCAAGGATGAGACATACAAGACCCTTACGTCATTAATTAAGCTGAAATACGAACAGCTAGTACTTATTTTACAAAAATGAATGTTATCTTTGACTCCTTTGAAGATGTTTATAAACTGTTTACATGATCTGTCATGGAGTATGGACTAATCCAGTTTCAGTTTGTTGGACAATAAAAATAGAGCCATCGCTTAAACAGTGATATGCCTGTGTGCCACAATATTTACATCAAATTATATAACAGCTTTGGATGGGTATATTTTATACTAAACAGTTTTTGTAATCCAGGCTCTGTATATGTACTTGTGTAAAGGTTATTACCACTGTTACAGTGTTTGTTGATAGAATTTCCTCTTTATTAGGGGGACCTTGAAAGGAAGCTGGAATCTGCCACCAAGGCGAAATTGCACTACAAGCAACAATGGGCGCGAGCTTTAAAGGAACTAGCAAGGCTAAAACAGGTGTGTAGCGCAGATAAGATCAATAAACAACAGATCATTGTGATACAATTAAGGAATGTTATGCTGGATACATTCATTAAGTGCTCTAGTCCAGCATCTTTACTATAATTAATTCAAAGGAAACAATATTCCTTCTTGTTTATATCAGCCTTCAGACTTTGGATCATGAGAATTAATTGTGTCCACGTGCCTTCCTCTTGCATGATTCAGACTGCGTGCTCTTACATGGGATGGTCTTACTCTTCTGAGACTGCATACACTTTAACCTGTTCTTTAAAAAAAACACCCCATCATAACTGCATTTACGCATCATGCTAAGCCATTCTGTGAATAAGGCTCAACTGAGCCACCTTGCTATTTTATGCAGTCACACACGCTATCTGTGAGCCCACTTAGCTGTTTAACAGTAATAGGAGCAGTTTTGAATTTCAGAACACCAAGTAGGCTTGGTATTATAAAGCTTTTGTACAGTGTGTCTCTTTGCAGCACTTATGAGAGATACTTGTGAAATAGTGTTTATCCAAGATGTTACTAAAGATATTTTAAGTTGGAAAAAGGAACAACTGGCCAGCCTGCTTGCTGATGTCTGTGTCAAAAGTCTAGATGGGGTAATGTGATTTATAATGCTTGATTATAACCTCGAGTGTGTTGTTTTTGTTGGTTGATTCTTAGCTAATTCTTGCAGAGAGCAAAGTGTAATACAAACATGGTTGCATTCATCCCCATACAACATGTTTGTGAATGCTGACAGCAGAATTTAATATTAGAAATATTATACATTGGAATCCAGAATTAAGAGATGTTAAGTTTCTTAGTTCAAGGTTTCCTAAACTAAAATTCAACACAGTAAATCCATGGGGCCATAATTTCAGTCCCAGTGATGATACTGATTCTGGCTGGTGATTTCCCCACATTAATTAATTCAAGTGCACCCTAGTTTCACTAGTCCCCTGGATCATGGTTTGCTTCACTTAAACTATAAGTAGTTATGATGTTCCATGATTACCTACAGTGAAACTGTTGTTCTTGGATTACTGGTTTGGATGACAAAGAATTAAAATTACGGCCTTTTTACTGTTGACAAATAGCAGGTACAAAAGCTTAGATCAGGGGTCTCAAACTCGCGGCCCGCGGGCCAGTTGCCGGGACAGGCGGGGCACGGGGGAGGGGCCCTGCAGCCTTCGAAGCGCCGGCGGTGCCCGGGCCAGACTCCGGGAGTGACGCGGGATGAGCGGCCCACCACCACCGCGGTGGTGGAATACTTGATGCGGCCCAGCCTCACCCAGACTCTACTTCCAGCGTCCCCCAGGTAAGTTGAGTTTGAGACCCCTGGCTTAGATGATCCTCTTTGATATATTTCTTACTAGACAACTTTGTCTAGAAAGCCATAGGAAAAGTCAGAATGTCAGCTCCAGCCTCATGAAAGTGCTCCAAGGTTGGAGTCAGGATTCCCTGCGTCCTCATAGGTGTCACATTTCTTTCCACACCACCTGTGGACTTCTTTCTTTCTTTCTTTCTTTCTTTTTTGGTGGCGCGGGGGACATTCTGCTGTCTTATGAGGAACCCTGGCAGTGCCTCCAGCTTCTGTCTTTGTGAGCTGGTGTAAATCACATAATCAAAAAACCAAAAGGTTTTGCGGGGTGAGGGAAGTGCAGAGGCAATCTTTACCTTAGCGTTCCTGCCCTCCATTGGATGCCCATAATCTGCCAAGTTCAGAGGTTACAGGCAGTCACATTGGATCACATCATTCAGCTTTATAGCAGCTTTCTATACATTCTACAAACACTTAACTTTTCTGTGTATATCTGTTAATAGTTTCACTTCTTTTAAAACTTTTTCAAACAGTAAATCTAAAAGATTTTTCAGCTGTACTTTGAATATAGATTTACAAATTTAGGGGACTTAAAGAATCTTAAGTCTGCTAAGTTCTGATGATTTGTGTAATTTTTTGTTTAAGTTGGATTGATACCATGTTAATTTCAAATTGATTATGCTAAATAGTTATGGAGTAGTTATTTCTGCCAGAAACTTGTCACAGCAAAGCTCTCTGGAGACCTATACAAAGCATTTATGTTGTGAGAATTAGACATAAAAGACGTATCTTGGATTGTTAATAAATGTTAATGACAAAACCCAGCTGGCAAGGTGATCAAATGCTTTGTGACCATTGCCAAAGAAGTGTTTAAACAGATTTCCATTAATCCAAAATGAAATGTATAGTGAAGCTGTGAATTATAGATTCATGTCAAGCAATGCAAGCATCTAGCATATCGTATTATTCCAATCTGTTTAATTGGTAGCCTCCCCACCCACCCGCCCAGGGCTTTTTTTTGTCATAGGACGCACCTTTTTTTTCAATGGATTTTTCTAAGTGATTTTGAATCGCCTGTGTAGCAGGTCAGCAACAAACATCATTAACATAGTGCCTGAGGGCTGCTTTTGTGTCCTTTTGTGTCTGTGCTGATAGTGAGGGTGCTTGCTCCCTGCTCGGCTTGGGATTGGTGACTGCCAGCAGGGACCATTATGTTTATTTGTGTGACTGTGAGTTCCGGCACCTTTTTTTTTTTTTAACAAAAAAAGCACTGTTAAGAGTCCATACCTCTGTTTGCATGCACACACATAAGCCACTACTAGTAGGGATGGGGGACTTCTTCCACTCATAGGACTGAATCATTCAGTAGTGATTGTGGTTGTTGTTTGCTGTCAAGTCATCTTCAACTTACAGTGACCCTATGAATAAAGGCTCTCTAAAATGTCCTGTCCATTGCAACCCTGTTCAGCTCTTGTAAACTCAAGGCTGTGACTTTTCTTTATAGGATCAATCCATCTCATCATTAGTCTTCTGCCTCTTCTTCTGCCTTCAACTTTCCCTAGCTGATTATTGACTTCTTCAGTGAGTCTTGTCTTCGCATGATGTGCCCAGAGGATGACAGCTTCAGTCTTTTCATTTTTGCTTCCAGTGGTTTGATTAGCAATTTTGTAACACATGAAGACATCCTTAGAGCAGCTTGAAGGTCCATGGTACACAGCCTGGAATTATCAAGCATGATACCACTAGCGGGCTTGCAAATTCTGCTTTTACAATGCAAATGTTCTGGTTTGTTTAGGGATTAATCAATCCAGAATCAACCCATGGCTAATCTGTCAACAACCCAGAGTGTCTGGGTTCAGATGCGACACTAGAATCAATAAATGGGGTGATCATGGATTGTTGATTGGAAGTAGTAGCAAAGAAGTAGGGCATTCACTTCTACTAGATTTCACAATTTGTGAGTTCAGTAATCTACATCTTGACATTTTCTGCAAGTCAGCCCTATATAAAATCAGATGTTTACTGTCCAGTTTCAGAAGTTGAAATAGAAATAACTGTGGATTCTGGTATAAGAATTAATTTTTCATCTTGAGGTTTAAGAGAAAAAATCCTTATTAATATAAGAAATACTAAATTGAAGAGCTATAGCATATTTTCATTGTAGCTATAACTGGAAAGAATGTTGCAATTCAGCTTTTGGTGATTACAAAGGGATCTGCCTGGATTTTGAATGTTTCTGTGAAAACTCAAAGTATGTATATTTGAGATAAGTGGTTATTAATGAGTTTAGGTCTTACCATTTTTGTACTCAGTGCGGATTTGTTTGCAGCAAACCAGTACATTTATTTTAAATAAACACAGACTTTATTGGCTGACACTGGCCCTATCTTGTCCAGCCTCCTGCTTATCCTCTCCAAGTAATTAATGTGATTAATTTACAAGTAATTTTGCCAAGAAGAGGATGTAAATCTTTACTTAAAAAAACAGTTAGAGGTCCAAGTCTTGGTTAAAAACTGTGTCTTGAAACCATCCAGACCCTCCTACTGACTTGTCAGCTCTGGGTTATTTTCAGAAAACTTGAGTTGAGTTCCTTCGATTCAGTTGTATGTTTTTTCCCACAGATTTGTTTGATATGTGCAAGTGGGATAGTGAATAGTGGCCGCTATTTAGCCATTGTTTAGTCTAGTGTATGTATGTTTACATCTTCCCTCTGGATTTATAAGCTGCTATGACAAAATAAAGATCATTCTCACTTGATTGAACAGACTTTCAGCTCTAGCACCTAGCACCATGCAAAGATCATGTTATGGATTTATTTTTAAAAAATAGTGAATCACTATTTTATGTTTTGTTGATGTTGCCATACAACGTGCAGGGCCAAATAAAAGTTGAGGTGCTATTGGTTTGTTGCAGTACTATAAAATGCTTCTTTCTCTAGTTCTTCAGAGAAGTAAAAAGAAATTCTGTATAGTAGGATTACATTAATATGAGAAAGATATAAATGATATCCATTATCCTGTTTCATGCTATATACCTGAAGTTTTCTCATGTCTTGTTAGTGCGCTATGTTGGTAGAGTGCACAGACATGGACTGTTTAATAGCTTTAAGGCAAAATAAGAGAAGAGGTAGAAATGTGCAACTGTCCATGTGACTCTTGATCCTGTACATCTTAGTTACATCAAGTGATCAGTCATGCTGATGTGAAGTTCAGTTTCCTATAACATAACCCCTTCATATTGGGGATTAAAAAGTTCCTTTATTGTATACGGCTAGGCTGGCACAGTTGCTGCTAGTCAGAGACAGGCCTCAGGTCAACAGCTTGTTTTGACATCCCTCCACAGCAGAGCCCTTTCTCTTGCTTCTCCCAGAGAAATGCTGCCACACATTTCAGCAATCTCAATTTTCCTTGGAGCTGTTAAGAAAACACTGATAATATTTGCTCTTCCATATACCTGAGAATAAGGGGAAAAGCCATGGAATATAGTGGTGCATGAGTTAAATATTAGTGGCACAACAGATTGATTGAAGAATAAGGTTCTCAGTGGACATTCCATGCCTTCCCTAAATGCCTCTCTAAAGAAGCTAGATAAGCATGTTGATTGAATTAAATGGCCTTGAGTCTTTCAGTTCAGTGATTTTATGAACAACACTGAACCTCTTGAAATGCTATTCAGATATAACAGACTCTAGAGAGCTAGAACTATAGATAAACATTTCAATATATGGCTACTCTGTCAATTGCATACTAATGGAATCATTAAGATTGCTTCAAGGAGTCACTAGTTCCAGCACTCATATATTCAGGGGCAGGGGCGATAGAAACCTTCACAATTCATTGTTTGTCCTTCTGTAAGTACAGTAGTCTTAAAGATGAGATTGTTGAAGGGTTATTATTACCGAAATTGGTTAGAGTTACAAAACCCAAGTAGATCAAATATTCTGCTGCACAAAGCTTGTGCAATTTGACATGCAGTTCAAGAATTGCCAAAACTTGAAGGGAATGCTGGGATACCCCTTTGAATGATCTTACTCTTTCACTGGCATCCTAGAAGTATTGCTGCTGCAAACTGGCCAGTCCAAAATGAATCCTCACATGTGTGGAAAGATCTACGATACAGCAGTACCTCGGCTCATGAACACCTCAGTTCACACCCAAATCAGGTTGCGAACAGAAATTTCATAAAAATTTTGCTGCAGGTCGTGAACTCTGCATCGAGTGACGATCGCGAGCATGCCTGCCTTCCTTGCACAGGTGCGATTGCGGTCATTCTGGGAGGCAGGGGGAGATGGCCTTGATTGTACCCGTGTTCCCTGCCCGAGCGTGCCCACACCCGCCTCCCCCACATGCCCACGCATGCCTCCCCCCCGCATGCCATGCACCCGTGCCTGCCTCTCCCCCCACACGCCCACGATTGCGCCCGTCTCCCCCCCCTGCACAATTGCTGGGGGAGGGAGGAGATGGCCAAGATCTTTGTTGTTCTTTGTCACTTTGCTTCAAATTTTTGTGAGTTAAAAAATAGTTGCAGAACGGATTAACCTTATTTACATTGACCCTTATGGGGAAATTTGACTTGGGTCACGACCAAACTCCTGGAACGGATTAAGTTCATGAGCCAAGGTACCACTGTACTTCAGATAGGCTATTTGCATCGAGTAGACAGCAGTAGTTTTCAAGACTTGAACTAAGATGTATGGTTAGGTAACCATTGAAAGAAATGGTGGTCATCTTTCTTCTTGTACTGAAGAAATTGTCTGGAAGGGTTACAATGGTCCCTGTTCGATAATCCTATCAAACATGTAAGAGGAAGTTTTTGCATGTGCCTAACCAAGATGGCCCATGAATCTTCTGTTAACATTACTTTGGACCTCGTAAGGATCTGCAGTTAGAAGCAATACTGTGTGTATTTGAAACAAGTCTCTATCGCAGAAAATAAATTTCCACCTTCCTTAACTGCTGAGAAGTAGGACTTGGATATTTTTTTTTAACATAGAAGCTGAAAACTAGTGATGAATGTTTTTAACCCAAAGACACATGTTCTGTAATGGAATCAATTCAATTAGCTGTGCAATCTTATTAATGTCTGTGCAGAAGTAACTCCTGTTGAGCACAGGACTCCTCAACTCTGGAGTTGCCTTTTCCTGGAGCCACACTAAAACTTGAGTATAATCATCCTGAAGTTTGAATATATTTTATTCAGATAAAAGGTTTAATCATGGTGATTTTATGATTAATAAGGGTACTGGAATGGAAGTGTACACACACATTCATTAGAAGTTTGGTTGTAACAGATATGATACTTAGAATAGATATATGATACTCAAGTTTGGAGGGGCACTCACTGGAGTCAGGGAAGGTACAATGCACTTTAGTGGATAAAAAGAATACAGAGTAGATTATCTGCCTTGGTAATTGTTATAGTGGGATGCCTTAATCTTAACCTTTTCCTTCTGTCTTGAAGGTGCTCAGGAATCATTTTCCAGTTTCAGTAGCAAAGAGCCAACTTAGATATGTTACACAAACTTTTGTGTATTGACATGACAGTCTTTCTCACAGCAATTTTATTCCTTGAAATTGTGTTTTTTTCAGTAAAAGTACTTTAGCGCTTTAGTCACTTATAACTTCCTGCCTTCCTTTCTGTGTAGAACAAGAATCACCCATACCTGCTTACCAAAACTAGGTCTATGATATGTCTACAAATCTAGGGATGTCAAGATCTAGTTACAGTCAGTTTGTTTAATTTGACCTATTTTGTGTTGCTTTTAAACTGCCATCATAGAAAAATTAACCCTGTAGAATGAAGGTCGGTCAGTCGGTCTCTCTCTCTCTCTCTCTCTCTCTCTCTCTCTCTCTCTCTCTCTCTCTCACGCTCGCTCGCTCGCTCGCTCGCTCGCTCGCTCGCTCCACATCTACAGTTTGTTATTTATTTATTTGTTTATGTAGGAAGGTTCTATGCTGCCCCATTCGCCGAAGCCTCGGGGCGGCTCAGAACAATAAAATTGGATAAGTTGGCAGCTTGTTCAAATTTCTCTGAGATTTAAGTGTAACAGCTTGCCTTTTCCATAGCGTGAGCAGGAGAATGCCATGGCCCGCCTTAAAAAGCAGCAACAAGAGCTTGAGCATATGAGACTGCGGTACCTGGCAGCAGAAGAGAAAGAATTGGGGAAGGCACAGCGGCAGGAGCTAGAGGATATCAGAAATGAACTGAACAGGTATTGTACCATTTGTTGGATTTTTACTTCTGCTGCTGAATAGGTGAAGGTTCAGCTAAGTCAAATTTAATTGGCTGTCAGTCCAGTAAAGGAACACAGCTTTTTGTCCCTTAGGTAATATTTGCCCATTTATAAAGTGTAACAATCTTGTATTATAGGAAATCTATGCCAAAGGCCACCAGACTCAGTTTTTTATCTTGACTGTAGCTATATTACAGCAACTCTTTTTTTACCTCTTGCTCTGAGCAAACCTGTTTGCTGCATAAAAAAACACATTAATAGTGTCTGTGCCTGTTCTCACATCTCTGGGAGGCCTAACACTTTATATTTTAAATGGCTCAGTACTTCCAATACCTTTTGACCTTATGTCTTCTATATGTTTTCATACAGTTTCATACTTGTTTAAAATCACTCAGGTCTATAGACACTGGATCAAAAGCATTCTTGTCTTCCAGCTGATGCAGTAAAGTAAGCTCTATAGCTCTTAATAATGGATAATAGTGTCCGCTTCTTTTCAGTTGTGCTTTTTAGTTCAAGTTAATTTCTGGAGACAAATTCATGATCAAAACTAACACAGCATACGTCAACTGAATGTACTGTTTCTTCTTCTTAGATTAAAACAAGAAGAAGACAGAAAGCAATCACAAGATGCACAAGACGTTTTGGGGGTGCAACTGCAAAACTCTCACATTCGGCAAGTAGATGAGAGTTTAGATGACTATCTTGCACGACTAATAGAAGAGAGGGATACCTTATTGAGAACAGGTGTGTACAATCATGAAGACCACATCGTAAGTGAGCTTGATCGTCAAATCAGCGAGGTGCTTGCCAAGAGAAGCAGAAGCAAGTAACCAAACCTGCAAAATGGAATTTTAATTTTTCTTCATAAAAAGTCTGTGTTTTAATGAATGGTTCATTTTATAAGTTACTGAAGGATTTGCACACACGTTCTGCTTTTGTCTCCCAAGACTTACTGCAGTATAAAAGTAGCTCTATTCTACTGTTGAAGCCTTAAGAGAAAAGAAGCATTAACTGATTTTTTACACGATGTTAAAATGTCTGGACATATTTAAATATTTATTTTTGCAGATGGTTGAGTATTCCACAACTCCTCCCTGTTGCCTCTGCTTGTTTTATTTATAGAAGCTTTTAAAACTTCAGTTCTGCATTTCTGTTCAGCATTTTAATTACTTGTTTTATAACTGTTTACCTGTCCATGTGTTTTAATAGATTTACATAGAAACAGTTCAATAAAATTGCACTAGGAGAAAAGCCTAACAGAAACATACCCGATTATTTAAATTGAGCCTATGTGTAGATACATTGTACCTTGTCACATTTGCAAATGTTCATTATATTTATGAATTATTCTAAACAAACTACTATAACTGCCATTCAAGAGGCCAAATATTTAACTGTATTTTGTATGATGAAGATCACTCCTAGTACGTATTTTCTGTTAAAATGTTTCATCTTTGTTAACGGCAAGGAATTAGACCTAGATTAGTCATATTTAGAATAGACCCACTGAAATTTGAATTTACATTTGTCAGAATTAACTTGTCACATTGATTTCTGAGGGTCGGTTCTAAACATGACTGAATCTGGATCCAATCCAAAAGAATGTGCCTAATCTGTTCGTTTTAATGAGTCATGTGCTATTCTGAAGTAAAAGTTGGAAGAGCACTTCAGGAATGTTTGATAGAACATGCCAGAGTTTTAAGTTTGAGCAGTCATGCAGAAAACCTTCTAACCTATTAAAGCATCTTCTATGCATTGTAAGTTTACAACCATAACAGTACATTGATATGGCCTGTTTTCTATACACTGATAGTATTTGCATGAGAGAAATTATGCGCATGTTAAATTATATGAAGACTGTTGGGTATGTGCATTTGTGATGATAAGGCAACTATATGTAATGATTATCCAGTCCATGCACTCAGTCAGAAGAAAACACAAAGCCATTTGGATATTATGCTTGCATCCTCCTACACATGACACAAACATTCATCATGGTTAATTTAAACCTCAAATAATGCCCACCACTTGAGTTTAGATGACAGCAGAAGCCATGGCAAATCCCAAGTGGGGTTTGCATATTCACAGTGATAGACAGCATGCATCACGGTGCCCCAAGGGTTAACTCATGTCGTGCTACTGTGTCATCCAAACCAAGTCTGTTGTAGGGAATGAGCATTTCATAAATAGGTCAGTGAATCACTCCAGAGGGTTTTAATTAAAAACCTTGAAAACAAATCTAACTGTATCAGACTGCATGCATATTGGAAAAGAAATATAAAGCTTTCAGAAAGTGAGGTAAATTTAATTGAATCAAAGGAGTTATTAAATGCTAGTAATATGGTTTTGAATTATTAAATCTGTGCAACTGACAATACAACTGGCTAAATTCAAAGAAATCACTCATTGTTATGATGCACAGCTCAATTCAGTATCTCATAAAAAACCATGGAAGGAACCTGCAACCTAGATTTTATTTCTGACCAGATATCCTCTAGCTGAGCTACAGAAATCTGAATTTCCCAACACTGCAGTGTGGAGTGTAGCTATTTAGGGCATGATTGAAATAAGTCCATTGTCATGTGCATGGAACACATGTGGTTGCTCTCTTCTGTAGCATAGATGGGAATGCTTTTCCCATTCCATTAACAGGAACCATCATGAATGTCACCTCTGTATGTAAACAGAGCTCTTTCTGAATTGGGACTGCTATGGTTGCAATTGATGCCAGTGTCTTGTTATATCTGATACTCTTAGGATATTTGGGCTACTACTTGTTTGTTGCAGCAGTTGATGAATAAGAATTTTTCTCCCTTGATGCATCTTGCATGGCAATGGCCATAAATAAAATGTTGGAGCCACACATGTAGCCTTGTTCACGTTGGCCATGGTGGCTGAACAGTAAGCCAATTAATTCTTAAAGTTGAATATAAGAAAATCTGAAGGCTTGACTCTGTTACATTCTTGTTACATCCAGATGTGCAGTTTGTAAAACTTCTTGCAAAAAATGCTTGTTGAATACAGGTAAATTTTACACAGTATTTTAGTCTACTACATTCTAGTAAAAAAACGGGCTCTATGTTTTGTGTATTATGAGACAAAACTGAATTTAAAAATCTTAGCAGCTGCTTTTATTTGAAAACAATCTAGATGTATCAGCTATTCAGTTCTGTCTCAGAGACATTTTGTCTTACCTGTAGCCGTGTTCCCATACAGGTTTTTTAAGGTTTTGTATTTCTTGTTTAGCAATTGCAACGTAAAAAACCAGATGCAAATTGGTTTATATCATTGTTTCTAAATGGACCAAAAAAGGAGGAAATTAAGTTTTCTTATATAATTAATTTTGACTAATTATACCAATAGTATCACAAATAATTTTGTGTTATCAAGGAGTGTGTATGTATGTGTGAAATATTTTAACTGAATGGCATCAATAATTTGACATACTAACACTGGGAATAATGAATACGTGCTACAACGACAATTTGTAAATATGAATTGTGCAGTGTTAGTGTTTTATTAACATGTGAACAGAGGAAATGTTCAATAAATCCGGAATGTTCTTATCTTTCAAGTGAGTTACATGCTCCAGAGCCAAAATAGATCTGATCATGTTCTAGGTTTGCAGTTGTCTTTCAAACACTAGAGGGGGGCCTAACATTAAATGAGGTCAGTTTTTAAAATCCAGAGTACTTTTTTAAGCTTTAGTGAATATGTGTTTTATTAAATGGAGGTTATTAAAACATTCATATTTGTGTTTTATTTAATTAAGTTGTACACAACTTTACATATCACATACCCATTTAAAGAATAACTACAAGCCATCACAGATAGCTTTCTCTACTAGACTATTTCTGAATATCTTTGCTAGCAAATCTGCCAAATAGATCCAGCACTTGGGACATGTGGAGTGGTGGTTACAATGCTGAACTGTGCCCCTGGGAGATCTGGGTTCTAGTCCCCACTCAGCCATGAAGCTCACTGGGTGACTTTGGGCCAATCATTCACCTTTAGCCTATCCTGCCTCACAGGTTTGTTGTTGTGAGGATACAGTGGAGTGGAAGAGGACGGTGTAAGGAGTCTTGGGTTCCCAAGAGGAGGGGAAAAGGCAGGAGATAAATGCAACATAATAGTAATTCACTTGCCATTCCAAATGTGGATTTTCCCTAGCAGATGTGCCAGCACAGTGCCAGTTACAGGGAATGAATGTATGCTTGAGCCAGTCTGTTTCTGTTGTCTCCCTTTCAAAGGAAGGAATATACTGTCAAAACTGTTCATATGGCTCAACAGTTGGAGAATGTGCATGGGCCATTGTTAGAAAGGATTGCCATGGATGCAGCATGAAGAGTTCTGCAACTGTTGGCCAGCTATTGCTGATATGGTGGAAGAAAGAATCTCACATGCTTTAGCACAGGGGTGTACAATCTGTGGCCCGTGGGCCGCATGCAGCCCAGGATAACCATGAATGCAGCCCAACACAAAAACCTAAGCTTACTTAAAACATCATGAGATTTTTTTGTAACTTGATTACACAGTTCTCACATGTGAACTTTGTAGATGACAGTTTCATGTCTCAGTGTCAAGTAAAATAAATGTATGTATGCTAAACACAGTGCTGTGAACAGTGAAAAATATGCAGCCTTGCTTTTCGATTTGATAACAAGGATTTGAAAGCAGATTTCAAGATTTCCAGGAAAATAATCATTATTTTGGTATATTTGCGACTCCATTTGCAGTTGACATAAATATGTTACCTGCCAATTTTCAAATGAAATGCATATTCTGCATTCTGACATTCAAGTTAAAGAAAAATTTGATCGTGGACTTCTCGAGGTCCTATCTTCCAGAGGCAAATATCACTAACTTCACAATCATGCCTTAGTCATGTCTTCACTTTTTGGCAGTACCTACATTTGTGAGCAACTAAGAGTAAAATTAGAACCAGAATATCTGATGAGCACCTTGAGAACTCACTGAGAATTTCAACTACTTCCATCAAACCAGATATTGATGCATTAGTTTCTCAAATACAATGTCAAATATCCCACTAGTTTTATGTTGCCCTCTTTTCTGCTTGACAATTTTAAAAGACACTCTGAACGGGGCGCCACATAATTAGGATTATTATGTGAGGACTTTTTTGCTTATCTGTGGTGGAGGATATCAGGAAAGTTATTCACAGACTTTTTCTTTTTTCTTTTTTTGCTCATTAACTTTCATTAGTGTTTGCGCATTTAATGTGCTGTTGAAGATCACTTTTCTTCTTCCAGAGAAGCTAAAAGGTTGGACACCCCTGCTTTAGCAGGAGACCAAAAGCAATGGTAATAGTGACTTCCAGCACTCATAAGTGTGAAGATTTTACCTCTTCATGTGTAACATAAACATACTGACTGAATATACACGGTGCAATAAGAGTGTGGGACCGGGACTCAGGCAATCTAAGTTCTAGTCCCCACTTGAACACCCGGCCATGGAGCTGGGTGACTTTGGGCCAGTCACAGACTCAGGGTAAGATCGAGAGCAGGAGAAAGAGAATGATGCAAGCCACTTTGAGTTCATTGTAAGATAAAAATAGGATATAAATCTAATAAGTCAAAGGTGACTTCCTGTGTTGTCTGTAGTAGCATGATTTATTAAGCACTCTGGCTGGTTTTAGAAAACATAAAAAACAGCCCTTGCTTGTAAGCCACCCATATCCACCCACAGCAAAATATCTGTTCTAGGCATCAAAACAGCATGAGATGGAAGAAGCTTTTAATCATTAGTCATATCTGCTTTTATACATAACTTAATACATTACAGAAAAACTCATATATAAGTATGAAGATAAGAAAAATGCAAACTGTATACTCCAATATTATATACACCATGGTAGCTTACGATAAATCTTTATGTGCAACATAAAATTATGTCACTTTTGTCTTTGTAAAGATTTTGGTGCAGGTGTAGGTCATGCAAGTATTCTGCTTTAGTTTTAATTGTTTAACTTCAAATATTTCTACCATCCTTTGGATTTTATTATATCTTGGAAAAGAGAAAAGAAATACAAAAATAAGTTAGGAATGGTAAATTGGAAAATGTGAACACCTAGAAAAATAATTTTGATGACTGTGTGAAATTTGTGAAGTTTGGTAGGAAGAAGCAGAGCAGGCGGAGTAATTTTTTTTTTTTTAAATGTTGGTTTGAATGCTTTTGTATATTTTTGGTTTTCGCATCTTCTACCAGTAAATCTGTGAGTCTTTAGACCATTTCTGCTTGGATTCTCCTTCCCATCCTTTGGTTTCTTCTCGGGGAGAAATTGTCGTTCATACTGTTCTGTACTTTCCATCTTCCATTCTTCTTCTGCCCTTTTCAGCTTCCCTCATCATAGGACAGAGGAGACTGGTCAGTGCATGAGATCCTATGCTTGCTTTTGATGCCTGAAATCTAGTGTGGCATTCATCTCTTTCCTGCAGACAAAGAAAGAAAGATGGAAAGAAGTGTGTAAATGAAGGGTCAATCATAATCTTTCCCCAGATTAAGTAATTCAGGGAGAAGAAGAAACATCAGACAGTTAAGTTCTATTCATATACATGGTACACAGATGCACAATTACGTTTAAGGCATAACTGAAATCATTATGTACTATGCACTAAGATAGGAATGATTAAAAATATGGAAGACTTCATAGAGGTTTAAAAATTCATGCTTCTTGGGAACTTAATTATTCTGGATTTTAAGCAACAGAAACTGCTGGTGGAACAGAATTCCTTTCCCCACCACAGCTACTAATGCAGCTCCCCTACCCATCTGCTCCAGAACCTCCAGAGCAGATTTATGTGGGCACACAGGGAGAGGATGGAAAATCTTGTTCCGTCTAAGTCTGTTCATCTAAGATTGGATATATATTTTATTTATTCTATGTTGGACATCTGTTTCACATGCCTGGCTTTGAGGTCACTAAATATGAGTGACTTGAGAGGTTTAATAGCATTGCAGTGACTCTCATATCTGGAAGTTAAAGACTGCAAGGTTTGTTTACAGACTATTCATATATTTTACCCTACTAGGAAGGCATGACACCAAAAATCAGTTGATGCTATTTGAAGTGTTCCACCAAAATTTGGTAAGGTTAAAACATACAGTGTTTAACGAAAGCCTGCAATAGGTGAAAGAATATCTTTAATTTCTAGCAACTTTCTAAGCCACTTTGGCATTCTCCTTGGGTGTCCTATTTTTAGAATGCCCGTTTCAATGTTACTTTGTGATTGATACCAAAGAATCTAGAGCTACAGTAAGATGACCAAAAACACAAGTCCTTGCTTTAATGAGGTAAATATTACTGCAAACTATTTGTAGAAATCATCATACTTGGATGTATTTTGCTACTGCTGTTCATAAATGTTAGTGACCTGTCTCTGGTCTTGAATGGGACTCCCAGTCCTGCTATTGTTAAAGAAAGCTAGGGAATGACAGCAGCCCTGTACTTAGATCTCATTTCATTTGCTTCTCTGGAGGGTTGTATTTAGTGTTTTCATTAGAAATGTTTTCACAGATGTCGGCTCTGCAGATATGACATCTCTGTGGTGGAGAGGTGGTCAGAAGTTTGGCATCCAGAACCAGAAAAAAAAATCAGTTCTGAAAGCCTAATTTATAGAAAAATAATTTACTGTCTTTATGATGTATAAATGTATAGGAACTCTACAGAGGTTTAAGATAGAGTAATTGAATTCCAACTAATACAGAAATGTTTGTGATTAGTCTTTTAAAAAGAAATCTGTCATTCATCATGATAAAGGACTAAAAAAGCACCCATAAATAACACTTTTGGAAAAGTTGTGCCCACTAATTTATATATAAATATTTTCTTTTTCGCTTGAAATACCTATATTAATGTGGCCATATTTTAATAGTATGCAATGTTTTGACCCATGTCTGACCAATGTGGTGAAGTAGATGATGTAAATGTGTGTCAAGCATTTGTGCTCACGGCTACATTTTTTATGGGAAAGGTCTTCACCATGGTGGATTTTCATTGATATTTCATAATCAAAATGCAGAAAATCTTTCCAATGTGTTTTTATTTCAGGTTTATTAAAATAGCGATGTCACTTCAGACTAATGGCAGTGGCCCCACAAAAGGAAAATATAGAACAGCAACAATGTAGGCATTTTTTGAACCATTTTGAGGAACAGAATTTTGTTTTCTGCCTTCTGTTTATCCATCTTACTACTCCTTTAAGATACTGTGACAAGTGTGACTCAAACTGTACTGTTTGTAATTGACAAAGAAGAGGGTTAGGGTTTCCTTTGGAAGAAATAATGTTCATAAGTCCATGTGTTCTGCAAGCCTGTTCCAGAGGGTCCTTCCAATCTTCCAGGGCTGTAGGGGAGAAGTGGAATATTTTATTTATTTATTATTTATTTAGGAAACTTCTATGCCACCCCATTCGCCGAAGCCTTGGGGCTGCTCACAAACATAAATATGCTTCACAACTGGTATTCCTATAAAGTTATAATCCTGTGCCATATCTGGAGCAGAAGTCTAATTTGGACTGCAATCTCTATACCCACTTACCTGGGAGAACATTACATTAATGGGACTTATTTCTTACTAGATATGTATAGGATTCCACAATTGGCTTCTATAAAGTGAAGGTAGTACCGTCAGCTACAACCTAATGAGAATATTTGGTTGGATTTTATAGAAGACCATACAGTGGTCAGTTGAGTAGCCTTTTCTATCAGGAGAAGAGGAGAAATTACTACTGGACACTGCAGCAGGTTTTCCATATTAAGAAAATAAAATGAAGTCACTTTAAACATTTTCCCCTTTTAATAATGATGTTTGCATTATCCTTGCTATTTATGAGGTTTTGCTATTTGAGTTCCCAAAAGCAGTCTGATATTCAAGAATACTTTAACCATTTGCCTGATAACATGTTAATGAAATTCAGCAAATATACCTACTTTAAATTAACCAACAATAGGAAGACGTGTGGTTTTTAACACACAAAAGTTCTTAAATTTAATCACCTAAATATTAACAGTGGTTAAAATGTACACTGAAACAATAGACAAATTGAATATAATGCTTATCAGTTTACATGAATTCCGTAATATAGCAGGGCGCTTTACTTTCTCTCTCTCTCTCTCTGTCTTTCTTTTCTTTTTGGCCTTTGTTAATCTACATAACACATATTGATATCCACTGGTAATATACATTTTTTTTAAATTTGCAAATTCCATTCTTTTTTAATATAACTTCTGCAGGGAATCTGTTTCTGCATTGCACGCCTTGCCTTCCACTTTTCCCAACCAAGATATTCAACAAGTCTAATTCCAATTTTAAGGCCATAAATTAACTAAATGTGCCTGCAAGTTCGTATAAACACTCCAAAGATCTGCTTAGACTGTGGGGAAAATAAGCATGACAGGGAAGGGAATCCTCTACAGTTGTGTTACTAGGAATGTTAATTAGTATCTTGTTTTGATCACAAAAACTTAAGCTTTCCCCACCCCCACCCCACCCCCTTCCATACATCAACTAATTCCTGGCATTTTTGTGAGATAAAAGATATTTGCCTCTGCCTTCTGAGTAGAACCAAATGGTGACTTATTTATTTTTAGTTGTGGGTGGCAGGGAGGAAAAATTAAGTACTGTAATCTTGTTTTTGTTTTAGTTCTCTGTTTTTTGTTTTTTAAAGGCTCCCAGTTGTGAAACAATGTTGGTTGTTTTGGCTGAAGGCCCTGCTTGTTTCTCTGGCAATTTTTGATAGCACAGTGCAATAAACTTATTCAGTGTAATAAAGCTGTCCATCAGAAAAACGGGGTTATATTTTCAGATTTGGATTGTACAATATGGAAAATGAGCAGGGGAAAAGGCTGTAGGTTTTTGTGTCCAAAAAGGAGTATTTTTTCAAGTTTCATGCTATAACATCTCAACTACATGCAGCTGTTATTTTTCCGAACAAAATTAATTCAAGAGGCTACAAAGTTTCAATCTTTAAGCTGAAAATTAGCTTACAGTTTTCTGAATATCATCAGATGGGACAATTGATAAATATTCAGGGAAAATAATGTTTAGATGAGCCAATAGCAGTCTACCTCCCATGATGTGTATTGACTATTTCCCTCCATATTCAGCACATTACACTTCAGAGAGTGTCTTGCTTTCTTTTTTTCTGTTAAGATAATGCAGATATTTTAAATATGTGAAAGTTTAAATATTTTTAAGCCACACCAGGATCCTTTTTGGCTGAGGAATGTGATAAAAATACTGTAGGCTGGCTCTCATGAAGTGAGGTGAACCTTTAAGTTTTTAATGTTTTTTAAATAAGTGAACACTCAAAAAAAATGCAGAAGGTGCCTAATTGGAGCTCACTGGGTGAGTTTGTGCCAGTCACTGATTCTCAGCCTAGTCAGACTCAAAGGGTTGTTGTGAGAACAGAATGGGGAGGAAGATTATATAAGCCTTCTTGGATTTTTTTGGAGAAAAAAAGTTGGGATATAAATATAGTAAATAATAATGATTTCAAATATTTTGACTGAATAATGAAACAGATTAATAATAAGACATGACGTCATCTAGCTCTAACTGCCTTACTAGGGACCATCCTTTGCAAAGCAAGAATCCATCCAGACAAAGGAATATGTCTCTATCAATTGTCCTCTACAGCCAAAATATTTGGGGCTAGTGGGAGGTGCATCACAAGTTCCTTCTCCAGCTAGTCAATAATATCTTGAAGCCAATTTGTAGTTTCCCTCTGCCTTTTCTTTGTATTCACACTGGCCCTGAAACAAACCTCTTCATTTTAGAAAGACAAGCAAGCTAATTGCCTTTTCTCCCCAATGATGATGCACCATTTACAGAGGTAGTTAGTAAACTTCCTTTTAGCAATGCGAGAATGCAGCTATCATATCATGTAAATTAGTTCCAGCTAATAAAGCACTGAGAGAAAAGTGCTTTTCACTTATTCCATGGGAAAATTTGCCTGGGTTAGATCTAGACTTAGTTTTACTTAAATGTAGACCTGCTGAAATCAGTTGGACTGAAATTAGTCATGGCTAATTTGTCCTGGTGATTTCAATGGATCTATTCTAATTAAGTCTGGAACCAATCCATGTTTGAAAAGAGTATAAAAGTCTAATTAATCTGATTAAGTTGTGCTCATGCATTTTTCAGTCAGGGAAAATAACTCCTTTAAGGGAAAAGAGTTAAACATCACCCCTCTGTGCTGTGGTCCCAACCTCAATCGGGATGCCGTGTAGCAGATTTTTGTAAAAGGAAAGGGTTTGGTGCCTTCCAGTAAAAACTCTCAGCGTTGTTGGTTCATGGCCACACTGACTGTGGCTGTGTTGGAGTCCACAGTGTCCTCACCCTTGCCCTAAATCATTATAATGTATTTATTTAAAATATTTTTCGGCTGCCTTTCAGGACAGAATCCCCACAAGGCTTAGAACAAGCATGAACCGTAAAACAGCATTGTAACTTCAGTACAACACACTTTCAAAGCACAAATTGCAAGAAGCAAAAAATAAAAAACCCTGATGCCAATCTTCAGGCAAGTGGGAAACATGTTTCATTACAATGCAGTTCAATTGGACTAGCAACAGAAGAGGCTGTCGTGCTTACCTGTTTTCTGGTCAACAGCTGAAGCATTTGTGACCAATTCCCCTTCACCTTTAAAAGGTTTTTAGAGGGTTTGAGTTGGTGGATGGGAAGGATGTAATATTCCGTATTAGTTTGTTCATTCCCAAAAATATACTTTAAAAATGTCACATCGCCCTCCACCCCGTTCCATTTCTGTTATCATACTATTGTAATGGCTATTAAACTACAGCATTTGGACCTTATCTTTCTCAGTTAATGTATCTAATTCCACCATTCCTAGAGGGAATAAACCTGAAACTAAAGCCTGCAATATATTATAGTATCAAAAACGCTTATGCAGAACAAACAGAGGATTTAGCTTAGATAAACAGCAGAGAGCCCTATGTCTTTTATGTCCAGAGCTCAGAACTGGAAGAAGAAAATGACTATAAATCATTCTGACGAAACAACATAACATAAATGTATGTTTATTTAAAACTTTATACAATCATTTATCTAGGCTATTGCTCAGTTTCAGAAAGTACTCTTCTGTGATGAGGCAATGGAGCAAGCAGTGACGGACACAACCAAGATTTGTTGTCTTAAAACAAAATCTGCAGATGGGGACAGCAAAAAATGCCTGGGCAGTCCAACAAAGCTGTGACCAATGGACCCGGCATTGGCATAGTGCAATAGTAACAGATCAAAACGAAATAGTCTAATTTAAGTAATGTTAAATTGTCTTGCTGTTCCTTTTCAGTATATCATAATTGCTTGCAATATGGACACTCCTTTGACTCCAAAGAGGCAACAGCATATGTCACACAGTCCTAGAGTATGTGATGTTGTTTTATAAACACGGCATTTATATATATATATATATATATATATATATATATATATATGAGAGAGAGAGAATATGTATGTGTGTGTGTGTGTGAGAGAGAGAGAGAGAGAGAGAGAGAGAGGGAGAGAGAGAAATGTGTTTAATGGGCAGTCCTGAGTGAACACCTTTTTAAAAAAAAAAGTGCAGTATGTGCTAATAAAAGGGAAAACATTTGAACCTCCATGAAAGTCTTTGCAATTCTGGAAGAGGGATGAAGTTTCTTGAAAGAGCAAATGATTTGGCATGCATCTAATGGTCCCGGTGGTGGGATGCATCATTTTGTTATATTATAGTATGATTTTAATTCTTTTAGATGTATTGTATTTTAGTTATATTGCATTTTTCCTTTGTAAAGATTTAATAAAAAGCAAAACAAAACCCCACTGCTATTTATTGTTCCTGTATTTATGCATGTATTAACTTATGTACCCCTCCAGAAGAAAGCTTGTGGTATACATAGTGTGCTGAACATTTTATCCCCACCATGACCCTCTGAATTAGGCTAGGCAGAGAAATAGTGATTAGCCCAAAGTCACTCAATAAGCTTAATGGCTGAACAGGGATTTGAACCTCTCTTCCCCAGTCATAATCCAACATTGTAATCACTACAACATCCTCATTATATAGCATTTTAATCTGAAAATTGCCTAGCCTGCAACAGCCTTCATCACCCTGGTACCCTTCCCATGTGTTACACTACAG